>NW_025318643.1:0-5268 GCF_018153725.1 Drosophila mojavensis | reverse complement strand
TCTATTTATACTAATAAAATAAACCAAGAACCAAAACGTGTACCTTTCGAATCATGTCACGGTACCGTACCCAAGCCGGGGATAATGGGATTCAGACGATCGTGAGAAACAAATGGAAGAAAACAGGTCAGTTTATTAGTCAAATCAACATAATATGCAAAACAGTGAAAGAAGACTCCAGAAGAGACTGCGTTCGACTAGGAGATACCCTTGTACCCCTCCAATCTATTATCTCCTAACAAGTAAGAACGCGTTGGGAAGTCCGGGCGTCACCGACCGCGGAATGCTCATTCATCCCATCAACAATTTAGTAGCTAGTTTCGCTCCTAATACTGTAGAATATGCAGGGTTTTTCCGATTTGCCACGCCCCAACTGGGCGTAGACACCTCATTTTTGGTCAGTTTAGAAAGAGATAACGGTTACCCTAACTGCAAAGTTTGAATGCTTACCCTCAAAAATGTGAAAATTACAGGGTATTTTCGATATATGCCACGGCCCTAAAAGAGGCGTAAAAAATTATTTTTGGGGAATCGATAGAGGGCTACCAGTAACTCAACTATCCAAATTTGAAAGCTTCTAGCTATTATACTTTTGGAGATATAAACTTTTTGTGGTTTGCCACGCCCCCCTGTGGGCGGACATATATCCGACAAAACTTTTGGTCTTGGGTGATCAGTCCGAGTATATATTACAAAATTTGAGAGGTCTCTGCCATCAATAGTGTCCAAATATAGGAGAATTTAAAAAATCACTATATCTTCAGGTCCGATTTGCCACGCCCCCCAATGGGCGTAGACTTATAATTTATCTTCAGACTTTTTATAGAATCATACCATTAGCTGACGTGCAAAAATTTCAGCATTCTAGGTTTTACAACTTTAGGGAGATACAGTTTTATCCGATTTTGCCACGCCCCCCAATGGGCGTAGATATATCCGCCATAGCTCGTGATCTTGGGTGGTCAACGCGGACCTACATACCAAATTTCAGCTTTCTAGCTCTTTAACTAACATGATTTCTGGTATATCGGAAAATGATTTTCCGATTTTGCCACGCCCCTAGTGGGCGGATCGGGAAAATTTTAACACTTTATAAATGGAGATATACACGAGTATGTGTTCCAAATTTCAAGTCTCTAGCTTCAATAGCGCCGAAATAGATTGCGTTCATATGGACAGACGGACAGATGGACGGGACAGCAAGACGGACATGCACAAAACCACAATATATGCATACACCTAAGAGACTGACCATAAAGAGACTGCACTTACTTTTTACTCAAAATACAAAAATGCACGAACGCGCTCCGAAGGCGCTTGCTAACTGCGACCCGGTGCTACCGCTGTAGTGTGGGCAACATTATACGAATTTTATTGAATAATTTATTATTTGTTGAATAATTTAATTTCTAGACGTACAATCTAATGAAAACTTTCATATGGTGAAAATGTACATTCTAAAGCTCACGTCTCTAGTATTTGAAATACGCCTTATAAAGGTGAGGGGTGAGGGGTGGATATAGGGGTGGGGGTAAAACAAACAAAAAATCGAAATTATATAAAATATATATAAGTCTACATTTATAATTTGAAGCTCTAGCCTAAAGGTGCAGGGAGATATAATTAAATAACTAGCTTTCGATAAGGTTTTTTTATCGATAATAAAAATATCGGGGTAGTTATCGATATATAAAGAAAAACTTGATATGCGCGTGATATACAAGCACGGACAAAAAATTCAAGGGTCTCTAGCTTTATATCTTCTGAGATCGACGGTTCAAACATACGGACGTACGGACGGACGGATGACTTCGGGAAGGGACGGACGGAGTATGACATATGATCTAGTTTTTCTGCCCTGATCATATTTTTTTTCAGTCATTATCACCCTGATTTCATTTTCAATGGTTCTGCATATTAATTAGTGAGAAACAGACATCATAATAGATTCCACAGAACATTTTTTTTTTAATACCTTGAACCCATTAAAATGGGAAATCAGGTTATAATGGGAAATCAGGGTATAATGGTTTTGTTAAAAGTATGTAAACAGGCAGAAGGAGGCGTGGCAGACCCCACAAAAAGTATATATACTCTGATCAGGGCGACGAGCGGAGTCGCTTTGGCCCCGTCCGTCTGTTCGTCCGTCCGTCCGTCCGTCCGTCCGTCCGTCCGTCCGTCCGTCCGTCCGTCCGTCCGTCCGTATGTATGAACGCGTCGATCTCAGAAGATATAAGAGCTAGAGACTTGAAATTTTTGTTCCTAGGTCCGTGTATATCACGCGCATAGTCAAGTTTTTCTTTATAACGATAACTACCCCCCGATATTTTATTATCGATTAAAAAACCCTATCGAAAGCTAGTTATTTAATTATATCTCCTACACCTTTAGAGCTAGAGCTTGCAAATTTTTAAATGTAGATTTATATATATTTTATATAATTTCGATTTTTGTTGTAATTTACCCCCACCCTATATCCAATCCCTCACCCTCACCTTTTAAAAGGCGTATTTCAAGTAAGCTAGAGACGTGTGCTTTGGAATGTATGGCTACATTTTCACCATATGATTACGCTCTTAAAGTTTCATTAAGATTGTACGTCTAGAAATTAAATTATTCAACAAATAAATTCTTATAATGTTGCCCACACTGCAGCGCAGCCCAAGCGTAGTCGTTGTTTACTGCGCAGATAGCAGAGCGCGTTCTAATACGTGCGTGTGTATGTATGTGTTCGAAAATAAGTGCAGACTGATTAGAATATCAGATTAGAGGGTTCAGGGTATCTCCTAGTCGAGCAAAGTCTTGACTAGAGTCTTCTTATTTGTTTTATATTTAGCTTTTTTATATTTTTATTATAGCCCCTGAACCCATTTTCAATGGGGAAATCAGGGGTATAATGGTTTTGTTGAAATGTATGTAACAGGCAGAAGGAGGCGTGGCAGGACCCTCACATAGTATATGTATTCTCGATCAGGGCGACGAGCTGAGCTGATTTGGCCCCTGTCCATTTGTCTGGTCCAAGTTCGTCCGCCTGTCCGTCCGGTCCGTTCGTCCGTCTGTCCGTCTGTCCGTATGTAAGAACGCGTCGATTTCAGAAGATATGAGAGCTAGAGACTTCAAATTTTTTTAAAATGTCCGTAATTACAGCGCGCATGTCAAGTTTATCATTAAAAATCGATAACTCATCCCGATCTTTTTTATCGATAAAAACCTTATCGAAAACCAGTTATAAAATTATATCTTCTACAACTTTGGTTGCTGGAGTCTCCAAATTTTTAATGTATGCCTATATGCAATTTATACAATTTCGGTTTTTGTTGACTAATTTACCCCCCACCTCTAAATTCACCCCCTCATCAACACTTTTGTAAAAAGCGTATTTCAAATACTAGAGACTTGTGCTCTTAGCAATTACATGCATATCCATGTTATAATCATAATCTAAAGTTTCATGAAGATCGTACGTCTTTAAAAAAAAAAAAAAAAGTTATTAAACAATTAAGTTCTCATAGGTAAGCGCACACTGCAGCCCATGCGTGTTTATGTGGTTGCTTGTATGTGTATGTGTGTGTGTATGTGTGTGTGTGTGTATGCGTTTGTGTCTGTATGCGTGTGTGTGTGTATGTGTGTCTGTATGCGTGTGTGTGTATGTATACCTGTGTGCGCGTACGTGCGTGTGTGTGTGTGTGTGCGTGTTTCTGTAAGCTGGAAAGTCGCGAAAAAGTATTGAAATATCTATTGCTCCAAGGGTTCAGGGGATCTCGTAGTCGAGCAGTCTCGACTAGGAGCTTCTACTTGTTAATGTTATAAAAATGTTTCCTTCCGTGCTATAAGCCTATTTATGTGTACAAATGGTTGACGCATATAAATGCTGCAATATGGGCACTATAAATGCAGATTGCCACGCCCCTAGTGGCCGTAGACTCCCTCATTTTGGCCAGTTCTTTGAACGAGCAACCGGCAACCTGGGGGCCTAATGCAAAATTTGAATACTTACGCTCAAAAAATGTGAAAATTACAGGGTATTTTTCGATATGCCACGCCCATAAAGAGGCTTAAAAAAATTATTTTGAGGCATCGATAGAGGAGGCTACCAGTAACTTAACTATCCAAATTTGAAGCTTCTGGCCCTTAAACTGTAAGAGGGAATATAAACTTTTGCGGTTTCGGCCGCCCCTATGGGCGGACATATATCTACCATAGCTCGTTGGACCTGATCAACCTGCGTATATATTCCAAATTTCAGATCTCTAGCATCAATAGTGCCTAAATATAGCAGAATTCGAAAAATCACTATACCTTCAGGTCCGATTTGCCCACGCCTTAGCGGGCGTAGATATAATTTTTTCACCCATCTTCATAGAATTAAAACATCAGCTTACGAGCAAGATTTCAACTATTCTAGTTTTATAACTTTAAGGAGACACAGTAGTATCCGACTTTGCCGTGGGTGCCCCCCAATGGGCGGAGATATATCCGCCATAGCTTTTAGATCTTGGGTGATGGCGGACCTACATACCATACATACTTCAGCTTAGCTCTTCAACAAACATGATTTCTGGTATATCGGAAAATGCATTTTCCGATTTGCCACGCCCCTAGTGGGCGGAGTAGGGAAAATTTTTAACAGTTTATAAATCGGAGATACACTCATTTCACTTTCGTGAATGAGTCTAATAAAAAATGTAGTGTAAAGAGGTGATTAAAAAGCTATAACATTTCCTGGTCCCATATAATTTGAAACATAAAAATATATATATAGTTACGTATCCACTACCCAACAAATTCGGAGTATGGGCATGCATACATAATTTCTCCTATATCTCCTAAGCCACTCAGAAGCTTAATCTGTTAATTCTCAAAGTTCGCAAGCGAAGTCGCGGGGTAGAATCACGCCACTTAAAGCATTTACAAGAAAGGTAACCGCACCTCAGTCACCCAGAAAGTTTCGGTAACGCAATTGCCAATCCCACGCCGGAGCTTTATAGCTGCGTACTGCATAGTGTTTGTGAATTGAGAATTAGTTGTCCTTCATTTAACCAACCGCATTGCTTTAAAATGTAATTATAGCAGCCGTTAGATACTTTTGGGAAACATAAACTTCTATAAAGTTTATTTTATTTGATTGGTCATCTAGTAATTACTTCACCACTAGTGGAATCGAAGAATAGTGAAAGTGTCAGTTGGGTTATCAACCGCCACAAACATTAAAAAAAATAATTGAGTGGAAACCACCGTATCCGCATAAGAACCTAATTTAAATCGTGA
>NW_025318642.1:0-3682 GCF_018153725.1 Drosophila mojavensis | reverse complement strand
AAAGGCGGTGGGACGCACAAGCTCATCCCTGAGTTTCGAACCATGGGTTAACCGCAAACACGGCGAGGTTAACTTCTATCTTTCGCAGATTCTCGGGCCATGGATGCTTTCGGAGTTATTTGAAGCGTTTTGGTCACGAGGAAACTGACGAGTGCCCCTGGTGCGGGCGAGGGCATGTGGGAAGACGCGCCAACCACATCCTTTTCGTGGCGTGGACGGTTCCTAAAGGAGAGGTCGTCTAGAAGAGGCACTGGGCCACACCATCACAGAGCGGACAACATAGGCTTGGGCGCTATGCTGGAATCGGAGGAAGCCAGGGAACTAACAAGCACCTTCGCGGCCATTAAAGATGATGGAGCTCCGCAGAGTCGAGCGAATAAGAAGACGAGCTGTAGCAGGCTAAGGTAGCGGCTAGTGCTTGCGAAGCAATGCTTACGGCCGTCCCGCAAGCATCTGCGCGCTATCCGAGCCAATCACTTTCCTAACTTGCCACTTGGTAGTATAATAAGATTGTCAATAAACGAATATAAAAACAAGTAAGAAAGCTCTAGTCGAGACTGCTCGACTACAAGATCCCTTGAACCCTTGAGTAATAGCTATTTCTAATAATTTTTTGCGTCTTTCAGCTTACAATAAGAAAACACGCACGCACAAACACACGCACACATATACACAAACATTTATATACACATACACAAACACATACACACACAAGCATAATCGACGCGCATGGGCGCAGTGTGCGCTACTTATGAGAACTTCAATTGTTTAATGTAACTGTGGACATAATGATCTTCATGGAAACTTTCAAATTATGGGATTATAATCGTGGATATGTATGTACTTGCCAAAGACAAGTCTCTAGTATTTCTGAATACGCTTTTTACAAACATGTGGGTGAGGGAGCAGATAGTGGTGGGGGGTAAATTTAATAAACCGAAATTGTATAAATTACATATAAGTATACATTAAATTTGGAAAGCCTCTGGCAATAAAGGTGTAGAAGATATAATTTGGAGTAACTAGTTTTCGATAAGGTTTTTTATATAACTAGTTTTCAATAAGGTTTTTTATCGATAAAAATATCGGGTTGAGTGGATCGATTTTTAATGATAACGTCGATATCCGCGCTGTAATTACGGGACATTTAAAAAAATTTGAAGTCTCTAGCTCTTATATCTTTGCAAACCGACGCGTTCAAACATACGGACAGATGGACAGACGGACGGAGACAGACGGACAGACAAACAGACGGATCTTGGGCCAAATCGACTTCAGCTCGTCACCCTGATCAAGGAAATATATACCTTGTGGGGTCTGCAACGCCTCCTTCTACCCTTACATATATTTTAAAACAAGTAAGAACGTTTAAAGTTAAGTATTACCGACTGGTGGAATACTCATATTCACATCCAATAAGCAATTTAGCAGCCAAGTTTATCTTTAATACTGTATAGAATGCAGTTTTTCCCGATTTGCCACGCCCCCTACTGTGCGTAGACACCTCATTTTTTGGTCAGTTCTCTTAGAATGTGATAATCACCCTAACTACAAAGTTTGAATATTTACCTCTCAAAAATGTGGAAAATATGGTATTTTTCGACATGCCGTCACGCCACGCCCCACGAGGCTGGTAACTTAACTATCTAAATTTGAAGCTTCTAGGTATTATACTTTTTAGATATCAACTTGCGGTTTGCCACGCCCCTGTGGGCGGACATATATCCGACAAAGCTTTTTGGTCTGGGTGAGTATATACCGAGTATGTGTACATCAAGGTCTCTAGCATTGGGTGTCGAATTCGAAAAATCACTATATCTTCAGGTCCGATTTGCCACGCCCTAGTAGGCGTAGATATATAATTTTATAATAATTTGTAATATGTCTTTATAGAATTAAAGCATCAGCTTACGTGCAAAATTTCAGCATTCTAGGTTTATAAATTTAGGGATACAGTTTTGTCTGATTTGGCACGCGCCAGCCGGCGGCGATATATCCGCCATAGCTCGTGATCTTGGGTGGTCGACGCGGACCTACATACCAAATTTCAGCTTTCTAGCTCTTCAACAAACATGATTCTGGTATATCGGAAAATGCATTTTCCGGATTTGCCACTTCGCCCCTAGTGGGCGGATCGGGAAAATTTTAACACTTCATAAATCGAGATATACATGAGAGTATAATCCAAATTTCAAGTCTTCTAACTTCAATAGCGCCGAAATAGATTGCGTTCATACGCGGACAGACGGACAGACGGACGGACGGACAGCAAGACGGACATTGCACAAAACCAATATACTCTTTCACTTCGTAGAATGAGTCTGAAAGACTCTTTAGAAATGTATGTATGTATGTATTGACGCTGCTTAGACAGAGAGGGGAGAGAGACAAAGTACAATGCCGACGTCACAAAAATGTTTCTAAACCATGTTATTGAAATAAGTTTACAAAAAATGGTTGTTTCGATTAAAAATTAAAATTGTTTTATAGTAAAAGCTATTACGAACATGGCAACCGTAAAAAATATGAAAAAAAATATATATATTTGCCACACATTCTGGTTAAAGCGTCCTCCTGGTACATAGCGACGTAAAATCGACGATTCCCTTGAGTGTCGATGTGCCACGCCTCCTTCTGTCTAACACATACATTTCAAGCATGTCTTCCACGACCAATAAATAATACTGCCTTATGTTTCTGAACAGTCAAAAATGCTTTGTAAATGCTTTTAAAAATAATCATGTTTATAATAGTGCTGAAAGGGCAATTTCCCAAATATTAATTTTTATTCATAACGCTAGGGACATATGATTATCTAGGTAAATCATACTTAAATAAGAAGACTCCCATGTAAGAAATCATTAAATTGATGTGCGATTAAGAAATTTAGTTCCCTAGTTTAATCCAGAATTTAGTAGAAAATCTACAAGGGAATTGTTGAAAAATTATGCCAGAGAAAATATGCCGTATTAGTTTGCGATGGGCTCAACGTAAGAAGAGGTGCTCGAAGTATAATTCATCTCTCACTGACGAGATGATAAAAAGGACAAAGTTTTTAGGACCACAGCAAGTCTGTGTTTTGTTAATGGTCTCTTTGAGAACTGGAAGTATGTTTTAAGCTATACGGTTTCAGCTCGTGGCTTTAAAACATACTGACCTTAAAAATAAAGTGGAAGAGAATATTGGTTATCATTGTAACATTAGGGCTTAATGTCAAAGCCATTGTTTGCGATCGGGGAACCAAATAATAGAGACCACCGTTTTTTGATAGATGGGGCATGAGCATCAACAATCTAATTTTTCAGTTAACGATAAGAAATAATTGCGATATTAAATCATACCTAATCTTGTTAAATCACTTAGAAATATTCTCTTTAAACATAATATTTCCACCTCAGGGGCAAGTTTCATGGAATATAATAAAAGAAAAATTATATGAAATTGAAACTACAAATTTTACGCTTATGTCCGAAATTGTCTCCAAAACATGTCAGTCCAGAATTGTTTTGAGAAAATGAAAGTAAAATTTGCCACCCAAATTCAAACAACCCTACAGTGTAGCTGCTGCGACTTTTGCACAATTATTGGGTCCAGGCGGGTTTGCACTGATTGTAGATAGTGCTCTTGCAATAGCTATCTTTGTGACAAGGCTTAATAACCTTTTTCGATTGTTTAAACAATC
>NW_025318641.1:0-1533 GCF_018153725.1 Drosophila mojavensis | reverse complement strand
AATGGATGGGGCTCTAAAAGACGCTTCCAACGAAGTAAGTCGTACTGAAATCGGCCCAGAAATAGTCCTGTTATTGCCTGTTATACATAGAAAAGTCAATTTTCTGATCTTTTACCGCATTTCAGGGGATAATAATGTAAATATTTCAAAAAGTTGTTGGCCCATTGAAAATCTGAATACGTCAATGGATGGGGCTCTCAAAGACGCTTCCAACGAAGTAAGTCGTAATGAAATCGGCCCAGAAATAGTCCTGTTATTGCCTGTTATACATAGAAAAAAGTCAATTTTTCTGATCTTTTACCGCATTTCAGGGGATAATAATGTAAATATTTCAAAAAGTTGTTGGCCCATTGAAAATCTGAATACGTCAATGGATGGGGCTCTCAAAGACGCTTCCAACGAAGTAAGTCGTACTGAAATCGGCCCAGAAATAGTCCTGTTATTGCCTGTTATACATAGAAAAAAGTCAATTTTCTGATCTTTTACCGCATTTCAGGGGGATAATAATGTAAATATTTCAAAAGTTGTTGGCCCATTGAAAATCTGAATACGTCAATGGATGGGGCTCTCAAAGACGCTTCCAACGAAAGTAAGTCGTAATGAAATCGGCCCAGAAATAGTCCTGTTATTGCCTGTTATACATAGAAAAAAGTCAATTTTCTGATCTTTTACCGCATTTCAGGGATAATAATGTAAATATTTCAAAAGTTGTTGGCCCATTGAAAATCTGAATACGTCAATGGATGGGGCTCTCAAAAGACGCTTCCAACGAAGTAAGTCGTAATGAAATCGGCCCAGAAATAGTCCTGTTATTGCCTGTTATACATAGAAAAAAGTCAATTTTCTGATCTTTTACCGCATTTCAGGGGATAATAATGTAAATATTTCAAAAAGTTGTTGGCCCATTGAAAATCTGAATACGTCAATGGATGGGGCTCTCAAAGACGCTTCCAACAAAGTAAGTCGTAATGAAATCGGCCCAGAAATAGTCCTGTTATTGCCTGTTATACATAGAAAAAAGTCAATTTTCTGATCTTTTACCGCATTTCAGGGGATAATAATGTAAATATTTCAAAAAGTTGTTGGCCCATTGAAAATCTGAATACGTCAATGGATGGGGCTCTCAAAAGACGCTTCCAACGAAGTAAGTCGTAATGAAATCGGCCCAGAAATAGTCCTGTTATTGCCTGTTATACATAGAAAAAAGTCAATTTTCTGATCTTTTACCGCATTTCAGGGGATAATAATGTAAATATTTCAAAAAGTTGTTGGCCCATTGAAAATCTGAATACGTCAATGGATGGGGCTCTCAAAGACGCTTCCAACGAAGTAAGTCGTAATGAAATCGGCCCAGAAATAGTCCTGTTATTGCCTGTTATACATAGAAAAAAGTCAATTTTCTGATCTTTTACCGCATTTCAGGGGATAATAATGTAAATATTTCAAAGTTGTTGGCCCATTGAAAATCTGAATACGTCAATGGATGGGGCTCCTAAAAGACGCTTCCAACGAAGTAAGTCGTACTGAAATCGG
>NW_025318640.1:0-1999 GCF_018153725.1 Drosophila mojavensis | reverse complement strand
AATATAACATTGATAATACGAAAAATTAATTTCATTACTATCTTCATTTACATTTTGGAGTTTTTTTTTTTTTTTTTTTTTAAATTGAAATTAAGTTGTTTCAGATCATAGACTTTAGAGTTCTTTTTAAAACTTTTAATTTTCAATCGGAAACTTCACAAATTAAATATTTAGATTTTGGCCTTTGCTGCTTAAAGTTGAAGCTTTTCTGTTAGACCAACAAACAACGTGCTAAATGTAACTGGGAATGCATTTGAAAACTAGAGGCAGAGTTCATTAAGAATTTATAGGAAAGCAAAGTCAACAGAAATCCATCAACAAAGCAATTAACATGTCAAACGACAAAACGAGCCACACGAACCAAAGCACCGCCAACCAGCTTCGTCTCCCCGGCTTTCAGCTCCGGGTTCGCCGCCGATCACCCCCTATCCTCGCCTGGGAGTGAACGGACCGAGCACGGCCATCATCAACATTGTAAAGAGTTCTCTTTTTTCATAATACCGATGATGCAAAAAAAGCGCCGCGAGTGACAGCGAGCCAAAAGCGCGCCAGAACGCAGTCAAGGTAAATGAGTGACGGTGCGCCGTACCTGGCATACGCGACAGATGGTGTTGGCAGACAGACGACATGGGAACCACGCAGACAGCCGGATATGGCGAGATCAAAGGGATTGTTGCTGTTGTTGTTGTTTTGTGAATTTATGGTGATTTTATTGTCGCAATTATTTTAAAATTTGCGCAAATGAATAGAGCAGCATATTGGTAAAGGGGCTTGATTAATGCAAAACTGTATACAAAGAAGAGGAATCACTAAAAGGGGGAAGCAAGGCAACAAGAGAAGCAGTTGCAGACCGGAAAAGAGTTGTAACCACATTAATGATGTCATGAGGTATTAAGTAAAAGCTTAAGACTGTATTGAGATACAATTAAATTTGCCATTATAAAAATGAAGTAATGAATAAAGTGAGCGTCCAAGGAAGAGCGATAAGCACATAAAGTGGAAAATTATATAAAAAGTAAGTATTGATAAATAATCAATCAAGAATTGTCGTCAGTAAAGCAAATAGCTCGTGTCTAAGATTAACAGAAAGGGCAATACGACAAAATAGGTATAAAATTGAGAGTGTTCCGCCTTTTATTCTATTCTTTGTTTATCTTGACTGAATCGTATAAAGAAAGTCCCCAGCCCAAATAGTCAAATCCTTTCTTCACTCTATAAAGAAAAATTAATACCAAATTATTACTGGAAATACGTATACATGTATTATAATAAAATAAAACCATTTTCCTTCTGGAAATTCAAAAGCACATTTTATGATCTACACTTTGTATACTATGTATATGGATGACGTAATTTTGGGGCTCATTCAACTCATTAAAATGCATTATTTAAATATCCTATATTTCAGCATTTTGTGTACAACTTTCATAATAGTTGAGGCAATTTAAACTAACATTAAATTCATTCCTGTATATTGTATAATATATACATATAAAAAACCTGCATATATTTCTGTTCGTTTAAGGAATTGAAAAGTTCCGAGTTTTTATTTCATTTTTCCCCACATGATTTGCTCTTTCATGAAATTAACTAGTGAATGTCAGAATTTTGCCAACAAATCTACGCTTAACACATTTCCACACATATACATATGTTTTCATGATTTATTTTAAATTTAAAGGAATTCCTTTCACTGATTGTTTGATTACCATTTCATATACATATATAAACATATACCTGTAATCTTACTTAAATTTTCACGCATTTTACACAAACTTGGCCAACAATTCATTCAAATAAAAACACAAAATGAGCAGCGCAAAAGGCGCAGAAAGCGAATCTCTCAAGTATTCACGTTTTTCTTTTTCCTTTTATTTATTTTTTCTTTACAGATTTTTGTCCTATCGAGCAGCTCATTTAGAATAAATGCGCTGACCGCCGGCAATTTGAAACTGAACAGCTAAATTTTGTGGCTGGGAAGAGCTGAAAGAGCGGCGGC
>NW_025318639.1:0-7604 GCF_018153725.1 Drosophila mojavensis | reverse complement strand
AAAAACAACAACGCCAGAAATATGGGCAATCAAATTGCAAAATGGCATTTGAGACAATCTTACTGGATAACTAGGCGCATGAGTGTTTTTGTATGTGTGTGTGTGTGTGTGCGTGTGTAAAATGTCATGCGAAATAAATGTGTCAAATGTCGCTCTCCTTCTGCGCTCTCTCTCTCTCTTTCTGAGTTCTCTGCTCGTCTTGAAATTGCCGTGACTTCCTTAAAAATATGTTTGTTGCTTGCTTAAAATAAACACACTGGTTCAAGCTGCTCCAGGGTGAAGAAGAAGAAGAGCAACCATTTCCACTTGTCACGCATGCAGACGTCTCACCCGCTCACCGCTTACTGTCGTGTTGCAGCTGCTGTTGTTGTTGTCGTTGTCTACGAATGTGTGCCATAGTGTGGCATGGTTTATTGACATCTGCTTGCCTGCAGCCACTTGGCAATTGGTGTGATTAATCAGAAGTGCAACCAACTGCCAAAGCCTCTCAAGCGCCCCTTGGCTGCTGCTGCTGTTGCTGCCTCCCTTCTGCCTCCTTCAGCTCCTTCCCTTTCCCTCTGCCTCTGCTGGTGGTTGCATTATCACTACACTTGTTAATTAACAGCTCGGATGCATGGCCATGGATTAGCCCGCATCTTCGATCCCACCTCCCAATACTATTTCACCCAAAGCAGCAGATGATGTGCATTAGATAACACTGTATGTCGGCAATGCCGGCGCACACTGTACTCAAATCAGTTCTAAACGGGCGTTCACCGGTATTTCAATTGTGGTTGTTGCTGTTCTCTCCTCTGTTTCTTTAGCCTTCAGCCATGCTGGCTATCGTCCAACTGAGCAGCCATGACCAACCGGAAGGCGTGGCGCTTATATGGGCTGCGAACATGTACCACTGGGAAGCAATGGAAGAGATCTTCCAGATTAAACCATGCGCTGGGCTAAGTGTGAAGCCTGTGTGCACACTGCTGCCATATATGGCATGTGCATGTAGCCCTGTGGTGAGGGTTTGAGAGAACAAGCACTTGTGCTACAGTTGTGGTGCAGACAATATCACGTGATACCCTGGAATTGCTTTACCCAATGATTGGTATTCCAAATATCAATTTTATGATAAATAAATGCATGATTTTATGAAATATTATTTTTATAAAAATAAATAAAAAAAAAGTATATTTTTTAATTTAATTTGCATGAAATAATATAATATTTATAAATAAATAATAAAGTCAATTTTTTTTTACTATATTGTTTGAAAGCTTTAATTTCTCGATTTGCAAATACACCATTTAAAAATAAATAAAATGGGTAAAATATAATCAATAAAAATTAAACAAAAATGTTTTTATAAATGTTCATTATAAAATGAAAACTATTTTTCCAAATTTTTTTAAATTGATTATTTATTTGATGCGAATTTGGGTTTATAAAAGAAAATGAAATAATCTAAAAGTCTAGTAAATAAATAGTCTTACAACCTACCTAAAATTAAAAAAAAAAAAAAATCTTTTGAAACATTCCACAGAAATCCCCTTGGTCACAATTGTATTCAGATTCTTGCTCTAAATATTTCTCAGTAATAGCCTAAACCAAAAGATTCATAAAATATTTGTTGTCAGGGCCAAATGCAGCTCAAATTCTTTTAATATCGAATGCCTAAAAACTAAAAGAAAACGCATCAATTAATTTAAATTGATCATTTCTAATTGCCCGACTGATATCTTTGCCAATCTTGACAATCTTCGACTGTCAAACTCAAAGCTACTTCCCAGACGCTACCTCGCAGTTTAGGGCGATTTCGCAAAACGTGATTTTATGGTCCCCGAAATGTAATTAAATGACATACGAAAAACTAAAGCTGAAAAACAATTCTTAGCTCGTGCCGCAAAAAAAAAAGAGGCAACAACAAAAATAATAAAACTAACGCCAAGTAGGTGGTAAGACGTAATTTATTTTTACTGTGGCGCAACTACTTGTCACCATAATTATAGCCACAGCTTAGCGTTCGCCACTCGTCTCTTTTCTTTCTCTCTCTCTCTCTATCTATTTGCCTCTCTCTCTCTCTCTCTGTCATTGTCTGGCGTATTTTTCACTGCGTGTGATTTTTGTGTGGTACATTCATTTACCAGAATTTTCCCCACTCAGCTGCACGTTTTGGCAGCTCGTGAGCGGCTGCCTTAATAATAAAGAGCTCGTACTTAGTTGTTGTTGTTCTGTTTGCTGTTGTTGCTGTTGTTATTCTTGTTTATTTTAAGATTATTCATTTTGGGTCGTTGATGTTATTTATAGTGACAGATGGAGGGCAATGTGTTTCCCTTGCAGCACAGCTCCCCCTACCCGAATACCTAGAGCATGTTTTGGCTGCCAGAGTATGAATATTGCACAGAAACTTTTAGTGGATGCTCCAATGCCAAAACAGACAGAAAAAGACAGACAGACGCACCAGCATTGGCCGCATTATTAAACACATTTCAAAATATATGGAAATATATATATATGTATATGTATATATTCCCTTTATTTATATAGTTTTCAAGTTTTGGAACATTTTAGTTTTCATAAGTAAGCTGTCCCACAGTTGATTTATTGCACTTATAGCCATGATTTATGTAAAAATGGCTGAGGGTGGGTCGCCTAGCATTAAGAATCTTTTACATTGTGCCACAATATAAATCTCAAAATTATTTATATTTATAGAAAATGTAAGTGATGTTGTGTTTAATGGACGTTTAACCAGTTACAAGTATTTTGTTGAGAAGCCGAAACAATTTTTAAACGAAATATCAATCAAATTCTCAGCCTAACTCCGTATTTATTCTTTGGCTAAAAATACTAAAAATAAATTATAAATAGTTAAGGAAAATAACGATAATTTGACTATAAATTTAATTTAACTAAAATTTTGTATAGTTCTTGATCTTGACAAATCAAAATATATATCTGACAACTCAAGATCTAAACGAAAGCCTTTGTAAATAACCCTAGCAAACAAATTTTACCAATTGATTGATCATTAAGATATTAAGTTACATTCACATCGTCGCCGTTGTCGCCTATCATTTCTCTTGCTTCCACGTCTTTGCTCATCATTCATCACATTTATAGGAAGCGAATGGTGTTCCCGCAATTAGTGTGTCAAATTTAATATCAATTGGGCCATAATGTGCCAGTGCGCCTAATCAAATGCTGTCAACAAACTAAATGAACTGTAATACCATACCAAGCTGTTGCCGTGAGGCTCTTTTTTTTTTTTTCTTGATCCCAGCCGGCAAGGCGATTGCATCTGCAGCTCTGCCTACAAAATTAATAATAATTTTGTGCTCGTCCCCTGTTTTTTATTTTATTTATGCGAAAAATTTGCATCGTCTGCTTCCACGGTTTCGAGTCATTTCACAATTGCCTCATAAAAGTCAACTGCAAATTGACAACTGCAAGTGCATCAGCCGCAGTTGCTGTTCTTTGTGTATGTTGTGTATGTTTATATATATATATATATATATATAAATATATATATATATATATATATATATATCTCTTTGTCTCCTGCAAATTCGTGTTAAGAGGTTAAAGTCATTTGACATCGTTCATTAAATTATGTTGCATTCTAGTTATGCTGATGATGTCTTAGGCTAGAGTGAATCAACCCAGGAGAATAAGTTTCCTTAATTGGCGAAACATTCTAGTGCAGGTGCTGCAAAAAGATCTCCAACATAAGCAGCACATAAAACTTATGTGCAGGATAATTAAATTTAATACTTTTCATAATTAAACTTAATTGTTACATAATCCGCCGGGAATCTGAATATGTTAATGCACAATTTATGTTAATCAGTGTGAGGTAAATTATTCAGATTTACTCATAAGTACTCTCTTGGAGCAGGGAATCAAAAAAGACTCTCGTCACCAGCAGGCATCGTATGCTAAATAGCGACTGTTGGCATTTTGTGATTTAGATTTTTTAATGAGATTATTTATTTATAAAGAGATTGCGGTCATTCATTCCGTTTTTCCTCTGTTTCTCAAATGTTTGCTTGCTCTCATAAGTTCGAGGCATATTGCAATTACATTACCGTTTTTGAATGCTCCATCTGTGAGTACAGTGAAATAGAATATAGAAGAGTAGAGAATGTAAAGTATGTAAAGTAGAGAGTAGAGACAGCCATGGATCGCTTCCTCGTCTTTAGAGAAAATTGGAAAGCTTGATGTAATAAAAGATATAATCATATAGTTTCCTAACTTTGTTTCATTGACCTTTAATCACACAAAAAATCTAGATAAGGCAGCTTCCTCGTAGTTCAGCCAATAATTCTGACTGCAAATGAAAAGAGAGAGTATTTTCAATCGTTAAGCTCTTACAAAAGAAACTATATACAAAAAGGTTTTTTTCACATTCAGCTCAAACGAAACTCACATCAATGCTATGATTATTCAGTTATCGAGTTTCCCATCAGCTCTAAGCAATTGCTCTCACCAGCAAACGAATGAATGAACGTGTGTGAAGCGAAAAATACGTCAGTATATATGTATATATGTTAAAACTATTCATATCTATCCATCTCTATTTTATTATATATAAATGCTGGTATTGATTTCATAGCTAATGAGAAAATCTTCAAAGGGCTCCATGGCCGGAGGGCATTGAAATTACAAACTTGAAAGGCTTTAGACGAAAGGTTTTTCATAGGGGAGACCTTTGCAGCGTCTTTTTGTCTGCGATCATCGTATAATAGGGTGTGATATCAATTACATGAGTACCTTAAAATTACTTAGAGGTGAGTGCAATTGATACTGGATTTGAAATAGCCTAGAAATGGCTTGAAACCTGAGCATTTAAGGAAAGTAACTCTTCGCAGTAGAAGCTGCCGACTTGTCTTGATGCTGTCTGTGCAATGAAGAAGAACTAAAA
Source organism: Drosophila mojavensis (assembly GCF_018153725.1). Taxonomy (NCBI): domain Eukaryota; kingdom Metazoa; phylum Arthropoda; class Insecta; order Diptera; family Drosophilidae; genus Drosophila; species Drosophila mojavensis. Next base: position 2,704 of record NW_025318639.1, on the reverse strand, counting down.
ACAGTAAGATAAAAATACACACCTATGCTTAATGGGGATATCAACTTTTATGATGCATTCGTGCGGCAATCAGTCAAACCCGTATTCATCATTAGACCTGCGCACCTCAAGGTTGGTTTGTATATTTTGAATGCAGCCTCACATATTTCATTTGCAATTCAAGCTAGCTCCCTAACGTGCAAATTTTTCATTTGTGTATAATTAAAATTAATCTTTTTTTTATTTTTTTTAACACATTTATATAATATTCAAAATGCTGTGGCGACCAACTCATGCAAAAAACTGCCCAAAAAACATGAGGGACCAAAGTGGAATGGAAAGAAAGAAGAGCAGCAAAGCTGAGGTGAGGGTGCCGAAATCTTTGTGAAGCGCTTGACGCGCAAAAACGTCAAACGTTTTGAGAAACAAATTTAGGCTGACAGTTTGTTGATTGTGTGAGGATAATATTGATAAAAATGTATAAAAAAAAAGAAAAAAAATAAAAAAAATAAATATATATTAGTTATGTATAGTATGTATTCATAGACAGTTCAAATTAATTGTTTCAAAATACATGAAATAAAAGGCAAGATAAGGATGGATTTGAAAATGGATTTGATTGAAATAGGAATGAAGGGCAAAGAGAATAACAAAGACAGCAAGCCAAGAACAAAGTATTGAGAATTCTTTTTATCAAAAATTTAGCTCGATAAATAATTATTACTAGCAATTCAAACCCCCTAATCCAAAACTACACCATTAGAGCCATAGTCTAACTGTAACTAATAATAAAAATTCTCTCCCTTCGTAAATGTAAAAAATAAATAAATATTATATTTGATATTCTGGCGAATGTTTTCCATTATTATAATATTTATAGAGCCCCAATTGAAATATTAATATTAAATTTCAAAATATTTTTCTTAACTGAAAAGTTTAAATGTTCAACAATTTCACATCTAGCCAGCGTTTTGGTCTAAAGAGTCATATTACTGGAGGATGAAATATGGTCAGGCCCCCCTCTACAAGTAATTGTCGGCAAACGTAAGATGCGAAATAAGAGAGCGAATTCCAAGAAATTAACAAGACACTAGCCAAATGGGGGCACCACACTACTAAATCAAAAACTTTGCGGCGCAAAAGAACAAGGAAACTCAACTGCGGCTTGCGGGCAAAGGTGGCCCCTAATTGCGGCACTAAAACAAAAAAGAAGAGAAAAAAAAAAATGCTGCGCTTTACAACTAGCAATGCTCTTGGGTGTAGCTACCGAGGAAATGGACAGAATTGGAGCCAACACAGCTCAACTCAGTTCAGTTCAGCACAGTAGAGCATAGCCCATGGATTGAGTCATAAGTTATGATTCAGTTTTCCTGTGACACCAATGGGAGCCGTCAGTGTTCCCAGTTTTTGATTTGGCCATCACGAAATGGCCAAAAGCAGCGCCCGCTAGACTAGAAGCCATCGCCACACTCCACTCGCCGTACACTATAAAAAACCAGGGGCAATTTAGTTTGCACCGCGAATGGTTCGTAATTATTTCAGAGCTTATGGGGCTTTGGTTCGTCAACCGTTTCAGCTAATAAGCCACTGCTTTGGGGGCATGATGTCTATGTTGCTCTGGGTGCGGCCCGGTTTGATTCACTCTCTTTTCTCTCATTTCCTTTTGTAGTTTTCATTGTGTTTTTCGCTGATTTCGGGCCGGCCGATTGTCTCGTCTAATGACGCAAAAGTTCAGAGTTAATCAATTGCAAGACAATTAACCACAAGCATTTTGAACTCTGCTGCTCGGACCAGAGGCCAACACAATTAGTGAACGCAGCCAAAAGAAGCCAATGGCATACATAAAACAGACAGCTGCTCCAGCAGCCACACGATACTGACACTGAACACAGCCATACACTACAGACTCAGACCTATGGCCATGGCATCGAGGAACTGAGCATCGGCGGCGCGTGTTTGCCAATTTATCTTGAGCGAGTGCCCGCCAAGTTGCAAAGATTTGTAGCTCAGCTGCTGCTCTGACTCACTGCACTTATGCAGCTAATCCTGTTTTTTATTGTCCTTGACTTATTACCCAAATGCGCTACTCCCCCTTCCCGGTTAGCCATATGAAGATCAGCAAGAGATCTTAGTCTAAGCCTTCACTGGCTTTAATGAACAGAACTTCTGGCTTTGAGTTTTTAATGATAGTTGTAAAAACATATATATATATATATACATTTATATTCAACGGTTTTTATTCCTTTCTGAACCTTTAGTGTAAGAATAAGAGACTTTCTTAAGAGATCTACATAAATTTTTCATGAAATAACACTCTATAAAAATATTTAGCATAAATTCTAATTCTATATATAAATTTAGCGCTTCAAAGAAGAACGTAACTCAAAGCCGCACGAAGTGATCTAAATATCAAATTTTTGTTTGAAAATGTTATTTAGACTAAAAATCTAACCCGGTGAGATTTTATTACTATATTGGGCCTTTCTGATTGGATTATATTTGAAACCATGACTATGTAGTAACATTAAGTAGTTATCGGTATGAATAATCAATAATAAAAGTAATGAATATTTTTTTCCTGCTTGCAGTAATGATTTTATTCATTCTGTCAAAACTTTACTAAAATCATTTATAAATTTATAGATATATACAAATTTTTTGCAACAACAAATATATCCATAAATAATTCCTAATATATGCGCTTGTAAAAAAACACACACACAAA
>NW_025318638.1:0-1501 GCF_018153725.1 Drosophila mojavensis | reverse complement strand
GTTAACAGAAAATGCTGTTCTTTTCTATGTCTGTCCCAAAGGAATTTGGTGGAAACCACTTTTGAGGTCGAGGACCGTGAAGACTGTATTGTCCCCTAAGTGGGCTATGATGTCCTGTATTTCTGGCATAGGGTATCGGTCGGAGATTGGCATCCCAAATCTAGCTTGCGATAATCAATTACTAGTCGGTATTTCTTTCCTGAGGCATCAGATTTCTTTGGTACGATCCATACTGGAGCGTTATACGGTGATCTAGAGGTCTAATGACTCCGTCGTCAAGCATTTCTGATATCTGCTTTTCGACTTCTTGCTTTAGAGCAATAGGATATGGGTAATGCCTGCGGCAAAAACAGGTATCGGTATTGGTTCGGATCTCCCTACTACTTAAGTCGTGTAAGTTAATTTTTGCCCGGTTTAGTTTCTTGAATTAATCGATCTATTATCTTTTTTCTGGCTATCGGACATATGATTTGTTCGGACCTTTATATTGTTAACTGCTTGTGCTTAATACGAAATTTATTACTGCCATTTACTATTAGGATATCATTCTGACATCAATAACAACATTGAGTTATTTCATTGTATCATTACCTAGAATACCATGAAAAGTTTTTAGAGGGGGCAATAGAAAAATCTAATTGTTGTGTTGAGGTTAAAAAGATTCAGAAATATGTGATGGGTTATGGCTATTCGGCTTATAAAAATTGCGCGAAAAAGCTTCTTTCTTCTTTTTGCGTTGGTTGGGGATGTAATTCCTGGTTGAACCAGTATCAATGAGGAAGTTTGTACCTATCCGTCCCTCGTTTTGCATTGATAGGTAACGAGGAACGATTTAAGCTAAAAAATTAACGTCAGACATGTCAGAAATTTCTACTACTCTAAATCTGGTTTGTCTGAAGGTGCTTCATTCTCCGTATGGTGTTTCGACGATACCTTGCTCCTCTCCGTAGCAGCATAGTGAAGCCTAATCACTCATACACTGCTCGTATGCCTCGGCATAAGCATGGCGGCGTTTATATGTGTTTGCATATGCATTTGCGTAATTAAGCCTCATCATCTACGCGTTCTTTTCACTTGGGTTTCCCAGTATTGATGTGAAATTGTCCTTTGTTCTGGTGGATGGGTTTTCTGCCCTAGAGATAAGAGGAATCTTTTCCCAGCAAATTGGTTATAGTATTGCAACTATTCATATAATTCACATTCCTGGTTCTGATTGGGCAAGGTCGACTTCCATTGGTTGTGGAACGCGGTTGTGGCTTTGGAGCTATTGGTCTTGGTGGTGCGTTAAAGAACTGTAGTGGTTGTTGGTATGGAATCTTGGAATGAGGAAACCTGAATTCTAGAGAGGTTAAGCAAACTTTTTTTTTGGTGGATAGTACACAAGAATTCGGATTGAAGTTGGTTGGATTTTTTATTTCTAATCGACTGGTTCTCATTCAATCAATCGGCTTTACAAGTGAAGAACATGTTTAAGGTCGGTTGGCTCTTTGATGGCTAATAA
>NW_025318637.1:0-631 GCF_018153725.1 Drosophila mojavensis | reverse complement strand
AGTTCTCTGAAAGCACTTACACTATTAAGATTCTGGTTTTGAATGCAGCTGGTCTGTATAATAAACTGGAAAGATTTTGAATCCCAAACAGGATACCAGTTCCAGAAGAGATTTACGTGTTTCCAGACAGGATGCCATTCCTAATCAAGATACCTATACATTCACTAACACATAATTAATCAAATGTTTTTTGTATTTCTCACTTCACATTTAATGTAATACTCACATTTGAGACCTACACACAATAGGGCGTCAAATAAATTTACTATATTATACAGTAGTATAGCAGTAAATAAATAAATATAGTCAGTCAGTCAGCCTCATGCGGACCTGACTATTCAAATCAAAAAAAAAAAACTTTATTAACAAACTGCATGATGGCTAAACACGTCAATGACACATCCAATATTGCCTAGTTCTCTTGGAAGCACTTACACATTAAGGATTCTGGTTTTGAATGCAGCTGGTCTGTATAATAAACTGGAAAGATTTTTGGAATCCCAAACAGGATACCAGTTCCAGAAGATGAGCGACGTTTCCAGACAGGATGCCATTCCCAATCACAATATCTATACATTCAATAACACATACTGGATCAAACTACTTTGTATTTTCACTTCACATTTAATGT
>NW_025318636.1:1032500-1405000 GCF_018153725.1 Drosophila mojavensis | reverse complement strand
TTAAATTTTTTTTTAAATGTCCGTATTTGTAGCGCGGATCGATATCCGCGATGATAAACTCGATAGTTTATCATTAAAAATCGATAACTCATCCCGATCTTTTTTATCGATTAAAACCTTATCGAAAATCAGTTTTAAAATTATATCTTCTACACCTTTATTGCTAGAGTCTTCAAATTTTATATGCATACTTATATGCAATTTATGCAATTTCGGTTTTGTTAAAATTTACCTCCACCTCTATATCCACCCCCTCACCCTCACTTTTGTAAAAGGCGTATTTCAAATACTAGAAACTTGTGCTTTGGCTAATGCATGCATATCCATGTTATAATCATAATCTGAAAGTTTCATGAAAATAGTACACCCACAAAAAGTTATTAAACAATTAAGTTCCCATAGTATGCATGCTTGTGTGTGTATGTGTGTGTGTGTGTGTGTGTGTGATGTATGCGTGTGTTTATATATGCTGTGTGGGCGTGAGTGCGTGTGTGTGTGTGTTTCTTGTGTAAGCTGAAAGACGCGAAAAATTATTGAAATTGCTCTAAGGGTTCAGGGGATCTCGTAGTCGAGCAGTCTCGACTAGGGCTTTCTTACTTCCTTTATTTATTTATTTAGTAATTGTGTGTCCGCTATCTTCTGTTTGTACGAACACACGCTCATACATATGTACATACATACATGTATGCACATATGAGCAGCTTTTGATTTATTTGATTTTCACTCGCGTACTTCTAAAGAGCCCAGCAACACAATTAGCATATAAATTCACAATAAAAAGTTCCACATACATATGCACGGCATATTTACTAAATAATAAACTTAAATTGCTAAATTGGTTGTTTTGCTTTGTGTCGAAGCAGCTGAGATCGTAACTAGTATCAATAACTTTTTCGATAATTATCACCGACCCCCACAATTTCGTGACGGTAGGTTTGTACAATCAGAATTCATCGAATTTAAAAAACTATTGCAAAATAAATAGAAAATAGATTTTTTTAGTCTTGTTTTTTTTTTCCTTTATTATACTCATTCACGAAAGTGAATTAGTATATTGGTTTTGTGCAATGCACTATGGGTAAAAAGACCGATATTTTGGCATAAATCAAAAAAATTGTTTTTCAGTATCCGCCAACTGTTTTCATATTCTCATTTAGAAAACTCCAGCCGACTTAAAAACAATTTTGATAAAATTTTGCGGACTACCCATAAAGTTTTAAGCTTCGTCAAAGGTAGCTGATTCAAGGTTACATGGTAAATTGAAGAAAGCGCGGGAAACGATGCTCTACTTTAAACGTGTGTAAATCTTTTGGTGTTTGAAATAGTATACAATATTTTTTATGGAAATGATTCAGGAAGCTTTATTAAATAAGATGATTGAAAAATTTGTTGTAGTTCTGTGACTTATCGTCCAATTGTGCAAAGTGTTGCTATTGTGCATTTGTAGATAAAAACTAACATTAATATGTGTGCTTCGTTAGATATAACTTTTGATCCCTCAAAGGTATTTGAAATGTTTAAATTGGAAGCTGTGTATAAATCTTTTCTAAATCCAATAATAAAAAGACACCTTGCTCATTCTTGCTCCTTCACAAAATAATCGACATTACAGATGAGCTTTGCAATTCCATGCTGCTAGAAGTGTGGAGCAGCAACAAGCGACAACAAAGCGCTTCAAAAGATTATTTCGTTAAAAAATAAGTAAAGAGAAAATATCGGACGATAAATATAAATCAATTAACTATAAAGTAAAAAAAAATTGTTGGATTTATCAAGTATCATTTAACAAAATGCAATCGATTGCTGATTAGAGTCAAGTATTAAGGTCAATGCGTACGCCAGATCACCTAAAAGAGCAGGCTGGAAGCAATTAAATTATAACGATAATGGTCCACGATTAAAAGAGAAATCGGCTTCTGAGCTTGCCCCAGAGTATGATAACACGACGCCTCTCTGCATTAGTTTCGTTGAAAAAATTAACGGAAAGGGATACAACATTAGTTTTAAAGTGGTAAATCTAATGACGGCAACGCAGCAAGAAGAGCTTTTGGAAATGTTGAGTTGTTTTTTTACCATTTTAAATTTTGACCAATAAATCTTATCAACCGTTTCTATAATATTAATTGCTATCTCTTTCGAGCATAAGGTGAACTCCGGGAAATTTAAAGCTCTGTGTCAGAAAACATTCAATTTGTGTTTGTTATATTATATTTTATATATAATATTTTTGCTATCCAATGCCCGCAACTATCCACCACATTTTGGTGCATGGGCATCAAATAATGGACATCTGTATACTTCCAGTTGAGAGCTTGAGTGAGCACATTTGAAGCACTAAATAAAATTACAAAAACAATCGAAAATCCCATGCTAGGAAGTGCAGGCGATTACAAAATATAAGTGGCGTATTCAATAGAGCACTAGACTCATCAGACCCACTTATTTCTAGTCTCAGTTTGAAAGAACGAGGTCTGTGCCAGAGCTTTGAACCAAGGGGCGAGCAGTGGCGAAGTTGAAGTCATGGAGGCCAAATTCGACAACTGCTACACTGTGTATGAGAGGTGTACGACGCACCCGGGGGGGCAAATCGACGCACTTTCCGCATCGAGTATACCGCCCGCTCCTATGTCCGCTACTTTCGCCTCGTCTGGAGGCTTTCGCCTTCCACGGCGACTAATTGCGCTGGCCAACATTCCACGACCTTTTTACTGCAATTTATATTCAGAATCCACGCTTGACTCCGGTGGAAAAGTTATACCACCTCAATTCAAAGACAGCAGGGGATACAAATGCCTTAATCGCAGAGTATCCTCTCACAAACGACGACTTTGCATCGGTTTGGGGCTCCTTGTGTGATCCGTTCGAAAATAAGCGGCTGTTACTGGCTGGCTGGACTTTAGTCACTTTCTTAGCGAGCGTGCTCTGGCTCTCGAGGCTATGGAAGAAATCGTTCTGCACCAACAGTTCCAATCTCAGTTCCGAGATGCGCGAACTCTGCCCCTCTAGTCAACTCCTTCACAAGTGAATTCGAAGAGCACAATGTGCGATCTGTGCTCAAAACAGAACCATCCGATTTCGCCCTCGGTTTCTTCAGCTGTCTATCCATGAACGAGAGGCATACATCAAAGCAAAGAATCTTTGCCTGAACTGCTTCGCTAAGGGTCACCAATTACGAGAGTGTACCAGTACGCACAACTGTTTCAAGTGTAATGGTCGACATAACACCCTACTCCACAGGGACAATACTCTTCCTAGCCCCAATTCGTACGCAAGTTATGTGTAACGTCCAAACGTATCTGACTGCCAACACGAGAACTATCTATCCCGCCCGTGCTTTAGTCGACTCAGGATCCGAAACAACTTTCATTTCAGAGCGACTATTCCGCAAAATCAAGTTGCCCTTCAAATCCGTGCAGACTCAGGTTTCCAGCTTAAATCATGCAGTTACAGCTGATGCGCAAAAGCTATGCAGCTTTGGTTCATCTTCGAATCCGAGACTACGAATCGAAGCTTCTGCTCTCGTCCTTCCAAAACTTGCCGGTAAACTCCCTTCATCCCCAATTCCACAACTCTTATTGAACCAGCTTCCGAATATTCAGCTAGCTGATCCCGAGTTCTACAAGGGTTCAGAATTTGAATATTTTCTAGGTCTAGAGACTGTTTTCGGTTGGGTACTGACTGGCCCACTTTCACGAACTTCACCGGAAATGTTCTCGTCCTTCACAACTGAAGTCTCCGTTCCGGGTGAGACGAAACTTGAGATTCTGACAACCTTGTCATCTCCTGTAACTCTTCCATCCCGAGTACCCGACAACACCACTAAAAAAGTGAGGGTCGGTTTCAATGAGAGCCTGAATGATATTCTTCATTCAGGCCGATCATTCCAACCCGATCCTCGTCCTCCTTGTGCTGTCGAACTAACCTCCATGTTATGTTCTAACGAGCAAGCAATTCAATCTCCAACTCATTCGTTCTTCCAGATAAAGACGCCGTCATTAGAAAGCAGCAAGCCACGCGGTACCAATTCCTTCCAGTGCCGCGTGTGCCCAGGAGCCCTCCGAACAGCGAACGAACAGCGTTTTCTGGACCTTTCAGAGGAGAAACGGATGTGTGCGGTACTTATACATAAGTACTGCACGAACTGCTTGGCTCACGAGCACTCCGGGCAATCTTGCCGCAACAAGGGACGTTGCAAAACGTGAGGCCAGGATCACCACACGCTCCTGCATCTCCAGGAATCAGCATGTCACTCCGCCCCCGACTCCTAAAGAGGCGGTCACAGCTCCACTGACGGCCTTGATCCGCACACCAACAGGTCTCCACGCACACACGCGATATCTTAATTTGCAAGGGGGGGGGGAGTATGTTAATGCCAAATCCCATTAACAGAGTGCTGTTAATAACATAACATTGTGTGGTGCGGGAGGAGCAATTCTTGTTAATGGGATCTGGCATTAACATACTTCAGTTCTCCTACTGCTTCGCTGTGCTTAGCGCTGTGTCGCTGTACTGCGACAAGGAAACTACAACCCGGTATTTTTACTTATCGGCAACGCCACCACTCCAACATGGATGAATACACTATTATGTGTATTTTTTTAAAAAGATTGAAAAATATTACACGTGAGTTCAGAAATGTGTATTCATTATACTAAATCATTTCAATAAATGCTCATTTGTTTATTACATGTCAAAAATTTGTTGTCAGATTCTGTATTTATGTATTTGGTGCAAAATATCTCGATAGTTCAGTTAGGTACTGTTATATATGTTTGTTTTAGAAATTGATTTGTGTAAATTATGTATCAAATTAAAGATTTATTCTACAGGTTAACCAATGAGTAAATGTCATTTAATAGGTTGTCTATGATTTTGTCTCGATTGTTTTATGTGGTTTTGTGCGAGTGTATATTCAGTATTATTATTAATAAAAATGCCGCGACCTAGAAGATCTAATCTTTCCCACGAAATATCGGGAGTTATTTATCTGACGAAGAACGAGAAATCGCCCGAGAAGAGCGCCGCGTTAGTATGGAGCAAAGAAGAGCCTTAATTCGTGCTTCTCAAATACAAAGAGATACAAAGAGAGGCAGCCCGTGAAACGGCTAGATTAGAAACGTGAAATCGTCGAGGGATGATCTTCGAAGTGCAAGAAGAAATGGTTCATGTATTGATTTGAATCGCATGTGAGCATGGCGCAGTTAAGTGTACCACAAATAAAATAGGCACGAGATGAGCGAAACCAGCAAAGACAATTAGAACGAAGAGAAGCGCGGAGATTCGGAGTCAACAGAAGTAGAGGAATTGACCGACAACGTCAACAAGTGCTTCGAGCACTTACATCACATTCACTTCATCGCCTAGCATTTCATTATAAGACTGATGTTGAGTATTACGCTCATTCCAAAGTGGTCATTGGTACATTGGACAAGGAATGCCCGCACTGCCATTCCCTTAAATTTAAAAATGTGTAAGGTTACTTTATCTTAGCCGGGGTCAGAGTCTCAGTCTGCCCAGGGCCATAACTTACAAGACATTTATAAGTTACTACGGGACGTACAGTGTTGGAGGAATGGGAGAGGGGAAGGGTACCATTTGAGGTTAGGTGACCACGTGGCCTGAACTCGCCGACCACGCCCACGCGTTTGCACGCGGGAAGGCGGCAGCGATCGAGTGGCGCGATCAAGCGCACTCTAGATCGCTGGGGTCGGGGTTGCGAAGGCGTGCTGTGGGGTGTTAATGGAGCCACTACGATTGGTAGACCGCGGATCGAGGAACGCCCAGCGTTGCCGCCGGCGTTCACTCAAGACCACGCGATTTTACTGCCAGAGTTTTGACCCTCCGGCGAACGGGTCGTGACCTCGTTCCAACTACCAATTAGTGTTGTCGTGGTTAGTAATGATTAGTAAACTAGTAAACTGGTTAGTAAACTAACTACGAATAAATACGAAACCATCTCTACGTGCATATCCTTACTTTATTAATCTTGTCACCTTATAACCTTTATATCTGCTAATCAATTTTATTTTTCTCTTTTGAGCGCGTCTGCTCACATCGAGAGCTCCAGACTGACTAAAATCTGCACGCAGCTTTCAATCCTCTTCTGCCGCTGTGCAGATTTCACCACGCGACCAGCAATCCAATTCACCACCGCGAGCTTTCGAGCTGCACGGTTGCAATGCTGATCGCGTGCCCGCCCACTCATTTGAATTTCGCTTACTTTCTAAAGCTAATCGCTACGGCACTTACATCTAATTATTAACTACTTAGTGCTACCTTACAAACTAACGCTTATTCTACTTACTGCCTAATAATAATCACCTAATATCAACTTACGTCCTACAACTGAAATATAAACAATGATTTCAAAATATAACCTTAATAACTACAAAAAATCAAAATCCATAACAACGTAATTCCATTTCATTTCCTTTAATCGCTACCAAAAATCAAACTATGCCTCAAATCCTATTCACCATAACAAAAATCCATTTCATTTCAATATCTTTACTTATTACCTACAAACATGTAAGATGGACAAAAAAAAAAGGCCACCTTACAAATGAGCCAACCGGGATATGCTGCTCATCAAAAGGAAAGCTCCCAGATGCGAAAATTCAATTAATGTTTTCAAATGACATCGTTTGGCGCAACGGAAATAGTCAAAACTAGTAAGAAAGCTTTAGTCGAGACTGCCCAACTACGAGATCCCCTGAACCGTTCGCGCAATCGATACTTCAATAATTATTCGCACATGCACACACACACACATAGTTATATGCATGCACGCATAAACACGCATTGGCTGCAGTGGTGGCTTACTATGGAAACTGAATTATTTAATTACTTTTCTTGTGGATAGACTATCTTCATGAAACTTTCAGATTATGATTATAACATGGATATGCATGCATTTGCCAAAGCACAAGTTTCTAGTATTTGAAATACGTCTTTTACAAACATGTGGGTGAGGGGGTGGATATAGGCGTGGGGGGTAAATTTTAACGAAAACCGAAATGTATAAAATGCATTTAAATCTACATTAAAAATTTTGAAACTTCAGCTTTTTAGGAGATATAATTTTATAACTGATTTTCGATAAGTTTTTTTGTTGATAAAAATAACGTGGCAACTTATCGATTTTTAAAGCAAACCTCGGTATTCGCGTGGTATAAACTGACATTTTACACAAAAAATTAGGTCTCTAGCTCTTGTATCTTCAGAAATCGATGAGTTCAAACATACTGACAGACGGACAGGCAGACAAACGGACAGGGCTAAATCAACTCAGCTCGTTGCCCTGATCAAGAATATATATACTTTGTGGGGTCTGCCACGCCTCCTTCTGCCTGTTACATACATTTCAACAAAGCCATTTCCCATTGAAAATGGGTTTAGGGTATAAAAAGTTATAAAGCTTTTGAAAAAGCAATCGGACTTAGTGTCCAGATTGAAACAATTAGACTCATCCGAGGCTATTAGGCCACCTAGCGAAATTTTAGGAGAGCTAGACAAAATAAAAGAAGAAATAGAAAATAATCATAACTGATTGTTAAAAATGGGGGTAATAGGCTATGCATATTTTACCAATAAAGAATTTGATAAGCCAAGTCGAACAGCTAAAACAATATTTGTTAGAAGTATGAGGACTAGAGTAGAGGTGCCGAACTATCGATAGTGAGCACCATCGATAGTGGGCGATTGTAAATTCGGAACCATCGGTGCTTGTCAATAGTACCCCGATAGCCCCCAATAAGAAATAGAGGTGCCAAACTATCGGTGGTGGGCCCCATCGATTGGGGACGATAGTAATTTCGAAACCATCGATAGCTGTCGATAGTACCATCGATTGTGGTCGATAGTCGCAATAAAAAACTGTGATTCCTAGCCTTACAAATTTGAACACTTCAATTTTGTGAAATTCCATTTTAAGATAAATGCTGATTTGACTTAAAAGCTAAAACCTAAAAACTATTAAGTTATGGTTTTTATTGTAGTGATCGATTTTTGTTGTCTGCAAATAAGTGCCTTTCACACACACAATAAAAAAGACAGAAATTGTTTTTTTCGCGTATGGTTTAGCTCGCTCGCGCTCTGAGCGAGACAGTTATTTCAGTTTTCGTCTCACTCAAGTCAAGCACTGATCGTTTGCTTGAGTTAAATGAATTGAAATAAGAAATAAGAGGTTAGAGTTTTTGCAATGCATTGTCAAAATACTTTTGCGTTGTCAAAATACTTTTGTAAATACACACGAAGATCATTTCTGTTGAGTTTTTTGCTGAGAGTCTATGTGTAAGCGAAAATCGTATTACTCTTTACGCGACACTCATTTGAGACCGTCACACCAATGAGTTAATCTGAAGCAAACAGAGAGAGAGATTGTGTCTGCACAATCATACCGGTTATGTTATGAAGCAGAGCATATTCGAAAAAAACGATCAATCATCATTTGCAATCTATAATACAAAATTAAGAAAAATTATAATTATTAATCACGCACCTTTGACGATATTATCGTCTACTATCGAGACATTGAACCATCGATAGTTCAGTCGCTCGATCGTGCCCGACCATCGATAGTGACGATAGTGCCATCGATAGTTTGGCACCTCTAATATGAAAGAACTGTAATTAAATATTTAAAAACTTTGCCTATTCCATGTTCTAAATGATAAAAATTCTTTAAAATAACAAACAACTAAGAACGTTGCATTCAGGCGTTACCAACTGCGGAATACTCATTCACATCCCATAACCAATTTAGTGGCTAAGTTTAGTTCTAATACTATAGAAAATTCAGTTTTTTAAGATTTGCCCCGTCCCTACTAGGCATAGCAAATCAATTGAATTTTCCGATTTGCCACGCCCCTAGTAGGCGGATTGGGAAAATTTGAACATTTTATGAATCGGAGATATATACGAGTATGTGTTCCAAATTTCAAGTCTCTAGCTTGAATAGCGCCGAAACAAACTGCGTTCATACGGACAACCAGACGGACAGCAAGACGGACAATGCAAAAAACCAATATACTAATTCACTTTCGTGAATGAGTATAATAATTCGCTTTCGTGAATGAGTATAAAAATCAGTTTTTTTTTACTAAATTCAATGAAGTAACAAGTAAGAAAACTCTAGTCGAGAATGGTCGACTAGATACTACCCTGCACCTAACTAATAAAAATGCCCATGTAGTATGCTAAAATTTCAATTTCGATGTATTTAAAAATATAAATGATATACAAAACTCACATAATAAAATATAACAAGTAAGAAAGCTCTAGTCGAGAGTGCCCGACTACGAGATCCCCTGAACCCTTCGAGCAATAGCTGTTTCCATCATTTCTCGCGTCTTTCTTCTTACACAAGACACACACACGTACACACACGCTAATACCCACAATCATATACACCCACATCATACGCACACACACACACACACGCACACACACAGAGATACGCACGCACGCATAAACACGCATTGGCTGCAGTGGTGGCTTACTAAGGGAACTTAATTGTTCAATAACTTTTCTTGTGGATGTAGTTTCTTCATGAAACTTTTAGATTATGATTAAACCATAGATATGTATGTATTTACTAAAACACAAGTCTCTAGTATTTGAAATACGCCTTTTACAAGCATGTATAAAATGTATATAAGTATACATAAAAAATTGGAGACTCTAGCTTTACAGATGTAGGAGATATAAATTTATTACTGCTCGAACTCGATATGCGCGTGCTATACACGGACCTAGGAAAAAAATTTCAAGTCTCTAGCTCTTATATCTTCTGAGATCGACGCGTTCAAACATACGGACAGGTCTAAATCAACTCAGCTCGTCGCCCTGATCAATATTTTATGGGGTCTGCCACGCCTCCTTTTGCCTGTTACATACATTTAACAAAACCATTATACCCTGATTTCCCATTTTCAATGGGTTCAGGGTATAAAAATTAGCATAAGTTGCACCGATCGGGATTCGAGACCGCGACTTCTAAATCGAGCATCATGCCGCTACTCACTACGCCACCTCACTTTTGGAAGCTGCGTTGTCAAAACTCAAATAGATTCACCGCTGCAGCGCCATCTACCAAAACTAAACCAAATTAACAGCTAATGTGTTTCATCATATTATATTGATTTGAAATTAAAAAAAAAATGAAAAATCATTCACAATTAACTATAGTGGCATCTGACTTGAACTTCAATGTTTTTATTCGATAAAAACATAACGGGATGTTTTATCGAATTTGAAAAGCAAACTCGACATCCGCGCTGTATATACGGTCATTTAAAAAAAAATTCAAGTCTCTAGCTCTTATATCTTCGGAAATCGACGCGTTCAAACATACGGACAGACAGACAACGGACAGACAGACAGACGGATAGGGCCAAATCAACTCAGCTCGTCGCCCTGATCAAGAATATATATACTTTGTGGGGTCTGCCACGCCTGCTTCTGCCTGTTACATACATTTCAACAAAACCATTATACCCTAATTTCCCATTGAAAATGGGTTCAGGGTATAACAAGTAAGAAGACTCTTGTCGAGACTGCTCGACTAGGAGATACCCTGAACCCTCTAATCTGATATTCTAACCACTCTGCACGTCTTTTCGGCACACATACTTACACACGCACGTATTAGAACGCGCTCTGCTAACTGCGCAGTAAGCAGCGACTGCGCTTGGGCTGCGCTGCAGTGTGCGTAACATTATAAGAATTTATTTGTTGAATAATTTAATTTATAGACGTACACTCTTAATGAAACTTTACAAAGGTGAAGTTGAGGGGGGTGAATATAGGGGTGGAGGGTAAATTACAACAAAAATCGAAATTATTTAAAATACATATAAGTCTACATTTAAAATTTGCAAGCTCTAGCTCTAAAGGTGTAGGAGATATAATTAAATAACTAGCTTTCGAAAGGGTTTTTATCGATATTAAAATATCGGGAGTAGTTATCGATATATAGAGAAAAACTCGATATGCGCGTGATATACACGGACCTAAGGAAAAAATTTCAAGTCTCTAGCTCTATATCTTCTGAGATCGACGCGTTCATACATACGGACGGACGGACAGACAGACGGACAGGGCCAAATCGACTCAGCTCGTCGCTCTGATCAAGAATATATATACTTTGTGGGGTCTGTCACGCCCCCTTCTGCCTGTTACATACATATCAACAAAACCATCATACCCTGATTTCCCATTTAAAATGTGTATAATTATATATAGATAGATATAGTGATTTTTCCAATTCCGCTATATTGTAGGCAGTATTAATGCTAGATACCTGAAATTTGGTATATATACGCGGGTTGACCACTCAAGTCCAACGAGCTATGGTAGATATATGTCCGCCCATAGGGGGCGTGACAAACCGCAAAAGTTTATATCTCCTACAGTTTAAGAGCTAGAAGCTTCAAATTTAGATAGTTGAGTTACTGGTAGCCTCCTTTATCGATGCCCCAAAAATAATTATTTTAGCCTCTTTAGGGGCGTTTCATATCGAAAAATACTATGTAATTTTCACATTTCTAAGAACTGGCAAAAAATTAGGAGTCTACGGCTACTAGGGGCGTGGCAATCGGAATTTATAATGCCCGAATTGCGGCATTTATATGCGTCAGCCATCTATTTATGTATTTGTACATATAAATAAGCTTAATAGATATTCATAATACGGAAAGAAACATTTTTATGAAATTTAAAAAATATTAAAGCAGCTAAAATAACATAACGGGATTTGAACTCGCACCCAAGCCAAATAGCATGTTTGTTAAAATAACTAAAATGAAGATCGCCAGGTTCTTAGAATATGTTAGAGTACCCATTTATGTGTACATACATACAATGAGCGCGTGTATAAGACTGAAATGCTTGATGCTGTGCGTGCAGACTTACATAATTATACATATGTATGTATTTGCGTATATGTATTTGAGGGCTATTTAAGAAGAAACAAATTTAAACTTATAAAATTAATCGACTAAGAACAAGTAAGAAAACTCTAGTCGAGAGTGCTCGACTAGATGCTACCCTGAACCCAACTAATAAAATGCCCATTTAGTATGGCTAAAATTTCAATTTCGATGTATTTAAAAATATAAATTAAATAGAAAACTCATTTATGAAAATATAAAAATATTTTGTAATTGTTTAAAAAAATTGACACCAGTTGCACCGATCGGGATTCGAACCGCGACTTCTCAATCGAGCGTCATGCAGCTAACACACTACGCCACCTCACTTCTGAAAGCGGCGCTGGCAAAACTCAAATAGATTCACTGCTGCAGCGCCATCTACCAAAACTAAACCAAACTAACGGCTGATGTGATTCAAAGAATGTTTCAGAAGTTTGAATGTATGTGTGCACACGTATACGATGCTGTTGTAGCTGCTGCACGTGCGTTTGTTAATTGGCCAAATATTTTTTATTAATTTTTGACTGAACGGAATTTAATGAAACTTTCAGCATATGATCTACATATTATATTGAATATTTGAGAAATTTAAAAAAAAAAGAAAAATCATTCACAATTAGCTATAGTGGCATCTGACTTGGACTTCAATGTTTTTATTCGATAAAAACATAACGGGATGATTTATCGAATTTTAAAAGCAAACTCGACATCCGCGCTGTATATACGGTCATTTAAAAAAAAATCAAGTCTCTAGTTCTTATATCTTCGGAAATAGACGCGTTCAAGCATACGGACAGACGGACAGGGCCAAATCGACTCAGCTCGTCGCCCTGATCAAGAATATATATACTTTGTGGGGTCTGCCACGCCTCCTTCTGCCTGATACATACATTTCAACAAAACATTATCGAAAACCAGTAATAAATTTATATCTCCTACATCTCTAAGGCTAGAGTATCCCAATTTTATATGTATACTTTTATTCATTTTATACAATTTCGGTTTTTCAAAATTTACCCCTCACCGTCAGGCGTCTTTCAAATACTAGAGACTTGTGCTTTGGCAAATGCATATCTATGTTACATTAATAATCTGAAAGTTTAATGAAGATAGTCCACCCTCAAAAAGTTATTAAACAATTAATTTCCCAAAGTAAGCCAACACTGCAGCCAATGCGTGTTTATGCGTGCGTACGTATGGCTGTGTGTGTGCGTGTGTGTATGCGAATAATTATTGAAATATCAGTTGCTCGAAGGGTTCAGGGGATCTCTTAGTCGGGCAGTCTCGACTAGAGCTTTCTTACTTGTTTATTATATTATGTTCGATTTCTAAATTGTTAAGGAGATGATTCATAATAGTTTCCCTATCATCATCGTCCATGAGGGCGGTGAGCCACTTCTGAGTTTTTCCTATAGCGTTAATGAGACCGCGTTTCTGTCTTGTTAGTGGGTTTGGGGTTATTAATCTTATTTTAATTCTTATGGTTTCTATTTCTGCGTCTAGCCTATGTCTGTTTTGTTTAACTAAAATATTTGTATTATTCTGTATTATGTTTGTTAATTCTAATATTTCTTGTGTGTTTATTATATGTAGAACCATTTAGATTGGGGTTATATTAATCATTACAGGTACATGATGATGATTGTTATTATTACCTGAAAATTTGGTAGGTCTTTTAACGTTTGTTGGAGGTTTTGTAAATTTGCTTTTCTGAATTTGGGTTCTTCTTTGTGTCTTAGGTTTTTATAATTTTTAATAAATCCCTCTGTTCTATTTTTTATGTAAGTTTACCTACTATCGTTTAGTTTTGCTATTTTTTCGGATTTTTCTGCTGACATCTTTCGTACAATTTCAAGTGATCTACTTTGCGATTTTGTACTTCAAATGGTGTGGATTTCGAGGTGGTGTGGTATGTGTTATTGTAAAAATATACAGCTCTCGCCATTTGTTCGATTATGGGTCTTTTCTATGTTTGGTGTACGAATTTTCTCTGTTAGTGTGTTATTTAGTCTTTCGACATCGCTATTGCCAGTGTGACTGCTTGGCTTTGTTGAATGGTATTTTATACCTTCTTTTTCTAGAAATTCCCTGACGTTAAGACTGTTAAGTTCGTTGTCGAGGACAAACTTATGGACCTTCCCTTTTATTGACAAGAATTGTTGAATGTGTTCTACGATTGTGACGCTATTTCTATCGTTTAGTGGGAAGCAAGTGGCGTGTTTTGAGAATTTGTCAATGAATATTGTAAAGGATTGTTTTGAATTTACGTATGTGTACGTGTAGTATCTCATTGCAAGTTCTTGGTGTTTCTGTTAGATAAAAATAGGTTTTTTATGGGGTTTCTATCGTGTTTCCCAGCACTACAAACGTCACAGTTATTGATTATTCTATGGATATGGGTCTTAAAGTTGGGGTGGTAAATTTAGTTTGAACTTCTGATAAGTTGCAACTATCCCGCAATTGCCACTCTAGTTTTTATGAAATACGGCTATTTGGGTATCTTCAGAGTTCATATCCCTAACGAACCTAGTGCACCTTACAAATTTTATTTTTGGGTTGGAAGTGTATTCTTTTGCTATTATTTTTTGTAATTGGTAGAACTCGTGGTCACTGAGGTGTGAAAAAACTCCTTTTCTCCTGTTGGTTTTTCACGTCGGAGGATGTTTATTGCTTGGTTGTCTTCTACGTCTTTCTTGCTAATGTAAATTCTCTTTTTGTCAAACACCTGTACGGTGGTTTCGGTTCCTATAAAAATTAATTGTACATTGTACATCTGTTAATTGCTGTATAGACATGTCGAAACCCTGACCCTCTTCTTTAGAGTAAATCGTCGTGCGACTGGGTGGCTTTCTTGAGAAAGGACTGCTCCCACCGCGAAATTACTGACATCTGTAGTAATAGTGAACTTCTTGGAAAAATTAGGGTATCGTAGAACTGGACTATTTGTAACTAATGTTCTAGACTTTTCAAATGCTACTATATTGCTTGGGTCGTCAGTGTTGATCGTTTTGTTTTTCTTCAGATATCTTGACAAAGGGAATGCATTCCTAGGAATGACTTGATCTGCTTTACAGTCTTGGGTAATTTTAAGTTCTGAATAATATTTACCTTATCTGGGTTCGGTTTAATGCCGTGAGTGGTCAAGATATGACCGAGGAATTGCGTTTCTTTTTTTAGGAAGTCACATTTATCTACTTGGGTTTTTAAATTGGCTTCTTTTAGAGTTTTGAATATTTTTCAGGTAATCCAGAGTTTCCCGGCGCCCGCGACTCTGAAGAAGTTACGACAGTGCCTAGGCGTCGTGGTGCAGACGATTTGTGCCGAACTTCTCGTCGCTGGTGGATCCGATGACGAGACTCCTCAAGAAGGGCCAAAAATGGGCGTGGGGCGAAAAGCAGGATGAGTCGTTGCTAGCGTGTCCCGACTTTTCGACGAGGTTCGTGCTGCAAGCAAACGCCAGCGATTACGGCTTGGGCGCAGTGCTCACTCAAGAGCAACGGGTGATCGCTTCCGCTAGCCCTAAACTGTTGAAAGCGGAGTTCAACTACTCAACCACGGAGAAGGAGTGCCTCGTGATCGTTTGGGCGATCAGGAAGATGCGGTGTTACTTGGAGGCTACAGGTTCGACGTAGTCACGGCAGGATCGCGAGATGGGCGCTGGAATTACAGCAATACCAGTTTGGCGTCCACTATCGACGGAGGAAACTAAATGTCGTGGCCGACGCACTCTCTCGACAACCTCTGGAACGCTGTCAGCAAATAGTGGAGGGCACTCCCCCTTGCAAATGGATAGTGAGGATGCGAGGGAGGATCAAGGAAGAGGAGGATTATATTCCTGAAGTTGTATGTCCCCGCCCACCAGATAGGTAGGGTACTGCCAGAGTGCCACGATGCTTCCACGGCGGGACACCAAGACGTGAGGAAGACGGCAATGAGACTGGCGCAGATATATTACTGGCCAGGGATGTTTCGGGATGCGGCCAGATATGTGAGACGTTGCGAGGTATGCCAGAAGTTCAAGAGTGAGCAACAAAAGCCGGCGGGGCAGTTTCTGACCAGGCAGGTAGCATAGCAGTTTTGTGTGCGGACTTCGTGGGTCCCCTACCTCGCTCGAAACGTGGAAACACAATGTTGCTAGTGTTTCACGACGCGTTCGCCAAGTGGGTGGAACTGGTGCCGCTGAGAAGGGCCACCGCCGCGCTGCTGCAGGTGGCGTTCAGAGAGCGCATCTTGATTCGGTTCGGGGTGCCCAAGATGCTCATCTGTGATAATGGCGCACAGTTTGCGAGCAGAAGTTTCAAGTCGTTTATGGAATCCCTGGGGGTAGAGCTGCAGATCACAGCTCCATACTCCCCGCAGGAAAATCCCACCGATAGAAGACTATGATGGTGCAATACATCAAGGGACACCAAAGTTTGTGGGACGAGGGCTTTGCGCAGCGGAGGGCTTTGCGGCGAGATTTGCACCCGAACTTAATGGTCCCTACTGGTCATCCACTTACTTTCTCCCCATGTAGTTCGCCTCGCCCGAGCGGGGCGCACTAATCTGAGAAGACATTTTAGTTAAGAGGAGACTCGAGAAAGAACGATTATTAATGTTCCGATTTGCAGAGAAAGCAGCGACGAGGGGTGGGAGGAAACGCAGACCGTAGCGCGTAGAGGACGCCAGTAGCGACGAGGCGGAGACGTTCCCTCATGATAATGAGGCCCTATTGTACGACGATGTACATACGAGTGCCTGGGGTGCAGAGGAATCCGCCGTACGTAGAGTAGCCATCCTCTCTCCTGGTTCGCCGACCCCATCGGAGCCGGAGGGCCGCGTTAGCTCAGCGGACGGAGAATCAGAGGTGGGCCATCCCGACGCCGTGGACCGCCAGTGAAGAGGGCAAGGCCGCCGACAGCCGAGCCGAGGCTGCTCGCCGATCGCCGCCTTTGTAGAACATAAGTAACAGTCGTATTTGTAGAGCATAAGTCATAGTTATAATTTATAATATGTAAGTGGCAGCTCTAATTTGAAGAATGTAAGGTAAAACTTGAATTCGATAAATGTAAATAATAGGTATAATTTGTAGTACATAAGCAGCAGCTATAATAATCGATACAATTTGTAGAGCATAAGTAATAGTTATAGTTGATAGTATGTAAATAGCAGCCGTAATGTGTAGAATATAGTGGATAGTTTGATCTTAATGAATATGAGTAATCGTTATAATTTGTAGAATATAAGGGATAGTTTGATTTCGATAAACATAAGTAAGAGTTATAATTTGTAGCATGTAAATGGTAATCGTTATAATTTGTAGAATATAATTGGTAGTTATAAGCTGTAGAATTTAGGTAATAGTTACTGTTAATGCCAGATCCTATTGACAAGAATTGCTTCTCACGCACCATATCATGTTATGCTATTAACAGCATTCTGTTAATAACATAACCCCAACACCAGTTCTCCTACTGGTTCTCGGTACTTAGCGCCCCTGCGCCTGTTTGAAATAAGCCACCTTGGTTACCAACTAAACTAAATGTTTTAAAAAATATAAAAAGTCTGGTTCAAGTGTTGACTGGTCCAAATATTCCATTGCCAAGTCAAACTTCAATCTTTTGAATTCTAGCTGTTATGAGAATTATCTTATACGTTGCAAATGTCAGTTTGCTCGAGATTCCAAACAATTTTACTCATATGTAAACTTGAAGCGTGAATCTTTAGATCATAATTATAACATCAATATGCGTGCACTTGCCAAAGCACAAGTCTCTAGTTTTTAAATACGTCTTTTATAAATATGTGGGTGAGGGGCTGGATATGGGGGTGGAGGGTAAATTTCAACAAAAACAGAAATTGTATAAAATGCATATCAATATACATTAAAAATTTGGAGACTGTAGCTCTAAAGATGTAGGAGACATAATTTTAAAACTGATTTTCGATAAGGTTTTTATCGATAAAAAAAAGGCATGAGTTATCAATTTTTAGTGATAAACTCGATATCCGCGCTGTAAATACGGACAATAAAAAAAAATTGAAGACTCTAGCTCTTATATCTTCTGTGATCGACGCGTTCATACATACGGACGGACAGATGGAATTAGTATATTGGTTTTGTGCAATGTCCGTCTTGCTGTCCGTCCGTCTGTCCGTCTCTCCGTCTGTCCGTATGAGCGCAATCTATTTCGGCGCTATTGAAGCTAGAGACTTGAAATTTGGAACACATACACATATCTCCGATTTATAAAGTGTTAAAATATTCCCGATCCGCCCACTATGGGTGTGGCAAATCGGAAAATGCATTTTCCGATATGCCAGAAATCACATTAGTTGAGGACCTAGAAAGCTGAAATTTGGTATGTAGGTCACGAGCTATGGCGGATATATCTCCGCCCATTGGGGGCGTGGCAAATCGGATAAAACTGCATCTCCAAGAGTTTTACAGCTAGAGCGCTGAAATTTTGCAGGTCAGCTAATGCTATGATTCTATAAAGTCTAAAAATTATAAGCCTACGCCCATTAGGGGCGTGGCAAATCGGACCTGAAGATCTAGTGATTTTTCAAATTCTGCTATATTTTGGACACTATTGATGCCAGAGACCTCAAATGTTGTATATATACTCGGGCTGATCACCCAAGACCAAAAAGTTTTGTCGGATATATGTCCTCCCACAGGGGGTGTGACAAACCGCAAAAGTTTATATCTCCTAAAGTATAATAGCTAGAAGCTTCAAATTTTGATTGTTGAGTTACTGGTAGCCTCCTCTATCGATGCCCCAAAAAATAATTTTTACGTCTCTTTAGGGGCTTGGCATATCAAAAAATACCCTGTAATTTTCACATTTTTTGAGCGTAAGAATTCAAAATTTGCATTTAGGTTACCGGTTGCTCGTTCTAAGAACTGGCCAAAAATGAGAAGCTTACGCCCAGTAGGTGCGTGGCAAATCGGAAAAATCTGTATATTCTACAGTATTAGAGCGAAACTTAACTACTAAACTGTTGATGGGATGTGAATAAGTATTCCGTAGTCGGTAACGCCCGACTGCAACGTTCTTACTTGTTTTATTATTGTTTTTTGTTTGTTTTTGTTTTTATTTTTATTTTTATTTTTTTCTAAAGAATTATTTTAATTATTATGTAAGATACAGTTAATAAATCTATATTTAATATATTTTTTTTTAAGTTTTCTTACTGACACTTTCTTTTTATAGCTTCATTAGTATCACTGACCATATTTGGCTGTGAGACGTGGGCATAGCTGGCCAGACTGGCAAATAAATTACCCCCATTGGGTCGGTGTTACTATTGAAATTATATTCTGTACTTTTTTTTTATACCCTGAACCCATTTTCAATGGGAAATCAGGGTATAATGGTTTTCTTGAAATGTATGTAACAGGCAGAAGGAGGCGTGGCAGACCGCACAAAGTATATACATTCTTGATCAGGGCGACGAGCTGAGTTGATTTGGCCCTGTCCGTCTGTCTGTCCGTATGTATGAACTCGTCGATTTCAGAAGATATAAGAGCTAGAGACTTCAATTTTTTTTTAATGTCCGTAATTACAGCGCGCATATCAAGTTTATCATTAAAAATCGATAACTCATCCCGATCTTTTTTTATCGATAAAAAACCTTATCGAAAACCAGTTATAAAATTATATCTCCTACACCTTTATTGCTAGACTCTCCAAATGTTTTTATGTATACTTATATACATTTTATACAATTTCGATTTTTGTCAAAATTTAACCCCCACCCCTAATTCACCCCCTCACCCTCACTTTTGTAAAAGGCGTATTTCAAATACTAGAGACTTGTGCTTTGGCAAATACATGCATATCCATGTTGTAATCATAATCTGAAAGGTTTATGAAGATCGTATGTCCACAAAAAAAGTTATTAAACAATTAAGTTCTCATAGTAAGCCAACACTGCAGCCCATGCATGTTTATGCGTGGGTGCTTGTGTGTGTATGTGTTTGTGTATGTGTGTGTGTATGTGTGTGTGTGTATGCGTTTGTGTGTGTATGCGTTTGTGTGTGTATGCGTGTGTGTGTGTGTGTGTGTGTGTATATGTGTGTGTATGCGTGTGTGTGTATGTATGCTTGTGTGTGCGTGCGTGCGTGTGTGTGTGTGTGTGCGTATTTCTTGTGTAAGCTGAAAGACGCGAAAAATTATTGAAATAGCTATTGCTCCAAGGGTTCAGGGGATCTCGTAGTCGAGCAGTCTCGACTATAGCTTTCTTACTTGTCTTAATTTAAATTGACTCTGGTTTTTGTCAAGAGCTTTAAGAAATAAATAAAATATGTATATGTGCGTTCGATTCCCTTGAACAAAGAATGCGAATACTATGACAGGGTATGGTGATTGTTTTGGTCTCACACGAGAGCAGCATGTATGGTGAAGTTGTTAAGAGTATTTAGAGTGGAGCATGTGAATGTGTATGGTTTTGCTATTTTGTGTGTTTCGCGACTGGACGTATCGTGGCTGGTCGGTTATGCTTTGTAGGCTGGAAAAGTCCCGTTGTAGCGGGACGACAGCGTATGTAGCTGTCGTCGAGTGTGGTTCGGTGGTAGGCACAAGAAATTAGTGAGACAAAGAATTCAGAATCGTTTGATAACTGGACGGCCACCGAAACTCGCTGCGCTAAGGGAAACTGTGTTTCTGCTTTGACATATGTATATAAATCCTGTAGTTATATTTTGAATTTTAAATCCTCAGATTAACTTTTTAACTGTTAAAGCTTACCAAAATACGAAAGATGGGTTTTCTGTAGCTCCCTTAAGCTTACATTGCAGCTGAAGAGTGGAAGCTTCATCAATAAGAATATCAGAAGTATTGGATATTTCCGCAACTGCTTCTGTAAATAAAAAACCTAAGTTTTATTTGCGATATTTGTTTATCAATATAGACTTACCAACTATTTTTAATTCAATAAAAATTGATTGTGTAGGGTAAATCGACAATTGACATTCATACAATCCCTTGTCGTCTTCCCTGACGGCCTTAATTCTCAGCGACCAATGGCCCATATGACGAGTATGCTCAACTAAAAATCGTTTGTCACTGCTATGTGTTGATAAGCCGACTGTGAGCAACTGGAAGTCTTTTCTCCGTATCCAAGAAACCTACAAATAATCAATATATCATATGTTACATATAAAATAAATAAGAACGTAGAAGTCCGGCGTTACCGACTGCAGAATACTCATTCACAGCTCACCGTAGCCAGATCCGCAATATCTAGATGATCCTGCACTGTAAACTCGAGAATATATTCCTAATGGACTGCAAACTCTATATTGATTCTGGACTGTAAAGTGGAGAATATATTCCTAATTGATTCTGAACTGTAAACTCGAGAATATATTCCAATATTAGTGTCAAAATATACAACGATGCAGCAGGACCTAAACCCATTAAAAATGGAACATCATAATTCATCGATTTAGCCCTGTCCGTATTTCTGTCCGTCCGTCTTTCCGTCTGTCCCTGTCGATCTCAGAAAATATCAGAGCTAGAGACTTGCATTTTTTAAATGTCCGTATATTTAGCGCGGATATCGAGTTTACCTCCAAATATCGATAGCTCTTCCCGTTATTTTTTTTATCGAT
Organism: Drosophila mojavensis; assembly: GCF_018153725.1. Lineage (NCBI taxonomy): Eukaryota > Metazoa > Arthropoda > Insecta > Diptera > Drosophilidae > Drosophila > Drosophila mojavensis. Next base: position 1,383,469 of record NW_025318636.1, on the reverse strand, counting down.
TAAGAAATTTATCGAAAATAAGCTAATTAATTATATCTCCAACATCTTTACAGCTAGAGTCGCCAAATTGTACAAGTAAATTCATATGTACGTTATAGAATTTCGAATTTTGTTATAATTCACTCCCACCTTTATATCCACCTCCTCACCGATATGTTTGTATTAGACGTATTTCAAACACTAGTCAATTATGCTTTGGCACAGCCAAGCAATTTAATGATACAATCACAATCTAAAAGTTTCATGAACAACTAGAAAATTTATTAAACAAAACGCAAACTTTGGCATGAGCATGACAAACGATTTGAAGATTTAGGTATTGTTTAATAACTTTTTATTAATAAAACTCACACACAAGTGTTCATAGTACATGTAGCAGGCGACAGTGTGTGTGTGCACGCTCGACACGAAAACATTTTCATTATGCACACCAAACGCTTTCATAGCCTTCCCACAAATAATAATGACAACTCAAACATTTTGCATGAGCATGGCAAATGCTTTTAAGATTTCGGTATACTCTTCACTCAAAAGGAAAAAGCTGGGATCGTCGCGAACAATCTTCAGTTTTTGTGCGCTATTGAGCTTAATGATTTGACTCAAATCTTTTGAGAGCCAACTGTTAAAAGACCCAAAAGGTTTCACAAAGATCAGTCCCGTTACTTTTAATGTTAATTAACAGCTCTCTTGTGACGTCAAATTTTCAGATTGTGCTCTGTTATCTTAGCTGAAGCTTGGCGGGCACTTCAGCAGAGATCCACCAAGTGGAATTTCATTAGAAAATAGCTTTAAAATGGTCAACCACTAATTTTAGTGATGAGTAATGCGTAGTACTTAGTAGTAGCTATTTAGTTGTAAAAATTAAAGGCTAAGATAATATAATTAAAGCCATTCTGCGCGAAAGTAAAAGTGGTCAAGGGATTGGGTGCTGAATAACTGCCTAGAAAACGACTCAGAATATAAAAATTAGCAAAAACTTTTATATTGTCTGATGCGTAAATCTATATAGAACTTGTGATTAGCCGCCCAGCTCGTTTTATTTATTTATTTACAAAGTTAGCTATAATACACAAGAATATTAAAGCTAAGTATATAATAAGAGCGCTAGCGACCAGGCCTTCGGCTCTATGTAGGATTATATCTTATTTGTTAAATTACAATCTTGTAAATATCTATATATTTTATTTATATTTATTGTTGTGACGTAGGGTAAGTATATTTGGAAAATGAGCTTTTCTAATGCTAACTAATTTTTTGCAGGTGTCCAGCAGGTGTGCGGTAGAGAGCTCTAGACCACATAAGTGGCAGTTCGGTTTTGGGTCTCCTGACAGTACATGGCTGTGGGTGCCACTGCTGTGTCCTATCCGGAGGCGGGTGAAAATAGTGTTTTTCGTTCGGGATGTGTTGATAGGGAACTTGACTTTCTCCAAATTTGGGTTGCAGTTCCTGTATCTGTGATGAAAGTTAGCCCAGATTTCGATTTTTTGCGAGTGGAGCTGTTTGAGAATAACTTTTCGCAGATCTTTTTCCGCTGAAGGGAGTATCATGATTGTGGGATACTTTGACATTGCTTTTGCTGCATTGTCAGCCAACTCATTGCCCCTGATGCCCCTGTGGCTGGGAACCCAAAATATGTTAAGTTTTAGAGGGGTTTTTATTAAACTTTCCCGTATCTGCACGATTGTTGGGTTTGTGTTAGATAGATTTTTGACAGATTCTACAGTCGATAGGCTATCGGTACATATCGTAAACTTTCCAGTTCTGCCTTGTGCGTAAACGATGGCTTTCAGAATAGCTTCTGCTTCGGCTGAAAATACAGAGTAGTATTCTGGTAGTGTTCCTGCTGATAGAATTTTACCATTGATGTCAACGCATGCGAATGCAGTGAGTTCAGCTGATTTTGTTGCGTCAGTGAATATCCACGTTCGATTAACATAAAATTCCTTGGCTGTTTCATTATAAAATAATTGGCAGAAAGTTTCCCCGTTTGTGTGATTTTTTGAAATTCCTGTAGCGCGCAGTTAATAGAGGATTGTCTAAGAAGCCATGAAGGGGCGCTGGGGATTTTCGGTGTTGTTGGAGTTGGGATATTCCATTTTTTGGAGAGAGCGGCGCATCGGCGTATTGTGGAGAGGTATCGGTAGGTTCTCCGTTGATTTATAGCTTTCCGTACCATAGTTTGAAGGAGCAGGTTGGGTGAGCAGAACATTTTCGGGATAAGCAGGGCTGTTGTTTCTGCAACTCTGTCCTCCATTGTGGACAAACCCGCTTCTGCTAGGACGCATTTTATTGGAGATGTTGGGAAGGCGTTGATACTGCGACGAACCGCTGTGTGGTAGGCTGGTTTAAACAGCTGCAAATCAGCTGATCTCTTTGCATAACCTACTATCACTCAATCGTGCAACCAATGCTGCCAGAATTTTGAGGGCAAGAATTGCTAGAATTTCAAAAAGAGTTGCTAAAATTGTTAAAAACTTTATTAAAATTGCTAAATTAAATTGCCAAATTTAGTTAAAATTATATATATGTAATTATATAGATATTCAATTTATTTGTTTTTTTTTTTTTGCACACGCACCCATCGCACTTATATGTTGTTTTTTTTTTTTTTTTTTTTTTTGTGGTGGCGCATATCATAAAGCTTCGCGTTAATAGTGCACTTGCAATAGGCTCAATAGGTCCTTGTTAAGTTTGTGGCATCCTTGCGAATCCACTCTTTAAACTCATCACTCAACCACACATCGTGAAATTTTTGGCATATTTGATAAAACTTTTAGAGCCGAGTGAATACGAAGTTGTTGGCACCTACTAGACAGATTTTTCGGTGTTGAAAAAATATGTTCTACATGTCTAATCTATGTGTTGTCTGGTTAGTGGCACTGACCAGAGAAAACATAGACTAGCCAAATGTGCCATTTGGCCTACTCTCTTTCTCTCAGTCCCTCTCTCTCGCTCTCTATGGTCGCTGAAATCATCACTCTCAGCGGCGCACAAAAATTGAAATTTTTGTTCGCGACGATCCCAGCCTTTTCCTTTTCAGCGAAGAGTATACCGAAATCTTTAAAGCGTTTGCCACGCTCATGCAAACAAACTGTAAACGTTTCGATGATTATTTTTGAGAAGGGTATGAGAGTGTTGATGCGCATAAAAAATATGATTTCGCGACGGGCAAGCCACACTTGCACACTTAGTACATGTATGAGCATATGTATGACAGGGTGCGAAGCTCTTTCATCCTGTAGCAATTTTAGAGCCCAGCATTTGCATTTGGTCGGTCTTGTACATGTATCCATTTGATTGTGTGTGTGTTCGCATGGGATGCGATGCTCACAATTATGGAATAGCACTTGTAGAAGCATTTGTATGCTGTGGGCCTTTACATGTGCGTGCGTATGTAAATGTGACATGAACATTGGCGTGTGTCTACCTCAACTTAGAATTGGTTGACCGATTTAGGGTTGGAATTGCAGAATCGCATTTCTATTATGTACCTTTTATTTTGTAACAATGATCGTGTGCTTGCTTATCGAAGTCATCAATTAAATAAAAACAATTCTTTCAAATAGGAATCTTTTTAATATTATTTCATAAATTTAATAAATATAACAAGTAAGAAGACTCTAGACGAGACTGCTCGACTAGAAGATACCCTGAACCCTCTAATCTGATATTCTAATCAGTCTGCATTTCTTTTCGACACACATACATACACACGCACGTATTAGAACGCACTCTGCTAACTGCGCAGTCAGCAGCGACTCCGCTTGGGCTGCGTTGTAGTGTGGGCAACATTATAAGAATTTATTTGTTGAATAATTTAATTTCTAGACGTACAATCTTAATGAAACTTTCAGGGCGTAATCATATGGTGAAAATGTATGTACATTCTAACGCACACGTCTCTACTACTTGAAATACTAATAACTAGCTTTCGATAAGGTTTTTGATCGATTATAAAATATCGGGAGTAGTTATCGATATACAAAGAAAAACTTGATATGCGCGTGATATACACGAACCTAGGAAAAAAAAATTGCAAGTCTCTAGCTCTTATATCTTCTGAGATCGACGCGTTCATACATACAGACGGACGGACGGACGGACAGACAGACGCACAGGGCCAAATCGACTCAGCTCGTCGCCCTGATCAAGAATATATATACTTTGTGGGGTCTGCCACGCCTCCTTCTGCCTGTTACATACTTTTAACAAAACCATTATACCCTGATTTCTCATTTTCAATGGGTACAGAGTATAACAAGTAAGAAAGCTATAGTTGAGACTGCTCGACTACGAGATCCCCTGAACCGTTGGAGCAATAGCTATTTCAATAATTTTTCGCGTCTTTCAGCTTACACAAGAAACACGCACACACACGCACACACACACACACACACACACACGCACGCACGCACGCACGCACACACAGGCATACGAACAGAGGAAAACTCCCTCAAAAAAGCCGAGGCCCATTAGAAGTGCAGCGAACCCAAAAGAACCAATGGAGCGGAATTCGCACGCGCCTGCGCGTCTCAACGCTATCAGGGCGAACAGCATAGCACGATGGCAATGAAAGTGGAATAGGTCAGCTAAAGGGCACCGCCCGCACAAGCTCATCCCGGAGCTTGAACCATGGGTCAACCGCAAACACGGCGAGGTAAACTTCTACCTTACGCAGATCCTCTCGGGACATGGATGCTTTCGGAGCTATTTGAAGCGCTTTGGCCACGAGGAATCTGACGAGTGCCCCTGGTGCGAGCGAGGGCATGTGGAAGACGTCAACCACATTTTTTTCGAATGTGGACGGTTCCGGGAGGAGAGGCGTCGTCTGGAAGAGGCAGTGGGCCGCTCCATCAGAGCGGACAACATTGTCAACGCCATGCTGGAATCGGAGGAAACTTGGGAACTAACAAGCACCTTCGCGGCCACAGTGATGATGGAGCTCCGCAGAGTCGAGCGAATGAGAAGACGAGCTGTCCCAGGCTAAGGTAGCGCACAGTGCTTGCGAAGCAATGCTTCATGCCTCGCCTCCTTCTGCCTTCTGCACGCCTCCTTCTGCCTGTTACATACATTTCAACAAAAGCATTATACCCCGATTTCCCATTGAAAATGGGTTCAGGGTATAAAAATTTGAAGACTTTAGCAATAAAGGTGTAGGAGATATAATTTTATAACTGGTTTTCGATAAGGTTTTTTATCATATATATAAAAATCAGGATGAGTTATCGATTTTTAATGTTAAACTTGATATGCGCGCTGTAATTACGGACATTTAAAAAAAAATTTGAAGTCTCTAGCTCTTATATTTTCTGAAATCGACGCGTACATACATACGGACGGACGGACAGACAGACAGACAGACAGACGGACAGACGGACGGACAGGGCCAAATCAACTCAGCTCGTCGCCCTGATCAAGAATATATATACTTTATGGGGTCTGCCACGCCTCCTTCTGCCTGTTACACACATTTCAACAAAATCATTATACCCCGATTTCCCATTGAAAATGGGTTCAGGGTATAAAAATGCCCATTTAGTATGGCTAAAATTTCAATTTCGATGTATTTAAAAATATAAATTAAATAGAAAACTCATTTATGAAAATATAAAAATTTTTTGAAACAATTAAAAAAATTAACATTAGTTGCACCGATCGGGATTCGAACCGCGACTTCTCAATCGAGCGTCATGCAACGAAGTTTGAATGTATGTGTGCACACGTATACGATGCTGTTGTAGCTGCTACACGTGCGTTTGTTAATTGGCCAAATATTTGATAATTTTTAATTAATTTTTGACTGAACGGAATTTAATGAAACTTTCAGCATATGATCTACATATTATATTGAATATTTGAGAAATTAAAAATTATGAAAAATCATTCACAATCAGCTATAGTGGCATCTGACTTGAACTTGAATGTTTTTATTCGATAAAAACATAACGGGATGATTTATCGAATTTTAAAAGCAAACTTGACATCCGCGTTTTATTACGGTCATTTAAAAAAAAAAAATTCAAGTCTCTAGCTCTTATATCTTCGGAAATCGACGCGTTCAAACATATGGACATACAGACAGACGGACAGATCTAAATCAAGTCAGCTCGTCGCCCTGATCAAGAATATATATACTTTGTGGGGTTTGCCATCCCTCCTTCTGCCTGTTACATACATTTCAACAAAACCATTATACCCTGATTTCCCATTTTTCAATTCAAAACAAAGATAGTTCAATAACATTGGAAAATAAATTTATAAATGTACATTTATACGTACATATGTATGTGTGTTTGCACGCACAGGCTGTTGTGCACATAAGGAATACATCTTCGCGACGAGAATGTACACCCACACATTTACAGTCCCTTGCTACATGTATGGGTTTTTGTGTGCGTGCGGCGCGAAAGTCAATTTTTTCTCAGTATTTTCGTCAATCGTCAGTTACCGTCCCGTTTTACATGTACATGTATGAGCTATTATGTATGTGCTAGTATGGGAAACTATTCTTGCTGCCTGAGGAATATTGTAATAATACGTGAACATTGGCTTGTGATTGCCACGGGCTTTTAATTGTGCGAGCGATTTGGAATTAAATCTGCAGAGAGAGTGTTAAACGGTATTTAATTATTATTTAAGTGATTTTGCTATTGTTAAGAATCGTGCCAATATTTATATAAGTTTTTTTTTTTTTTCAAAACTATGCCTAAAACAAATATTTTAAAGAAATCACGAGGAAGTGGAGATAAATGCATTATTAAAACGTGTGGTGCGAGCTATAGAAAAAGCTCTATTAATTTTAATTTTAATTAATTAATGCAGTCCCAACCTTAAATTTGTACAAGTCAAACTTTCTTTCAAATAATAATGCTCACGTAAGTGATGACATTTATACGATAGACATTCAGGAAGAATATATTACTCCTTATAGCTATCCAAGGAAAAGTTTAGACAAATTAGTGGCTGACTTTGTGAAGCCATCTGACCCAGAACATCAGCATCAGATCAGCAACATTCAAAATCAAAGTGACGAGGAAGAAAGTTTGGAGAATTTTTTGTGCTTTGACAATAGTTTAAAAAATCAATTGTGGCAAGATTTAAGCTCCGGTAGGTCTTCGTTTGGCTCAAATTGTTTAAAAAGAGAGCAAAACGAAGTATATTATCGGAAAAAATATTATGAAATGAAAGTAGCTCTTCAGAATGTACAGAAAGAGAATTCTAATTTGAAAAAAAGGTATTCATCTTTAAGAAATGCTCATAGGTAAAGAAACATTTACCAAAGAGCCAGAAAGGAGAAAAAGCATGTTAATATCTTCACGACAATTAACAATTTACCTCACGTTTCAGACCAATCAAAGGTCTTATGTAAAATGTTTAAAAAAAAAAATCAGGTTTATAACAGCACTGAAAGAGTTATTTCGCAAAATATTCATTTCTACTCAGCTAGGACATATGATTACCTTAGGGATGTTCTTTATTTAAGACTCCCGTGTAAGAAACAATTAAATCGCTGGGCGATTTAAAAAAATTTAGTTCCTGAATTTAATCCAGAGCTATTAGAAAACTTGAAGGGCGATGTCGAAAAAATGAGCGCCAAGGAAAAATATACCGTATTAGTTTGCGATGAAATTAAAGTAAAGAGAGGTCTTCAGTATAATTCATCTATTGACGAGATACAGGGATTTGAAAACGATGGCATAAAAAGGACTAAATTTTTAAGACAGCAAGTCTGTGTTTTCCTTGCTAGGGGGCTGTTTGACAACTGGAAGTATGTTTTAAGCTATACGGTTTCAGCTCGTGGCATAAATCATACTGACCTAAAAAAAAATTTGAAGAAAATATTGGACTATCGCAAGCATTGGGGCTTAATGTCAAAGCCGTTGTTTGCGATCAGGGATCCAATAATAGGGCCGGTTTTGATAGATGGGGCATAGGCATCAACAATCCTAGTTTTTCTGTCAACAATAAAGAAATCTTGTTAAATCGCTAAGAAATATTCTTAAGAGAATAAGCATAATATTTCCACACCTCAGGGCACAGTTTCATGGAGTATAATAAGAAAATTATATGAAATTGAAACTAAAAATTTGACGCGCCTAGGTCCGAAATTGACTCCAAAACATGTCAGTCCAAATTGTTTTGAGAAAATGAAAGTCAAATTTGCCACCCAAGTTTTTAGCCACAGTGTAGCTGCTGCGATACGCACAGTTGTAGATTCAGGCAGGTTTACTGATTGTAAAGATAGTGCTCTTGCAACAGCTATCTTTATTGACAAAATTAATACCCTTTTCGATTGTTTAAACAGTCATGTTAGTAATTCGTATAGTAATCCGTATAGATGCGCACTTAGGAAAAACAATAATGTCCATGAGTATCTTCAGGAAATGAGAGATTATTTTCATGACCTGAAGTATCCATACAAAGTATATTGTATTGATGGGATGATCACTACAATCTCATCTGTAATTGCTTTAGCGGAAAATATTTGGAATGACAGCAGTGATACTTTCTTTGTTGCCACATCCAAACTAAACCAAGGCCCTTTAGAAAATTTATTTTATTTAATTAGAAGTCGAGGGGCAACCAATACTAACCCAACAGTTTTTGAATTTAATTCTATTATATCTAAAATGCTTTCAATGAAAATTTTGACATCTGCCTCTATATCTAGAAATTGTATTGAAGATGAAGATCTCATGTCAGTGTGCCACGAATTCATCTGTAGATCAAGAACCAAATATTGAGGTTGAATTATCATTAGATGCAACCATTGCAAATATTGAAAATGTTTTTAATGGAAATGCATTACGATATTTTGCTGGGTATGTTCTCTACAAATTACTACAAAAAACTGATTGCGAAATTTCAAATCTTTTAAAGTCATCGGATGAAATGTAGTGTTTTCTGAGTATTTGATACTCAATAAAAATTTTCATTACATAAATAGATATCTATCTTATCATTTTCAATGGGAAATCAGGGTATAATGGTTTTGTTGAAATGTATGTAACAGGCAGAGGGAGGCGTGGCAGACCCCACAAAGTATATATATTCTTGATCAGGGCGACGAGCTGAGTTGATTTGGCCCTGTCCGTCTGTCCGTCTGTCCGTATGTATGAACGCGTCGATTTCAGAAGATATAAGAGCTAGAGACTTCAAATTTTTTTTTTTTTTAATGTCCGTAATTACAGCGCGCATATCAAGTTTATCATTGAAAATCGATAACTCATCCCGATATTTTTTTATCGATAAAAACCTTATCGAAAACCAGTTATAAAATTATATCTTCTACACCTTTATTGCTAGAGTCTCCAAATTTTCAATGTATGCTTATATGCAATTTATACAATTTCGGTTTTTGTTAAAATTTACCCCCCACCCTTAAATTCACCCCCTCACCCTCACTTTTGTAAAAAGCGTATTTCAAATACTAGAGACTTGTGCTTTAGCAATTACATGCATATCCATGTTTCATGAAGATCGTAAGTCCACAAAAAAAGTTATTAAGCAATTAAGTTCTCATAGTAAGCGCTTGTGTGTGTATATGTAAATGTTTGTGTATGTGTGTGTGTGTGTGTGTGTGTGTGTATGTGTGCGTGTATGTATGTGTGTGTATGTATGCCTGTGTGTGCGTGAGTGTGTATGTGTGTGTGTGTGTGTGTGTGCGTGTTTCTTGTGTAAGCTGAAAGACGCGAAAAATGATTGAAATAGCTATTACTCCAAGGGTTCAGGGGATCTCGTAGTCGAGTAGTCTCGACTAGAGCTTTCTTACTTGTTATACCCTGAACCCATTGAAAATGGGAAATCAGGGTATAATGGTTTTGTTAATATAATTTCGATTTTTATTGTTATTTACCCCCCACCCCTATATCCACCCCCTCACCATCACCTATGTACAAGGCGTATTTCAAGTACTAGAGACTTGTGCTTTGGAATGTACATACATTTTCACCATATGATTACGCCCTGAAAGTTTCATTAAGATTGTACGTCTAAAAATTAAATTATTCAACAAATAAATTTTTATAATGTTGCCGACACTACAGCGCAGCCCAAGCGCAGTCGCTGCTTACTGCGCAGTTAGCAGAGCGCGTTCTAATACGTGCGTGTGTATGTATGTGTGTCGAAAAGAAGTGCAGACTGATTAGAATATCAGATTAGAGGGTTCAGGGTATATCCTAGTCGAGCAGTCTCAACTAGAGTCTTCTTACTTGTTACAATTTGATAAAGCTGCATTTCGAAACATTTAGGACAATTTTCGAAAAGAAACCATACATCGCTCGCAATAAAGAGAAAATTGTTCTGTACTGCATGCACGCTACAGCAAAATCATCTTTAGATAAGGAATGGTTTTCCACCACCCATCCTTGCTGCCAGCATCGAAAAATTATTATTTATTTTTTATAATACAAGATTACTTAACACTCCCTCCGCGGAGCTGATCGAAAGTCGTCCGCACAATAAAAAGCCCTTGGCAGGCACAAGTCGAATTTACGTATTATAAACATACATGCATATATATATATTATATATATATGTATTTATGCATGTACATACATATATATGCTCGTACAATATTTACAGCACAGGACAACAAGAATAAAGAATTGCACATATGCATGTATGTGTGTATGTAATTGGATATGTATACATGTAAGTAAAAACATACTCATTAAACGCAGTTTATATCATTCATACAAATAAAAAAAAATTTTAAATTTTACATTATCATTGTATAATCATATAATAATCATCGAAACGCTTACAGTTTGTTTGCATGAGCATGGCAAACGCTTTAAAGATTTCTGTATACTCTTCGCTGAAAAGGAAAAAGGTGGGATCGTCGCGAACAAAAATTTCAATTTTTGTGCGCAGCTGAGAGTGCCCAGTGGCGACGACCTGAATGAGGTCTGTTGAAATAATGCATTACATACGACAAAAAAGTAATGCATTACCTATGAACATTTTTTTCAGCGCATTTGTAATGTACAAAATAAAAAGTGCTACTCATACGACAGAATCGAGCTCTTGTCAACTTCGTTTCTGTATGCCCCTTCCCCGCTAACCAACAAACGATTTTCGTCTTTCGTTGCGTCGCGACGAAATCGCCGAATTTCGTTTTGGACTTTACCGTTTTTTGCATGGAATGCGTGCCTTCTTTCGTTTGGTTTCTTTGTCTATGCCAATTTCTTTTGTGTGTATAGTGTTAATGAGTGTAAATACAAGTTCAAAAATGCATATGTGTGATGATTTCTGTTTTCGTTTTACCCGCCGCGGCGCCTCACTTTTCTGCTATTGTTGAGCCGTGCGGACGTAAATTTAAAGGGAAGTATCTGGTATCATCTTACATGTATTTTTAATGACAAAAAAATTAATATTGTTTAATTTACAGATGCTATAAAAACCGAAGGGTCCACTAAGAAGACCTATATAAGTACAATAAGAAACTGCTTTCGGGTCCAGAAAGGTCGACTGGCAAAGCAGATGTTCGATAATAAGGACAAACTAGATAATAAGACATAGCTTTAGATTTTGATGTAGATAGATATAATAAAATAGTAATAAGACATAGTTTAAGACTATACATTTATTTATAGATATTAAGAAATAATAAATAATAATATTTAAAAATTAAAACAAAAAATACTACATTACTCAAGCGTTTCTATCTTTCAATTAGTAATCAATTATTTCTCCAATTACATTGCATTAAGAAGTAAGCCATTTTATATAGTGGGAAAATGGGTTGCAGGTATATTGTGTTGTAATGTACGCACATTACTAACCCATAAGCGATTTTGAAAATGTATAAGGCGTTTTCTTCAGGTTGCGGAATTTCTACATTACAATATTTAAAAAGTATACGCATGGTTAATGGAGAGCCGAAGGAAACTTCGTCACCTCATTACTTTCTGCATTACAAAATTCAATAATTTCATGCACCCGGGAGAAAAAGCGGCCATTCCTTATAAAAGTAAGGCAGCTTGTAATCGATCTTTTCATGCACACAGGCGACAAGTAATCCATGAGTAATGGACAAAATAATGGGCATTTCCGCCACTGGGTGATGATTTCAGCGACCATAGAGAGCGAGAGAGGGACTGAGAGAAAGAGAGTAGGACAAATGGCACATAGATGTGCTTTATACATAATCACAACCATTTCGACTGAGCGCTCACAGCGCACTGTTTTGTCGTGCAATATTTTCACTGCTCGAACCTCCAGCGACTAAGCCGAGCAAATACTAAGTATAGTGGTCGACCAACTTAACATTTTCTGCTGTAGAAAAATTTGTTCTACAGGTCTAGTCTATGTGTTCTCTGGTCAGTGTTCGTGGCTACAGTCTGGTCGAGTAGTCCAGTTCACATTGGGCCGATTTTTCGACGAAAATTCAAATTTTTGATGGAAAGTAAATTTATTTTAATTAAAAATCTTGAATAGTATATACTTTGACTAAGCTGAATCCAAAAATTTTAATTGTTTTGATGCATCCGTGAAATTTTGGCAGCCCTTCAAAGTTACCTGTTTGATTACATGTATGCAAAACTAAAAAGTGCGGTAAAGTTTCTGTTTACTTGCGTGACAAAATTATTGTGGGCTTTAGCTATTTTCACTAAAATTATGGAAAAGAAAGTCCAGGGTATGTAGGATATAATAATAATATTGTATTGTATAATAATATTGTAGCGGTGATTGAATTCGCCTAAGAATAACTGCTTGAGATCTACATACAAAACAATCGCCGTAAATCTGCCGTGTTGGGTTGGATTTATGATAAACTGAAAGAATTCGACTTAAGCCCGAAGGCAAAGGATGAAATCAGCACTAATGTGAGAAGCTTTCACCATTACATACAAAAGAAATTGGCAAAATATAATATAGTATGCCCAGATTTAAGACAAAACAAAATGGCTTTTGTCCAATCACCACACATCTCGCCTTGCCGGGTTTGGCCGCAAGTCGAACGAGAAATATACATCCCTTGTGTTAAAAAATACATTTCTTACTCCGTGTAACCTTAATAAGGCTAGAAAAAATCTTGGTTGGGCTAGCGGAGGATGAAGCTTTAGCTTATCTGCTTGAAAATATATAGAAATTTATATAGAAGATGACTTTTAAGCTAGGTACACACGATGCAAACAGTTATTGCAAATTTTTTGTTTGCAGCAAAATGTTTGCACTCGTGTTCAAACGTGCAAATTTGATTGCAGCAATCAACTTGCTGCAAATTGTTTGCATCGCATACCTAGCATACCTAGCTTTAGGAACATGTTTAAATGTAAAATACTTATGGTCATTTTGAATGCATTATTATTATTTTTTGTTATATATTATAATAATTATAATCTTTTAATATTAAGGATAAGGGTTAAACAAATGAATTTAAAACATTTGTTGAATTTATTGAATGGTAGCAATATTAATTACCGTAAAGTATAAATAAGTGGAAGCCAATAAAATTAGGGCGGCTAAGGAAGGCGTGGTCAGATCGGTCTGAAGCTTAATTTTCGTCGAAAAATAAGCTCGCTGGCCCAATGTGTGCTGGTGCTATTTGAGAGAACATAAAGAGAGGGAGAGAGTGAATACCCAGTGGCGACGAGCTAAATGAGGTTGGTCAAAATAATGCATTAAATATGAGACGTATTTGTAATGACCAAAATTAAAACGACTACTCGTACGAAAGAATCGTGCTGTTGTCAACTTCGTTTTTGTATGCCCCTTCCCCTCTAATCAACAAACGATTTTCGTCTTCGTTTGGTTTCTTTGTCTATGCCTATTCCTTTTGGGTGTATAGTGTTAAAGTGTGAAAATACAAGTGCATAATTGTATACATATGTGACACGCCACTTTTCAGATTTTATTGTGCTGTGCGGACGTAACTTTGAAGGAAAGTATTTCGCAGTGAGTTATATGTAAATATAAATATGCTCTATCTGGTATGTATACATCATCTTCATTTTCTTTTTAATGACAAAGAAATGTTTAATTAACAGATGCTATTAACATCGAAGGGTGGACCAAAAAAGAGTACATCACAACTGTTAGGAACTGCTTGCGGGCTGGCGAAGCAAAAATTTGACAACAAAAAATAAAACAATAAATTAATATGTAGTTATGTAAATATAGACTGAGTGAATTTAGATTTTAAGAATGTAAATAATATTTAGCTAATACGACATAATAAATTATAATTATTGTAAATTTAAGTAAAAAATGCTACATTACTGAATCGTTTCTATATTTCACTTAGTAATCTGCAATCAAATTGCACAGATGTAAGCCATATTATATAGCGGGAAAATGGTTTGCGGGTATATTGTGTTTTAATATACGTACATTACTCCCATAAGCGATTTTGAAATTGTATGATACTTTTTCTTCAGCCTGCGGAATGTCTGCATTAGAATATTTAAAAAGTATACGCTTGGGTAATGGAGAGCCGAAAGAAAAAATCAATTATTTCATGCACCCGGTAAAAAAACGCGGCCATCTTTTAAGAAAGTAATGGAGCTTGTAATCGATTATTTCATGCACATAAGCGACAAGTAATCCAAGAGTAATGGGCAAAATAATGGGCATTTCCGCCACTTGGTAAGGGAAAAAGAGCACATAACCGTACTTCATTTGGGAATGTGTGCATTTCGTGGCAGTGGTCGCAGAGCACTGATTTTTTCGTAGAGGTGGTGGAAGAGCGGGCCATAACATATGACATACAGCTGGACCGGATGCCGAGAGCAATGAGCGAGATGTTCAGCGACAAGGCAGCGAAGTGGCTTTTAACCAGTGGATTGAGAGACGCGATCTGGACCGAATTCAAGAAAGATTTTCTGGACTTTTTCCTGCCACCACAATATTTCGAGCGCCCTGAAGATTAAATACGGGCTCGTCATCAGTGACAGGGAGAGCACTGATTTTTTCGTAGAGGTGGTGGAAGAGCGGGCCATAACATATGACATACAGCTGGACCGGATGCCGAGAGCAATGAGCGAGATGTTCAGCGACAAGGCAGCGAAGTGGCTTTTAACCAGTGGATTGAGAGACGCGATCTGGACCGAATTCAAGAAAGATTTTCTGGACTTTTTCCTGCCACCACAATATTTTGAGCGCCCTGAAGATTAAATACGGGCTCGTCATCAGTGACAGGGAGAGAGCTTTAAAGATTACCTTCTCGAGCTCAGGTTGCGGTTAAGTCAGGCAAGGTACAGCGCGGCGCAAGAGCTACACAGGGTGTACGAGAGCGCCGCCCCTGAATATCGATTATACGTGAGACGCCACGATTTCACGACGTTGACGCAACTGACCCAGATGGCGACGGAGTATGTGAACGTCCAAGACCAAAAGAGGATTTGGGAGAGGAAATCCGTGGCGAGCCATTCGAGGGCACCTTGGGCAGGGCCGGCTGACAGTCGGCCCGGAAACCCGTTCCGTGCGCAAGCGTCGGAGCCGCGGACTGAGCGGCAAGGTTCGGATCAGATCGCGGCGACAGCAACGGCACCAACGAAGGCGGTGCATCGCATGATGGCCCGGTTTCGACTTCGATCCGCGACGGGTCTGCTAAAGATGTGCGTAGGTGGGACACTTCGCGAGGGAATGTCGCAACGCGCTGTTTTGCCGACGATGCGGCAGAAAGGGGAGGAGCACACAAGAGTGTTGCGCCGTCCCATGGAGCAGGGTGGCGTCAATTAACACCAGAAGAGAGACGCGGATACCCGTTAAGGTTAAAAGAAGGAAGGATCGTCGCGACGGTGAGGATTGGAGGCCAGAGTACGACCGCTACGATCGACACCGGGGCCACACGCAGCTTCATGAGTGAAGACTGCGTGCGCCGACAGATGGTCTAATGAGAGTCGCAGGAGATACGGTCGCGAATAAGGCTGGCCGACGGGTCGTCGCTAGACGTGACCCTCGCGGAGAGGGTAGTACAGATGACGGCACTCATCATGCCAACTATGTTTGATCACGTCATATTGGGAATAGATTTCCTGTGCGCTGTGGGGGCGGCGCTACGTTGTGGCGACACGGAGCTGACTATGAGGACGGAAGAAATGTCGAAAGAGAGCAGCCACTCTGAGGACGAGGAGACGCTCGTTTGATGCACGTGCTTTGAAAATGAAAGGAGGTTGAACCCCGAGGCGCCATGCTGGACTCCGCCATCGGAGAAGCGGAAACCTCGGGCAGATGCAGAATCGCAGAGGGCGCCGGACATCTGCGAGAGGGCCGACAGGAAGGGAGACGAGCGGCTCGAATGGAAACCGGGAGAGCAACTGGCGCCGAAGTACGACGGCCCCTTCAGGATCGTTAGCTTCATCTCCCCCAACATCGTGCGGCTTGCCAAACGCGGCGAACGCAAAAGAAGAGTAGCTAACATCTCCCAACTCAATCATGAGACAGGAGACCGCGGCGTGGGATGAAAGGCAACGACCCCCATCGTTGTGGACGCGGCGGGGCGAGAAGGAGAGAGCGCGAGCCGCACACTTCGAGACGGAGACCAGCGACGAGGAAAACGAGTTCCCCACTCCGACGCCGTTTCAGGCGGAGTCCGTCAGGAAGCCCAGTCAACAAGATCCCGAGGGTCGATTTGGCGGGTGTGGCGGAAAAGTTGAGTCAACTTGGAGAGGGACGACAAGCGACCCCTTCCGAGCAGGATCAGGGTCCCCCCAAGGAAGGACGGCGAGCCTATGGCCCAGAACAGGGCACACACCAGCCACAGGAAGGGCCGAGCACCACGCCAGGGCTGGAGGAAGATGAGGCTAAACTGCTGGCCGACATGGCCGACATTCTGGACGGCTGGGAGCCAAACCTGTTTGAAATCCTCATGGGGGAGAACCCCCCCAGCCGGCTAGAGGATCCGCCCACCAGGCGCTTCGTTGGACGAGCAGACGATCCAGGCAGTACAGCGGGAGTTGGGAACACGAAGACTACCGCGCAGGACGACAGGCTTCCGCGTTTGGAACGAGAATGTCACGGTCAACGTGACGGTCGCACCCTCGGGGAGCGTGACCCTCTCTCTAATAAGGGTGTAAGGCGGCTCATCGAACCGCCTCACATAATTTCAAATAGATTAAGGGACGCGCGCAAGTCGCAGCGATCGGCAATGCAAACCTGCCTTCGCGGCGAAAGTTCGAAGGGCCGACGCCGTGGTGAGTTGCATTGCCGACGCCGAGGCGGATCGCGCGGCTGAGACGTGGAGGCGGCTGAACAGCGAAGGCGGATGGATTAGTGGACTTGACTTAGAAACTAAGAAAGTGATAAATAAAGGAATTGTATGAAAAGTGAATCTTGATGTGTTTTATTTTACAATTAATAACTAACAGCATTAGTGGTTCCTCCTTCCCCCCTCTTCTCCTTTGCTTTTAACTTGCCGCGGCACATCCCGGCTCTAGAATAATTTATAATAAAGAACGCGAACGCGCCCGTTCGCTGAGAGGAAAAACCCTCCTCTTTTGTCCTCCAGTGTTTCCTTCAGACTTGAAAATTGCACTATATGTATGTATGTAAACACACTGCGTTTTGTGAATGAGTATTCTGCAATCGGCATCGCCTAATTGCAAAATTCGTATTTGTTTGTTGTTGTGTTTATTTTTGTTGTACAGTTTTGTTTCGTTGTCTTGGTTATACACTGCGCGTCATTAGGTTAGCGTCCTCCCTTACACTCATTTTCTTTTACGTTTTTTTCTTTGCCTATTACACGCAACTTCTTAGTTTTTTTTTTTAAATTTATTATCATCATATGAGATGTCTCTCATAACAAAATAATGCGCGAGAGAAAACCGGACATGTTTTATTTTCTATTCTTCTTTAATTTTGCAAAAAATGCGTGCACATATTTTGCGACATCTGTTTAGCGCCCCCAAATGCAATTCTAGTTATCTTGCTTATTTTGGCAATTACACGCACCAAATTTCTTGTGAAGATCAAAGTACTCAATATATTTATAGTATGGATAAAGAAACGGTTTTATCTTTGGTTGAAAAATTAAAGTTTGAGGCATACTTTGAATGAGGACTATGCTACCATAAACTTGCTGAAAAGACAGGTATAAACAGAAAACGAATTGAACATTTCATAAAAATAAGGAACACTATGGAAAAATCTATATAGGTGGCAATAATTAAGTGATTTCACAAGCAGATAGAAGCATTAGTTCGGGAGGCCAAGATTAGGGATAAATTTGGTGTTAAGACGAGCTTATCAACGGACCAAAATGTATTCGATTGGATTTTCTAATTCTTATGACACTTATGGTTAATGGATACTACATTGAAGAAAATTGTAAGCCATTTGTGTCGACTGTAGTTATTGGTAATGAAGCTAATGGTATGGTGTCAGCTGCGTTGTGGTAAGCGATAAATTTCATAAAAATGTTTCCTTCCGTCTTATGAATATCTATTTAGCTTATTTATATACGTAAGTAACGCACGCATATAAATTTCTTAGCTAGCCGCTACAAATGCCGATTCGCCACGACTCATGTGGGCGTAGATAGTCGTGGTACGAACCCTGCTGAAAAATTTTATTGCTTCTAAATTTTTCAAATATCTATAAATTCTTTTACATTTTTTAAATTTTATAAAATTGTTTACTTAACGGTAACCTAAATGCAAAATTTGAATGCTTACGCTAAAAAAATTGAAAATAACAGGGTATGCCACGCTCCTAAAAAGGCGTAACAATTGTTTTTGAGGCATCGATAGAGGAGGTTACCAGTAACTAACAGTAATTGGAGACTCCTTTGTTGTCGGTAACTCCTTCTGTAATAGTACCGTCACCTAATTCGCTTGCTCCTCCCTCACCTTGCGCTTCTGTTTTGTCATCGGCTCCCAATTCTCTAGATCCTCCTTCACCTTGTCCCATATCTGTTTCTCCTATTGAGGCTTCTATTGAATCTCAGGCCCCTGTCCCAAATTTGGATGCTACTTCTCTTGTTGCTCAAACAAAGAGTGACAATAAGTCAGCCTCTCCTAGCATTACCTTATCTGTTGTCTCTCCTAGAAAGCAAGTTTTCTTATCTAGGCTTTCATCTGACACTACCATTGAGGCAGTATCGGCTTTTATCTCAAATAAGATTCCGGCTAATGTTTTTATATCGAAGTTTAGTTTTGCGACACCGCGTGAAATTGCTTCGTTCAAAATCAATGTGCCTGTAGAATACTTTAAAACCCTTTGTGACCCTAATTTCTGGCCACCTCATGTAGTTGTTCATGAATTTAAACCCAAAAAATCGTAACAGATCGATGCCTATTTCAGTAAATTTACCTTCGGTGCAATCTTCATCAAACGTTGTACCAAAAAACTAAATTACTTACAAACCTCTTCTCAGCTGTCCCTGATTTATCAAAATGTACGTGGCTTAAACTCAAAACTTAAAAGTCTTTTCTTGCATAGTTTCAGTGTACAATATGATATTATCGCTTTCACTGAAACATGGCTAAGTAGTAATATTCATAATAGTGAAATTCTTTAAAGTAATTTCACTATTTATAGACTCGACCGTTCGTCGCGCAGAGGTGGTGGGGTGTTAATTGCGGTTAAGTCCATTATCCACTCTGAATTGTTTACCTTTTCGACCCTTCATGATGTGGAGATTATAGCGGTTAAATTAACTCTCCCATCGTGCTCATTGTACATCACATGTTCTTATATCCCTCCCTCTTCTGATGTACAAGTTTATGCTCACCACATAAATTGTATTAAACAAGTTAATGAACATGTAAATGATAGAGATTGTCTGCTTGTGTTGGGTGATTTTAATATTCCGAACACTTCTTGGTCTTCAACTTGTAATGCAAATTACTTTATTCCGACAATTGATCACTATCTTTTTGATGAATTGTTTAACCTGTCTATGTTTCAGATGAACTCTATTTCAAACCATCTTAATCGTACTCTTGATCTTGTGTTTGTTAATCATTATTCGCTCATTAATGTCGCGAGATCAACTCCTTTCTCCTTACCTGAGGATATATATCACCCCCACTTTAGAGGTTTTATTAACTATCGATAATCCTCCCTCTACTACTCCAATGCCTTCTAAACTTAGTCGCTGTTATCGTAAATGCAATTTCGTTTTGCTTAACGAACTAATTAATTCAACAGACTGGTCTATTTTATATGAGTCGGTTGATATTAATTTAGCAGCATCGTTTTTTTATTCTACCTTAAACTCTATTCTGGATGTTTGTGTCCCTCTCCGCCGTATTTCGCCAGTTTCAAATAAGCCACCTTGGTTCACCAAAACTCTTTCGAACTTGAGAAACATTAAAACTAAATGTTTTAAAAATTACAAAAAGTCTGGTTCAAGTATTGACTGGTCCAAATATTCCATCGCCAAGTCAAACTTCAATCTTTTCAATTCTAGCTGTTATGAGAATTATCTTACACGTTGCAAACGTCAGTTTACTCGAGATCCCAAACAATTTTTCTCATTTGTAAACTCGAAGCGTAAATCTTCTGGTTTGCCGTCCTCATTTGTCCTTGGAGGTGAAAAAACATGCAATGATCAGGATTCCTCTGATCTATTTGCTGATTTTTTTCAATCCACTTATTCTTCTGCTGATCTCTACAGCAACTCATACCCATATTCTCTTCCTGAATATGGATCTATAAATACTCCCAAAGTTACTGCATCCTCTCTGGCTGCAGCCATTAGGACATTGAAATCATCTTTCTCTCCTGGTGCTGATAATATTCCTAGTTGTGTGATTAAAGAGTGCAGTGTTTCTCTTCAGTCACAATTACTAAAATTGTTTAACTTGTCCTTGGATACTTCTGTGTTCCCTTCAATTTGGAAAGAATCTTTCATCATTCCCTTATATAAAAAAGGTGGAAGATCTGATATTTCCAATTATAGAGGCATCGCGAAATTATCTGCTATTCCGAAGTTATTTGAGAAAATCATAACATCGGCCTTGCAGCACTTTTGCAAATCGATTATTAACCATCTCAATATGGTTTTGTTCAAAATCGATCCACGTCCTCTAATTTACTTAAGTTCACTTCGCTTGTTAATGACAGCATTTCCAAAAAAATGCAAACCGATGTTATTTATACGGACTTCAGTAAAGCATTTGACTCAGTTCATCATCACATACTAATTCTTAAGCTTGAACGTTTAGGATTTTCACCCAGTCTTGTCTCTTGGATTTCATCCTATTTAACGGGTAGAACCCAAAGAGTCTTGCTGAGAACAGCTATGTCTAAACTTATCTTTGTTTCGTCTGGTGTACCTCAGGGTAGCCATTTGGGCCCATTGCTCTTTTCCCTTTTTATAAATGACCTTCCTAGTTGTATCTCGTATTCCACTATATTTATGTATGCTGATGATGTAAAACTTTGCATTCCATACTCCAGGGCAAATGGACATCTTCACCTTCACGATGACCTAAATGCATTTCAACGTTGGTGTGCGGCAAACCAGCTTGACCTAAATTGCTCAAAGTGTATGACAATGACCTTCAGTCGTACCGTTCCTCTAATTGTTGATTATAAAATTAGCAATATTTCCTTAGAACGCATCTTTACAGTCAAAGATCTTGGTGTGTTCTTTGACTGTAAACTTAACTTTAATCTTCATATTTCTAACATCATTAATGAAGCCAAAAGTGTGCTTGGCTTTATTAAACTTTGGTCTAAGGAATTTAAAGATCCTTTTATTACCAAGCGCTTATTTACTTCGCTTGTGCGTCCTATCCTAGAGTATTGCTCTGTCGTATGGTCTCCGCAACATAAACTGTATCAGGATCGTATCGAATCGGTCCAAAAACAGTTTCTTCTCTTTGCCTTAAGAGACCTTAGATGGGACAGTAATTTACGATTACCATCTTATCATAGTAGGCTCCAGCTAATTGATCTTCCATCGCTAACAAATCGCAGAACAATTTTAGGAATTGTTTTTCTGCATAAATTGATTAGTGGTGATATTGATTCGTCCTCTTTGTTGGGTCGTCTAAATTTTTTGGTTCCGTCCCGAGCAACTAGACACTATCGTCCGCTTCATTTACCTGTGTGCACTAGGGATTATTCTTTGCACAGTGCGTTTCATGTTCTTTGTGTTAATTTTAATAAATATTATCACGTTTTTTCCTTAGAGCTCTCTCCTCCTAAAATAAAAAGTTTACTATCAGCTTATCTTAGGGAAATCACTCACAATGCCCAGGCATAAGCATTGGCATACGTTTTTGCTGCTAATGTTGTGTTAGTGATCTCTCAATTCTATTCTTATACTCTATTTTTGGCTCTTCCCTTACTCTTTTCTTTTTATTATTTCTTATTCTTTTTATTAACTTTTCTTACAACTTCTTTTATTACCGTCCTTTTTCTTTTTCTATACTTTATCTCTTCTTATTTTATTCTTTTTTTCTTTTTTTATACCCTGAACCCATTTTCAATGGGAAATCGTAACTTTTAGATCGTAATAAGAACAATAATATGCGTTCACTTGCCAAAGCACAAGTCTCTAGTATTTGAAATACGCTTTTTACAAAGGTGGGGGTGAGGGGGTTGATTTCGGGGTGGGGGGTAAATTTCAACAAAAACCGAAATTGTATAAAATGCATATAAATCTACATTCAAAATTTGGAGACTGTAGCTCCAAAGATGTAGGAGATATACTTTCATAACTGATTTTCGATAAGGTTTTTATCGATAAAAAAAAGATCGGGATGAGTTATCGATTTTTAATGATAAACTTGATATGCGCGCTGTAATTACGGACATTTAAATTAAATTAAAAAAATTGAAGTCTCTAGCTCTTATATCTTCTGAAATCGACGCGTTCATACATACGGACAGACAGACGGACAGGGCCAAATCGAATCAGCTCGTCGCTCTGATCAAGAATATATATACTTTATGGGGTCTGCCACGCCTCCTTCTGCCTGTTACATACATTTCAACAAAACCAATATACCCTGATTGAAAATGGGTTCAGGGTATAAAAATGCAACGGTAATTTAACGACAAAAAGTTTAAATTGCAATACTGTTATAAGAGGTTACGAAAACAAAATTTCAATTTAATTTAAAGTTCTGTGATTCCCCTGATTCTTTATAATTTAACAAATACATATAATATTGTACTTATTTATATTTAACTTTCTAGATATGTATATTTCTATATTGCTTTCTTACCGTAGCCGGGGAGTTAACTTTAACCACGCATGGCAGTATTGCTAGTCCTCCTTTCTGAGCGATGACGCGAGTATTATTTTTTGTAATGAATTGACTCGGCACAGTACTTCCAAAATGATTTTGCGAAGAAGTCATTTTTCCTACATCTGAAAATTTTATATACAAAAATGTATTAAAATTATCATTTCCAGTAAAATAGTAGGGCAGCAATCTGCAATAGATAAACTGCAAATTACGGATCTCTAAATTTACAGCATTGCAAAATATAGGTATAATAATATATTCTAAATTTTAAGTCTCTACCATCAATAACTACAGGGTTCTCCATATTCGACTGACCCATCTTTTTAGACTCATTCACGAAAATAAAATGAGTATATTGGTTTTGTACAATGTCCGTCTTGCTGTCCGTCCGTTTTTCCGTATGAACGCAATCTATTTCGGCGCTATTGAAGCTAGAGACTTGAAATTTGGAAACAAACTCGTGTATATCTCCGATTTATAAAGTGTTAAAATTTTCCCGATCCGCCCACTAGGGGCGTGGCAAATCGGAAAATGCATTTTCCGATATACCAGAAATCATGTTTGTTGAAGAGCTAGAAAGCTGAAATTGTACGTAAGTCCGCGTCGACCACCCAAGATTACGAGCTATGGCGGATATATCTCCGCCCATTGGGGGCGTGGCAAATCGGATAAAACTGTATCTCCTAAAGTTATAAACCTAGAATAATAGAACCTAGAAATTTTGCACATAAGCTGATGTTTTAATTCTATAAAGATGGGTGAAAAAATTATATATCTACGCCTACTAGGGGCGTGGCAAATCGAACCTGAAGATCTAGTGATTTTTTGAATTCGGCTATATTTTGAACACTATTGATGCTAGAGACCTGAAATTTGGTATATATACGCGGGTTGACCCCTCAAGTCCAATGAGATATGGTAGATATATGTCCGCCCATAGGGGGCGTGGCAAACCGCAAAAGTTTATATCTCCTACAGTTTGAGAGCTAGAAGCTTCAAATTGGGATAGTTGAGTTACTGGTAGCCTCCTCTATCGATGGCCCCCAAATAATTTTCACATTTTTTGAGCGTAAGAATTAAAATTTTGTATTTAGCTTACCGGTTGCTCGTTCTAAGAACGGGCAAAAAATGAGGAATTTACGGCCACTAGGGGCGTGGCAATCGACATGCATAGTGCCCATATTGCGGCATTTATGTGCGTCAACCATTTATTAATGTATTTGTACACATAAATAGAGTTAAAAGACATTGATAACACGGAAGGAAACAGTTTTATAAAATTAAAACATATAAAAAAGCTAAAACAACAAACATTTGCGATTTACAAAAACGAGTTTTTCATGGTATTTGAACTCGCACCCAAGCCGAATAGCATGTTCATATCAAAATATTTAAAAAAAAAGATCGCCGGCGCATCTGCCTACAGCACCACCGCGTCGTTTCGAACAACAGTAGTTAAAGCGAAATTACATCATTGTTATGACGCCACATAGCAAAGAAAAGCCACTGTAGCGGCTGGAAATTCAAAAACAATACAAAGACAAATCAATCGAAACAGGATTCTTAGAATATGCTAGAGTACCCATTTATGTGTACATACGTACACACATACAAATGAGCGCGTGTATAAGGTTGGAATGCTTGGTGCTATGCGTGCAGACTGACATATATACATATATACATATATGCATATGTATGTATTTTCGTATATGAATTTGAGGGCTATTTAAGAAGAAACAAATTTTAACTTATAAAATTATTCGATGAAGAAAAAGAAAAGTATTAAGTGCCATTAATTCACTCTCGCACCTTCCCAATAAAATATCTATTTTATAAAAAACGAAATATGTATGAAAAAAAAAAAAAAAAAATAATAATAACACCGGAGAGGTTCGAACCTCCTACTCTAACATTACTTGCGTCGCCTTTAGCACCCGCGCCACTGCTTTGCTTGATCAGACAGTTGCTAAAATAGAATAGCTTAATAAGAGAGCGTCATCAGACAAAACTACAGTAACGGCTAGAAAGTCCAGAAATCAATCGAAATTCTAAGAATGTGCGAAAAGAATAGACGATGAGTGTGTGCACATGTATAGGAAAATCGCGCTGATCTGCTGCTAGCCTGAAGTCGGTATCCAATATAAGGATATAAGTATATAATAAAAATCAAAATTGTATAAATTATATATGTATGTAATTTGAATGCAATGATGCAATGATCATAGCAATAGCTATCGATGATTTTCCAATTTTAATGGGATCATGCCCTGTTTTTTGTTGCGCAATAGACTTGAAAATTGCACCATATACTCTGGTTGACAGCGTTTGGGCTGTGAATGAGTCTTCTGCAATCGGTATCGCCCGACTGCAACGTTCTTACTTGTTTTCCTTTAAATCAGTGATAAACACGATTCTTTTCATGTTGACGATAATAATAATTTTATTTGGTTCAAGTACATTTTTAACATATCTTTTTAAATAAGGTATCACTCAAATGGCCGCTTTGAGAATTGTGTCCATTTTGTAGAATTTTCCATAGTTTTTAGCTTTAAATCAGAGCTGCCAAATACGCTTTCGATGAATCATGCGCATCACGAAAGTGGTTTTCATATCGCGATGACGCCCCTGATTAACGGCAACAACTTGACCATCTTAATACAGCACAATAATCGTTTTCGCACTAACGCCGCACCAAACAGTAACTTTTTCGTCGTAAAGAGGTACCTCTTGAATTTCGTTAGGAATTTCATTGGCATAAATGCGGCAATTTGGCTTGTTTACCGTCCCATTCAATAACAAGTTTCACAATTTCAACGATTTGAGAGCGCTCGCGTAGCGTAATCTGCTTAGACTAAAGCATCCAACGCGATATGTTACAAAGCGATCTGGCATCTCTGTCAAAAGAAATAATGCTGACAGATGGGTTAGTCGAATAAGGACAACACCCAATCAAATTCATTGTCCCGAATACTCACTAAAATACCACTGTGGTAACTCTAAACTGGATTAAAAGTCCTGGTCAAATATATTCATTAATTAACAAATGTAAAGAAAAACAAGTAAGAAGACTCTAGTCGAGACTGCTCGACTAGGAGATACCCTGAACCCTCTAATCTGATATTCTAATCACTCTGCACTTCTTTTCGGCACACATACATACACACGTACATATTAGAACGCGCTCTGGTTACTGCGCAGTAAGCAGCGACTGCGCTTGGGCTGCGCTGTAGTGTGGGCAACATTATAAGAATTTATTTGTTGAATAATTTAATTTCTAGACGTACAATCTTAATGAAACTTTCAGGGCGTAATCATATGGTGAAAATGTATGTAAATTCCAAAGCACGCGCACTAGTACTTGAGATACTCCTTTTACAAAGGTGATGGTGAGAGGGTGGATATAGGGGTGGGGGGTAAATTATAACAAAAATCGAAATTATATAAAATACATATAAGTCTACATATAAAATTTGGAAGCTCTAGCTCTAAATGTGTAGGAGATATAATTAAATAACTAGCTTTCGATAAGGTTTTTAATCGATAATAAAATATCGGGAGTAGTTATCGATATATAGAGAAAAACTTGATATACGCGTGATATACACGGACCTAGAAAAAAAGATTTCAAATCTCTAGCTCTTCTGAGATCGACGGATCGGATCGGACGGACGGACAGACAGACGGACAGGGCTAAATCGACTTTGCTCGACGCCCTGATCAAGAATATATATACTTTGTGGGGTCTGCCACGCCTCCTTCTGCCTGTTACATACTTTTAACAAAACCATTATACCCTGATTTCCCATTTTCAATGGGTTCAGGGTATAAAAAATAACATTTTATAAAAATGTTTCCTTCCGTGCTATCAATGCCTATTAAGCCTATTTATGTGTATGAATACATAAATAGATGGCTGACGCATAAATGCCGCAATATGGGCACTATAAATGCCGATTGCCACGCCCCTAGTGGCCGTAGACTCCTCATTTTTGGCCAGTTCTTTGAACGAGCAACCGGTAACCTAAATGCAAAATTTGAATTCTTACGCTCAAAAAATGTGAAAATTACAGGGTAGTTTTCGATATGCCACGCCCCTAAAGAGGCGTAATATTATTTTTGGGGAATCGATAGAGGAGACTACTAGTAACTAAACTATTCAAATTTGAAGCTTCTAGCTCTTAAACTGTAGGAGATATAAACTTTTGCGGTTTGCCACGCCCCCAATGGGCAGAGATATATCCGCCATAGCTCGCGATCTTGAGTCTTGGGTCGACGCGGACCTACATACCAAATTTCAGCTTTCTAGCTCTTCAACAAACATGATTTCTGGTATATAGGAAAATGCATTTTCCGATTTGCCACGCCCCTAGTGGGCGGATCGGGAAAATTTAAACAAAATGTTAACAAATTTCAAGTATCTAGCTTCAATAGCGTCGAAATAGATTGCGTTCATACGGACAGACGGACAGCAACACGGACATTGCACAAAACCAATATACTCTTTCACTTCGTGAATGAGTCTAAAAAAATCGAAATTATTTAATATACAAAAAAGTTTAGATTACAAATTTGGAAGCTCTAGCTCTAAAGGTGTGGGAGATATAATTAAATAACTAGCTTTCGATAAGGTTTTTGATCAATGGGTTCAGGGTATAAAAAATAACATCGAAGAGGTTTCGAACCTCCCCTACTCTAACGTAATTTGTGTCACCTCTAGCACACGCACCACGCAAAACAACAGTAACGAGTAGAAAGTCAAAAAATCAATCGAATTTTTAAGAATATGCGAAAAGGCGCGTTTCCGTCTGTACGCATAGAATAGACAATGTGTGTGTGCACATGTATAGGAAAATCGCGCTGATCTGCTGCTAGCTTGAAACCGGTATCCAATACATGGATATAAATATATAATAAAAATCAAAATTATATAAATTATATATGTATATAATTTGAATGCAATGATGCCAATTTTAATGGGACTCGAAAATTGCACTATATGCTCTGGTTGACAGCGTTTGGGCGGTGAATGAGTCTTCTGCAATCGGTATCGCCCGACTGCAACGTTCTTACTTGTTTAAATATGTTATAAGTGAAAAGAAAACAAATCTTGTTTATAAACAGGGCATAACAAGCATACACTTACATCTTTGAATTATATTATGACTTATTTTAATAATTTTTATCTAAAAATATGTGCTGTAAGCTTTATGTTGAATATTAGTAAAAATTATGTCTAAAGAATAGACATCTGCATGGATGCATTCAAAAGGGCTATTGAATCATTCATTTTTAATGAGCACACTTTTTTTTCCTGTACAGCATTAAATGAGTACTAGCACTGACCAGAGAACACATAGACTAGACATGTAGTACAAAGTTTTTCAACACAGTTTGTCTCCTAAGGCCTATCAATTTCGTATTTGCTCGGCTCTTTACTTTTAGGTTCGAGCTACGAAAATATGCGAAAGCACAATCATTCCGCTTCATGCGCTCGACCGAGAAGGTCATTGACCATTGGTCAAATGTTGATTAAAAGATGCCTCTATGCTCAATTTTTGTTCTTGCTCTCTCGCTTTCTCTCTGCTCTATGCTCTCTCAAATATGTATATGTATGCATGTGAGCACAAGCAGCAGTTCACGAAAATTGAATTTCGGTGCTGAAAAACTTTGTACTACATGTCTAGTCTATGTGTTCTCTGGTCAGTGGTACTAGTAAAAGTTGTACAGCACTGTATATTAACAGTTTATGTTATCACTTAACTTCATGCTGGACAGTACTAAATGAGTACAGTAAAAAATATTGTACAGTGCTTTCATGATTGAATTAATATGTAACAAGATGGCGGAGAAGGCGTGGTCTAATCATAGAGAAAAAAAAAATCCGAAATTCTAAATTAATCTATCTTAGGTGTATGTAAAATTTCAACCTCCTAGCTCTATTTTTAGAATTTATGCCAAAATTTCGGGCTTTTTTCCTATAGTGCACTGCAGCCAATGAGTGTTTATCCGTGGGGGCGTATGTCTGTGTGTGGGCGTGTGTGTGTGCACGTGCGAGTAATTATTGAAATATCAGTTGCTCGAAGGGTTCAGGGGATCTCGTAGTCGGGCAGTCCCGACTAGAGCCTTCTTACTTGTTATATATGTATTAGCTCTCAATTATACTTGAAGTGTCAATAATCAAAAGTATTGATAGTATTGGATGGAACCCGTTTGTTTTGTTTTATACCCTGAACCCATTGAAAATGGGAAATCATGGTGTAATGCTCTTGTTAAAAGTATGTAACAGGCAGAAAGAGGCGTGGCAGACCCCACAAACTATATATATTCTTGATCAGGGCGACGAGCTGAGTCGATTTGGCCCTGTCCGTCCGTCCGTCCCTATGTATGAACGCGTCGATCTCAGAAGATATAAGAGCTAGAGACTTGAAATTTTTTCCAAGGTCCGTGTATATCACGCGCATATCAAGTTTTCCTCTAAATATCGATAACTACTCTCGATATTTTACTATCGATTATAAACCTTATCGAAAGCTAGTTATTTAATTATATCTCCTACACATTTAGAGCTAGAGCTTCCAAATTTGTTATGCATGCTTATATGCAATTTATGCAATTTAGGTTTTTGTAAAAATTTACCCCCCACTTCCATATCCACCCCCTCACCGCCATGTTTGTAAAAAGCGTATTTCAAATACTAGAGAGGGTTCAGGGTATCTCCTAGTCGAGCAATCTCGACTAGAGTATTCTTACTTGTTTTTTTTCATGAAACATTGCGACTGAGACTGAGATCTGAACGCTCGCATTGACTACAATTTGAATACTCGCAATGTTTCTCTCCTTGCGTATAGCTTTCACCCTGTCATGGCATCGTTTTGCAGATCGTTGCGATAATTATCGTTTGTAGCATCGCTTATCGCGGCCACTCTGACATCAGCCTAAGAGTTAGAAGTCTCGAATTTGGATAGTTAAGTTACTGATAGCCGATATTTAGGTTACCGGTTGCTCGTTCTAAGAACTGGCCCAAAATAAGGAGTTTACAGACACTAACACTACTAATACTACAGACGCACTTAAAAAATATAAAAGAAGAAAAAGTTTTCCGCGGGATTTGAACTCTGCCTACAGCACCACCACGTCGTTTCGAACAGTAATTAAAACGAAATCAGATTATTGTTATGACGCCATACAGTAAACAAAAGCCAGTATACCGGCTAGAAATTCAGAAACAATGCACAGACAAATCGCAACTGAGATTCTTAGAATATACTAGAGTACACATTTATGTGTACATACATATGTAAGGCGGCTCGCCGATCGCCGCCTTCCGAGTATATATTAGGAATAGGTGTTGGTAGCGTTAAGTTAGAATAGAAGTTAGTTAGTTAAGTTAGAATAAACATTAGCATTAAGTCATACATAGATATTAGCAATGGTAAGAGCTGGTAGAATTAAGTAGAATTAAGATTGTTTAGACATAAGTTGAATTCAAAACATTTATTTGTAGTTTAAATGGCGATTTAAAAGGGCCGCCCAAAGCGCAAAGGAATTATCGGCGATCGGTGGCGCGACCCTGCGTGGAGAGTTGCGCTGCCGACGCCGAGCGCTTTGAGTGTGGGTCAGAGGCGATAGTCAGGAGTTAAGTAATGACCGCCGAGAAGAGCGGTTCTAAAGTTCTAAAGTTTAGTTTCAGTGAAAGTTAGCGTGTTAAGTAGAGTTTAAGTGCAAATTAATAAGTGGCCACCGAGAGGAGCAGATATGAACGTTAGTTTAAGTTGAAAATTTAAGAGGAATGTTACAAAGTGAAGTGAGAAAAGACTTGAACTGAAAACGTAAGCGAAGAACGCAGCACAATCAGAGCTCGCAAATGAGAGGATCGTTTTTTCGAGCATAAAGTTCTGCTTCGCATCATAACCGAAAAAATTGTGCAGACACGACTCGCTCTGAGCGACACTCTTTGTTTTCTTTAGAATCTGTTTCGGTCAGACGCAATGCAATGACTCATTCGTGTGACGCTCTCACATGAGTGTCGCGTAAAGAGTAATACGGTTTTCGCTCACACAAAGACTCTCAGCAAAAAACAGTTTGACTAAAAAACTCAACAGAAATTGTCTTTAACTTCGTGTGCATGTAAATACATGCATACATACATACAAAAAGAACGCAACAATCGCGCGTGATTACCCATACAAACGCAACTGACAGTTTGCTTCATTTAACTCAAGCAAACGATCAGTGTTTGACTTGAGCGAAACTAAAACAGAAATAACTGTCTCCCTCAGAGCGCGAGCGAGCTAAGCCAGACGCTACAAAAACAGTTTCTGTCTGAGTTTTTATACCCTGAACCCATTGAAAATGGGAAATCAGGGTATAATGGTTTTGTTGAAATGTATGTAACAGGCAGAAGGAGGCGTGGCAGACCCCACAAAATTATATATATTCTTGATCAGGGCGACGAGCTGAGTCGATTTGGCCCTGTCCGTCTGTCCTAATGTTTGAACGCGTCGATTTCCGAAGATATAAGAGCTAGAGACTTCAATTTTTTTCCAATTTTTAAAATGACCGTATATACAGCGCGGACGTCGAGTTTGCTTTTAAAATTCGATAAATCATCTCGTTATGTTTTTATCGAGTAAAAACATTCAAGTTCAAATCAGATGCCACTATAGCTAATTGTGAATGATTTTTATTTTTTTTTAATTTCTCAAATATTCAATATAATATGTAGATCATATGCTGAAAGTTTCTTTAAATTCCGTTCAGTCAAAAATTAATAAAAAATAATCAAATATTTGGCCAATTAACAAACGCACGTGCAGCAGCTACAACAGCATCGTATGCGTGTGCACACATACATTCAAACTTCTTCTAGAAACATTCGTTGAATCACATCAGCTGTTAGTTTCGTTTAGTTTTGGTAGATGGCGCAGCAGCAGTGAATCTATTTCAGTTTTGCCAGCGCCACTAGCAGGAGTGGGATGGCCTAGTGTGTTAGCTGCATGACACTCGATCGAGAAGTCGCGGTTCGAATCCCGATCGGTGCAACTGATGTTAACTTTTTTAATTGTTTCAAAATATATTTTTTTAAATGAGTTTGGTATTTAATTTATATTTTTAAATACATCGAAATTGAAATTTCAGCCATACTAAATGGGCATTTTTATATGTTGGGTTCAGGGTAGTATCTAGTCGAGCACTCTCGACTAGAGTTTTCTTACTTGTTTTGATTGTGTTAGTGAAAGACACTTATTTGCAGACAACGAAAAAGTGTTAACAGTTATTTGCGAGCTATGAGCACAATAAAGAGAGAGAGAGAGACGAGAGGATCCCCGGCGAGAGCGAAAGTCCATCGGTTCCCCGGAAAGGTGCACGTGAGTGATGGGTTGGGCCATTTTCCCCTTCCCCTATCCCCTGCCACATTAATAGAATCAAAAATTGGTGGGCAGATATTATGTCTATTCGTGAATATCATTGGAGATATATTGCCATGTGATATACCTATATTTGCATTTTCTTGAAATTGGATTTGTACTTTAAGCTTTAGTTTTTTGCTTCGTGTGTCGCACCTTACCAGTGAAATTGATTCAATTTCGCTACTATTTCTTTAAGCAGTAGTGCTGCTGGTTAAGTCGATGGAAATCATGTTTGAAATTTTTTCCCTCTTTTACTTCGGACAAACATGCTATTGTGGTGCGAACTCGAATGAACTTGTGAATTATAGTGGGAATTGTAAAATTAGAGAAATGACAATATTGGCTTTGTGCAATATCCGTCTTGCTGCCCTTCCGTCTATCAGTATGAATGCAATATTTTCCTTGCTATTGAAGCTAGACTTGAAATTTGGAGCACATATAAACCCTCAAATTATAAACTGACTGGCATGACAAATTGGAAAATTAATTTTCCGATAGCGGTTGTTTTCAAAAACGAAGCTCATTTCACACGTCTAAAATTGGAAAATTTTACCTCTTTTGAAATCGCACGAAACGCTAAAATTTTTTAGCTAATATACGCTATGTAAAAATGCATGAATGCAATAAATATATATCCAATATTCAAATTCAAATTTAAAACTATAATTTCATTAATCATGGCCAATTAGCCAATTCTACCCTGATTTTTGCTCAGCAACGGCGCTCAACGCGCGAGAAAAGTACCGTATAATTTTTTAGACTCATTCACGAAAGTGAAATAAGTATATTTTTCCGTCTTGCTGTCCGTCCGTCTGTCCGTATGAACGCAATCTATTTCGGCGCTATTAAAGCTAGAGACCTGAAATTTTGAGCACATACTCGTGTATATCTCGGATATATAAAGTGTTAAAATTTTCCGGATCCGCCCACTAGGGGCGTGGCAAATCGGAAAATGCATTTTCCGATATACCAGAAATCATGTTTGTTGAAGAGCTAGAAAGCTTAAATTTGGTATGTAGGTCCGCGTCGACCCAAGACCCAAGATCACGAGCTATGGCGGATATATCTCCGCCCATGCTTGCGATGCTCAAACACTTGTCAGTATATTTGGAAGACTACCGCAAGCGAGTATTCCCATGCAGGCCTCTAAT
Source organism: Drosophila mojavensis (assembly GCF_018153725.1). Taxonomy (NCBI): domain Eukaryota; kingdom Metazoa; phylum Arthropoda; class Insecta; order Diptera; family Drosophilidae; genus Drosophila; species Drosophila mojavensis. Next base: position 1,349,755 of record NW_025318636.1, on the reverse strand, counting down.
ATAGACCAATGCTGAGCCTTAGAAACAGCAATAATAACCCGAGCTCAGAACAATAACAAGTAAGAATGCTCTATCCGAGACTGCTCGACTAGGAGATACCCTGAACCCTCCAAGCTGATATTCTACTCATTCTGCAATTCTTTTATGGACACATGCATACAAACGCACGTATCGATCAACTGTATATACACAGTAAATCTGAAGTCTCTAGGTCTAAAAGTGTTCAAATTAGACTGAAAAAAACAAAATCAATTTTTCGATTATTCCCGATAAAAAAAAGTTATCGGACGAGTTATCTTCTTCTTTTATGCACACATACACATGCGTCCACACGCACGTATACGCATGCGCTCTTCTAACTGCGCAGGAAGCAGCAACTACGCTTGGGCAGCAGTGCGGGCGAAACTATGAAACTTTTAGAACATGATCATAAGCACAAGTGTCTAAAACTTGAAATATGTTTTTGGCACATTGGAGCGAAGTGGGTGTGGGTATCCAAAATCTGTAAATCTGTAACACAGTAAACCTAAGTCTCTGAAAAAAAAAAAAAAACAATTAAATTGCGCATGGTAAACACAAGCATATGCATGCTTGTTTAAGTCTATATCTCTTATACGAGCCCCAACCACTAATAATTCGAACAGCATGTTTATACCCTGAACCCATTTTCAATGGGAAATCAGGGTATAATGGTTTTGTTGAAATGTATGTAACAGGCAGAAGGAGGCGTGGAAGACCCCACAAGTATATATATACAAGTATATACAAGTATGTATATTCTTGATCAGGGTGACGAGCTGAGTTTGTCCGTCCGTCTGTCCGTCTGTCCGTATGTATGAACGCGTCGATTTCAGAAGATATAAGAGCTAGAGACTTCAAATTTTTTTTTTTAATGTCCGTAATTACAGCGCGCATATCAAGTTTATCATTGAAAATCGATAACTCATCCCGATATTTTTTATCGATAAAAACCTTATCGAAAACCAGTTATAAAATTATATCTTCTACACCTTTATTGCTAGAGTCTCCAAATTTTAATGTATGCTTATATGCAATTTATACAATTTCGGTTTTTGTTAAAATTTACCCCCACCCACTAAATACACCCCCTCACCCTCACTTTTGTAAAAGGCGTATTTCAAATACTAGATACTTGTGCTTTGGCAAATACATGCATATCCATGTTGTAATCATAATCTGAAAGTTTCATGAAGATTGTATGTCCACAAAACAATTAAGTTCTCATAGTAAGCCAATTCAGCCCATGCGTGTTTATGCGTGGGTGCTTGTGTGTGTATGTGTGTGTATGTGTTTGTGTATGTGTGTGTGTGTGTGTATGCGTTTGTGTGTGTATGCGTTTGTATGTGTATGCGTGTGTTTTTTTTTTTTCTTATATTCATTTATTGACAAAATTATATAACAAATTGCAAATTGCGTGGTGGCTAAGATAGCGCGCGGTGCTTGCGGGACGGCCGTAAAGCATTGCTTCGCAAGCACTATGCGCTACCTTAGCCTTAGTCCTGAAAGCGCAGCTGACTCTGATTGCGTTCAGCCTGTAGATCGCGCAAATGCCTCGGCTGTAGCTCGGCGTTGCCATCGTTCTTGCCCATATTGGCGCAGCATAGAGGATGACAGACCTAATGACGCTCATTAGGAGGAGACGTCGTTGCTGTTTAGGTCCCCGCGTGTTAAGCATGATTCTCGAGAGAGCTCTACAAGAATCAGCTGCCTTTTCATGCACATATTCTAAGTGCTCGCGGAAAGTTAATCTTGTGTCTATCATGACACCAAGATATCTTATCGCCCTCTTTGACGCAATGGTGACGCTGCCGATCTTTATATTGGCAGTTTCCACTCTTTTGCGACTGCTGACTAGTACAACTTCGGTCTTGTGTGCCGCTAGCTCGAGCCCAGCTCCTGTCAACCAGCTTCGTATGCGATTGATACTTTCGCTGCACATATCCTCTGTATCTTTGAGCTCCTTTCCTATGGCTACGACAGCTACATCATCAGCAAAGCCAATGGTGTGCGCGCCTGCTGGTAGTTCCAAGCGCAGTACGCCGTCGTACATGATGTTCCATAGGAGAGGCCCCAGCACTGAGCCTTGGGGTACTCCAGCTGACACTGTATGAGTTTGGGGACCCTCACTCGTGTTGTATACCAGTGTTCTTCCTCTGAAGTAGCTCTTTATTATCTCTCTTAGATATTTAGGGATATTATATTGTGACAGCGCATTCAGTATCATATCCCAACTAGCTGTGTTGAAGGCATTCCTTACATCCAGGGTCGCAATGATGCAGTATTCCTTCGTCCCGTGCCTCCATCTGGTGCCTTGAATGGCGGAAGTGGCCAGACCGACAACTTTGTTAAGCGCGTCCGTTGTTGACCGGGCCTTCCGGAATCCAAATTGGTTTGGTGACAGGCCTCCGGCGCTTGCAATCGCAGTTTCCAGCCTAGAGCAGATCAGTTTCTCAAACACCTTTCCCATGGTGTCTAAGAGACAGATCGGTCTGTACGAAGATGGCTCATCTGGTAGTTTGCCAGCCTTGGGTAGCAATACCAGATTCTGGGCTTTCCATTTTGCCGGGAACGTCTCTTGGATCAGGCATTCGTTAAATAATTCGGCGAACGTACTTGGGTGCAAGGCGAGGGCTAGCTTTAGCGCACGATTTGGGATCCCGTCCGGCCCTGGAGCTGTGTTGGTTCTAAGACCTCGGAGAACTACTGATATTTCTTCCTCTGTAACTAAAACAATTTCAGCAATTTCAGTGCTCGTTGAGCCCTGATCAGCAGACTCGGACTCAGGGGCGTGAATGGAGCTTAAACTTTCTGGAAAGAGTGTTTCCACAATCGATTTAAGCTCCAGACGATCCGTAGGCTGCACCTGTCTACCTGCGTATAGTCTTTTAACTACTATCTTATATGCCCTGCCCCAAGGGTCATATTCGGCTGAGTCGCACAACTGTAAAAAACATTCTCTTTTGCGTGCCCGAATGGCCTTCTTCAGCTGTCTTCTAGCTGCCTGGTAAGCTAACTGTTTCTCAAAAAACGTTGACCTACCGCGAGCCCGTTGGTAGCTTCTTCTCGCCTGGATGCATTTGCGACGAATGTCACCTATTTGCGTAGTCCACCAATACGTAGGCTCATGTTGTCGCGTGAACTGCTTGCGACGTAACATGCTGCTATTGCAGGCACTCTGTATTTGGGCTACCATTTGGCATGCTCTGGGCTCAGCATTACCAATTGTACCCAGAGACTGAATGGCCTCTGAAAAGACCGCGGGATCAAAAGTATCTAGCCGATACGACTCCCTCCACAATGTTGACGCCCTGGCAGGTGGCTCACCTATTGTGAACAGAAGTGCCGTATGATCGCTGCCTGTATAGCTATCGCAATGACTCCATGTTGCTCCCCGAAAGAGGGATGAAGTGACAAAAGTAATGTCGATAACAGACCCGTATCCCGCCCGACTGAAGGTGTCCTCGTGGCCAGTGTTGAGCAGTGCAACATCTAGTGTCGCGAAGATCTCCAGTAGGATACGACCTCTGGCATTTGTTGTGGGGCTACCCCATTCTAGCGCCCAGGAGTTAAAATCTCCAGCTATAATGGCCTTCCGACCCCTAGCATCCTCGGCAAGCTCGTCGAGCACCGTCGTGAATTCACTGAGCTGCATGCTGGGGGCCAGATAGCAACTGTAAAGCCATAAGCTACCATATCGGCCACGTACGAACCCATTGAATGACTTAACATTCGAAAGTACGTTCGTTGAGTTGCCGCATACCCACAACGCAGCTTTGCCATTAACGTCTGTTGACCATGTCCTAGGGCAGCTGGTTCTACAGTGGTGAGGCTCACTGAGAAAAGCTACATCTATACATTTTTCCCTAATGGTCTGCTCTAGAAGATCTTGGGCAGCAACACAATGATTTAAGTTAAGCTGCAAAAACCTTAACATTTCATTTTACGAGCAGCTTCATGGTAAGATGGGCACTTGAAGCTGCCTGCTGAATGGTCCGTCTGCTTTTCACCTTTCCGGATGCAGAGGCTACATTTTGGTGGCTTAGTGCATGCTTTTGCACTGTGACCCATCTCTCCACACCTGAAACAGGCGCCCTTTAGGTCATAGTCGCTTCCGCAGTTTGCTGCCATATGACCGTAATCAAGTCACTTAAAACAGGGTTCAGGCTGATACACGGCGCGGATACGGCATACAACCCATCCAATTCTGATTTTTGACAGCTCGAGCAGAGTTTTGGCTTTTCCAATTGGAAGAGCAACTGTAGCTCTTTGCTGTCCACCAAAAGCCGGTCGAAGCGATTTGATAGCCTCAATGGGGAGTGAGCTATCCTTCAACTCCGCATTGCAGGCATCTCAATTTGAGCCGATTCGGTAAGTGTTTTAACTACTGCTCGGTCGCCCAAGGCCTTGCCTACAGCTTCGTGCAGAGCCTCAGCGCTTTGCTCCGGCTTCCTACTCAATTGCAACAAAAGGTCCCCCTTAGCTGTCTTCCTAATGCCTTGAACGTCGCTGCTGAGATGCTTCAAATTTGGGTCGCTCTTGACTACACGAAGCATGTCCGCATAGCTGCAACCACCCACGCCTAAAATCGCGATTGCGTCACTTCTGGGACGTTTTTGCATAGGCTCTCGTCCTTTAACGAATGTCCAGCTGTTCGGGTTTGTCTGACGACCGACCCGGTTTGAAGTTTCAGCTGTAGCCCGTAGAGCCACTGGTTCTTTTAGGTTTGCTGCACTTCTATTGGGCCTCTGCTTTTTTAAGGGAGTTTTCCTCTGTTCGGAGGCAACTTCCCTCGACCGCTTGGGAGTATTGCTACCTACTGTAGCACTAATGCTCGCTGCCTTAACTTTTTCGCCTACTTTTTTGAGTGGCGTGGTAACTTAAACTCAACTTGACTACAGCGAGAGCCCGAAAGTATGCACTACTTTTAATAACTGCTACTTCACTCCAGCAGCTAGGTTGCTGTCTTTTCTAAGGCTTAGCAACTCACCAACGTTGGTGAGCAGCTGATTGCCCGATGCAATTTCCAGCACTACTAACAGCTGTTAGAGTGAATGCACCTGATTTTTATTATTGCGCAAGTGTGACGCCTAAAGTAACAAAATTTACGCGCCCACAAAAGACAAGGAAAGGAAAGAAGCCCTGACGCCAAAACAATGACGCTATCGCCCCCCTCTCTTGCACCCCCGAATTATACCGCTTGGGAATTCCACGAACCGCCGCGCAGTAAGTCTCTGGTAGTTTTTTTGAGGTCGCTGGGTACGCCGCGCCCACAGCAAACACGTTGACTTCAGTTCTTTCCACTTTCACAGGGGAAAACACAGTTCAAGCCATTGTCTACGATGGATCACGATGACATCGACCGCACTCCGTGAAAACGCAACTCGAACTCTGTGTATGCGTGTGTGTGTATGTGTGTGTGTGTGTGTGTGTGTGTGTGTGTGTGTGTGTGTGTGTGTGTGTGTGTGTGTGTGTGTGTGTGTGTGTATGCGTGTGTGTGTATGTATGTATGCCTGTGTGTGCGTGCAAGCGTGTGTGTGTGTGTGCGTGTTTCTTGTGTAAGCTGAAAGACGCGAAAAATTATTGAAATAGCTATTGTTCCAAGGGTTCAGGGGATCTCGTAGTCGAGCAGTCTCGACTATAGCTTTCTTACTTGTTATAAAGTATGTTTGGTTATTACCTATGCATCGTACCCAATAACTCATCTTACTCGTAGGCCAAGGAAACACCTTTGCTCAGGCTTCATCAAAAACGAAACGTTTGCAATGGGGTCGGGAAAGGATGTCTTGGACCCGTAGTCAATGGGATACCATCATATTTAGCGATGAAGCTAACTTTTATGTTAGTGTTGGCGATACGAGAAAACAAACCTTAAAAACGCAGAGTTTTCTACATGAAACTTTCAGATTATGATTATAACATGAATATACATGTATTTGTCAAAGCACAAGTCTCTAGTACTTGATATACGCCTTGTACAAAGGTGATGGTGAGGGGGTGGATATAGGGGTGGGGGGTAAATAACAATAAAAATCGAAATTATATTAACGAAACCATTATACCCTGATTTCCCATTTTCAATGGGTTCAGGGTATAACAAGTAAGAAAGCTCTAGTCGAGACTACTCGACTACGAGATCCCCTGAACCCTTGGAGTAATAGCTATTTCAATCATTTTTCGCGTCTTTCAGCTTACACAAGAAACACGCACACACACACGCATACACACACGCACATACACAGACAAGCACTCACGCATAAACACGCATGGGCTGCAGTGTGAGCTTACTATGAGAACTTAATTGTTTAATAACTTTTGTGGACATACGATCTTCATGAAACTTTCAGATTATGATTAAACCATGGATATGTATTGCCAAAGCGCAAGTCTCTAGTACTTGAAATACGCTTTTTACAAACATGTGGGTGTGGGGGTGAATTTAAGGGTGGGGGGTTAATTTTAACAAAAACCGAAATTGCATAAATTGCATACATAAAAAATTTGGAGACTAGCAATAAAGGTGTAGGAGATATAATTTTATAACTGGTTTTCGATAAGGTTTTTTATCGATAAAAAATATCGGGATGAGTTATCGATTTTTAATGATAAACTTGATATGCGCGTGATATACACGGACCTAGGAAAAAAAATTTCAAGTCTCTAGCTCTTATATCTTCTGAAATCGACGCGTCCATACATACGGACAGACGGACGGACAGACGGACGGACAGGGCCAAATCAACTCAGCTCATCGCCCTGATCAAGAATATATATACTTTGTGGGGTCTGCCACGCCTCCTTCTGCCTGTTACATACATTTCAACAAAACCATTATACCCTGATTTCCCATTGAAAATGGGTTCAGGGTATAAAAACCAAATCCAATATTTATACTCATTCACGAAAGTGAATCAGTATATTGGTTTTGTGCAATGTCCGTCTTGCTGTCCGTCCGTCTGTCCATATGAACGCAATCTATTTCGGCGCTATTGAAGCTAGAGACTTGAAATTTGGAGCACATACTCGTGTATATCTCCGATTTATAAAGTGTTAAAATTTTCCCGATCCGCCCCCTAGGGGCGTGGCAAATCGGAAAATGCATTTTCCGATATACCAGAAATCATGTTAGTTAAAGAGCTAGAAATCTGAAATTTGGTATGTAGGTCCGAGTTGACCACCAAAGATCACGAGCTATGGCGGATATATCTACGCCCATTGGGGGCGTGGCAAATGGATAAAACTGTATCTCCTAAAGTTGTAAACCTAGAATGCTGAAATTTTGCACGACAGCTAATGGTATGATTCTATAAAGTCTAAAGATAAAATTATAAGTCTACGCCCATTGGGGGCGTGGCAAATCGGACCTGAAGATATAGTGATTTTTTAAATTCTCCTATATTTTGGACACTATTGATGGCAGAGACCTAAAATTTTGTGTATATACTCGGACTGATCACCCAAGACCAAAAAGTTTTGTCGGATATATGTCCTCCCACAGGGGGCGTGACAAACCGCAAAAGTTTATATCTCCTAAAGTATAATAGCTAGAAGCTTCAAATTTAGATAGTTGAGTTACTGGTAGCCTCCTCTATCGATTCCCCAAAAATAATTTTTACGCCTCTTTAGGGGCGTGGCATATCGAAAAATGCCCTGTAATTTTCACATTTCTTGAGGGTAAGCATTCAAACTTTGCAGTTAGGGTACTGTTATCTCTTTCTAAAAACTGACCAAAAATGAGGTGTCTACGCCCAGTTGGGGCGTGGCAAATCGGAAAAACCTGTATATTCTACAGTATTAGAGCGAAACTTAACTACTAAATTGTTGATGGGATGTGAATGAGTATTCCGCAGTCGGTAACGCCCGACTGCAACGTTCTTACTTGTTTTTAAATACAATTGCGTCCATTCTCGCTTGACAGTTTTGCCAATTGTCTACTCAGAAGCCAAATTTCTTAAAGATAGGCGACGATCAGCCTTAAGAATTTTGGCCAGTTGTCTTTTGTCGCGAGGTGTTATTGCTCATATTCGACCTCTATTCGCAATAATATTTTCAATATTCCAATTTTTCGTTTAATTTGGATCACCCCATGCACAGACGATGTAAACACATTTAATTGCTTACTGATCTCCGTAAACGTCTTCCCAGATTTAATATAATCTCTAATCAATACTCTGATTTCGTTGCAAACAGGCTTACCACTTGCCATCGTTGCTAAACTTTCACTGATCTGCACCGATTTAAAAATTTTTGCATTCTGTATTACTATATTATTCGCAGACTATAACTAGAAAGTGATTCAGTTACATTAATATAATTAATAATGGTCAATTTTTTCTTAACTTTTGAGTCAACCGTTTGAATAAATTTTTTTTTTTCATCGTGAGGAGAATATAAATTCTCTTTAAGGCGAAATGCATTGGTTTGTGTTATCTTTAGTAGTATTGATAATAGTGTTAAACAATGCACACTGCAAAAAAAACATGCTGTTCGAATTATTAGGGGTTGGGGCTCGTATCTTCTGAGACCTCGGCGTTTATACGGATCGACGGACAAACAGACAGGGCTAAAACGACACAGCTCGTCGCCCTGATCAAGAATATATATGTATACTGCTATGCATCCTTCGGCCTGTTACATACATTTAACAAAACCGTTATTCTCTGATTACTCATTGAAAATGGGTTCAGGGTATAACAAGTAAGAAAGCTTTAGTCGAGACTGCCCGACTACGAGATCCCCTGAACCCTTCGAGCAACTGATATTTCAATAATTATTCGCATATTCACACATACACGCACTCACACAGACATACGTACGCACGCATAAACACGCATTGGCTGCAGTGTTGGCTTACTATGGGAATTTAATTGTTTAATAACTTTTCTTGTAGATGGACTATCTTCATGAAACTTTCAGATTATGAATATAACATAAATATGCATGTATTTGCCAAAGCACAGGTGAGGGGGTGAATTAGAGGTAGGGGGTAAATTTTGACAAAAATCGAAATTGTATAAAATGCATATAAGTATACATAAACAAGTAAGAACGTTGCAGTCGGGCGTTACCGACTGCGGTATACTCATTCACATCCCATCAACAATTTAGTAGTTAAGTTTCGTTCTAATACTGTAGAATATACAGGTTTTTCCGATTTGCCACGCCCCAACTGGGCGTAGACACCTCAATTTTGGTCAGTTTTTAGAAAGAGATAACGGTACCCTAACTGCAAAAATGCTTACCCTCAAGAAATGTGAAAATTACAGGGTATTTTTCGATATGCCAAGCCCCTAAAGAATTTTTGTGGAATCGATAGAGGAGGCTACCAGTAACTCAACTATCTAAATTTGAAGCTTCTAGCTATTATACTTTAGGAGATATACATTTTTGCGGTTTGTCACGCCCCCTGTGGGCGGACATATATCCGAAAAAACTTTTTGGTCTTGGGTGATCAGTCCGAGTATATATACAAAATTTGAGGTCCAAAATATAGAATTTAAAAAATCACTATATCTTCAGGTCCGATTTGCCACGCCCCCAATGGGCGTAGACTTATAATTTATCTTTAGACTTTATAGAATCATACCATTAGCTGACGTGCAAAATTTCAGCATTCTAGGTTTACAACTTTAGGAGATACAGTTTAATCCGATTTGCCACGCCCCCAATGGGCGTAGATATATCCGTCATAGCTCGTGATCTTGGGTTGTCAACGCGGACCTACATACAAAATTTCAGCTTTCTAGCTCTTAAACTAACATGATTTCTGGTATATCGGAAAATGCATTTTCCGATTTGGCACTTTATAAATCGGAGATATACACGAGTATGTGTTCCAAATTTCAAGTCTCTAGCTTTAATAGCGCCGCAATAGATTGCGTTCATACGGACAGACGGACGGACAGCAAGACGGACATTGCACAAAACCAATATACTGCTTCACTTTCGTGAATGAGTATAAAAATTTGGAGAGTCTAGCTTTAAAGATGTAGGAGATATAAATTTATTACTGGTTTTCGATAAAGCTTTTAATCGATAACAAAATAATGGGGCAAGTTATCGATATTTAAAGAAAAACTCGATATGCGCGTGATATTCAAGTCTCCAGCTCTTATATCTTCTGAGATCGACGCGTTCAAACATACTGACAGACGGACAGACGGACAGGGCTATATCGACTGAGCTCGTCGTCCTAATCAAGAATATATATACTTTATGGGGTGTGCCTTGCCTCCTTCTGCCTGTTACATACATTTAAGAAAACCATTATACCCTGATTTCCCATTGAAATTGGGTTGAGGGTATAAAAAATTAAGAAATATACACACATACATACAAATTTTGACTTACTTGAATATGATGAGGTGATCAATAGTAGACACAAATATATTTGTATATGTAATTTTTCCGGCTCCATTATTACAACACTTACTTAGTAAACAACTTTCGGGTTAGTGTTTACAGGTATCCAAGCATGTTAAATTCACTGTATTAAATAATAAATATATGCATATATGATTATTCTTGATTATACGGTTCTTCTATATATTATAAGAGATAAACTGAGTGATAAACTTGTATCGACATATGTACAAACAAAATTCAGGCAAATGCAATAATAAAACCAGCTTGACTAGGAAATCACCTGGCAGTTGCGGCGAACGGATTTTGCAATAATTTTACGCGACGCTTAGGCACGTACTCTGTAAACTAAGTAGTTTATGCGCTTTGGTTAAATATGGACTTCTCTATTGGAATTTACTTGTACAACTTTTATTCTACATGAACTTTATTAATCTGCTCGACTAGGAGATACCCTGAATCCTCTAAACATTATGCACTTCTTTTATGCACACATACATACACTAGCATCCACACGCACGCATAAGCAGGCACTCTGTTAACTACGCAGTTAGCAGCAACTACGCTTTCTGAGAATTTATTTGTTGAATAATTTCTCTTGTAGTAGGACTTCATGAAACTTTCAGAACGTGATCATAATGTTCAAATGTATGTACATATATTCCGAAGCACAAGTCTCTAGTATTTGAAATATATTTTTACAAATTCTGTAAATTACAAAATCTTCGTATTCATCAAATGTACTAGTATATACAAAGAAAATCTGAGGCCTCCAGGTCTAAAAAAGTTCAAATTAGGCTTAAAAAAAAAAAACAAAATAAATGTATCGATTATCCTCGATATAAATATATCGAATGAGTTATCGAGAAAATATGATAAACACACACAGACATACGTACGCACGCATAAACACGAATTGGCTGCAGTGCACTGACAATGGTGGCTTACTATGGGAACTTGATTGTTTAATAAGAACTTTTTTCATGAAACTTTCAGATTATGATTATAGCATGGATGTGCGTGCATTTTCCACAAGTCTCTGGTATTTGAAATACGCCTTTTACAAAAGTGATGGTGAGGGTGGGTGGGTGTTGGTAAATTTTAATAAAAGCTGAAATTGTCTAAAATGCATATAAATATACATTTAAAATTTGGAGACTGTAGCTCCAAAGATGTAGGAGATATAATTTTATAACTGATTTTCGATTAGGTTTTTTATCGATTAAAAATATCGGGATGAATTATCGATTTTTAGGGATAATCTCGACATCCGCGCTGTAAAGACGGACATTAAAAAAAGTCTCTAACTCTTATATCTTCTGAAATCGACGCGTTCAAGCATACGGACAGACAGACGGACGGACGGACAGACAGACAGACAGACAGACGGACAGGGCCAAATCGACTCAGCTCGTCGCCCTGATCAAGAATATATATACTTTGTGATAATTGCATTATCTTATGACTAATTCCACAAGAAAATCCATATACATATGTATATGAATATATGCTTATACATATTTAATTGTTATTATATTCATGATTGCCTGATTTATACTTCTCCACTCTGCCTATTTTTCCCAACATATGTACATAACATTTCTTTCATCAATATTTAATGTTTTTATGTCCACAAAATTATATTGAACTGATATAGATGTTTTTAATATTCTGCACCAATAACTTATTTCATTCGTCTGACCACTGTGTATTTAGTAAGAAAAAAAAAAAACCCTTTGAAATTTGCGCTATTTTTAATACTTCCGAGTAACAGCGCGAGTGTACGTTTGTTGCAAAATCTGTATTACCTTATCTGCGTTGCTTTTCGAAACAAAATTCTTGACTTGCCTTAACACAATCTTCTTCAAGTATGCATTTTGTCAAAATGACATGTATTTTTTTTATCGAAACAATAGAAAACCGGGACAATTTCGGGTCAGGTCGGGACACCCGGATTTCCAGGATGGATGGTCACCCTAGTGTTGATGCATCCATTCAAATGTTAATACAGAGGAACATACATATGTATTTATTTATGTACATACTTATGTATATAGATAGCATCTATCTTTACATTTTGTAAAAATATAATATATAAACACAAGGGCATAACACATATCCTCAAATGCACTGTATATACAATTTGTACGTATTTAGATAAATATATAACTATGTACATATGTAGAAGTACACTCACACACACAAATATTTATGAATGAATTTTATAAAAACATTCTTTGCTGCACACATACAATGTATTTATATATACAATGTATGTATTTGTATTTACCAATTTTTGAACTTACAAATGTGTCTTTTACATATAATATATACATACATATATTCGTTTTGGACTGTGAATAATTTTTATTGTTTTTTAAATTTCATCCCATTTATTCGCGATGATAAACTTTACATTAAGCAGTTGCCGTGTGATTTATATTTCTTTATGTAAAGGTCTTTTTATTCAAAGCACTGCACGAAGACTAAATAAGAGTTAACAAGTATACTCTACGTAACTCTCGCAATCGCATTCTTGAAACTTATAAGTAAACCAATGGGAACAGTGATGTGCGTACTGCTACACCTCTAGAGCTCAGTATAATTTTGTATGCAAATATGTAAGTACATATTTACATGTTTGAACTTAAGAGAATCCTGTATTCATACACATACGTATACCTACATACTACGTACATACATACTTATGTATCTACATGATAAATTTTGTACATACACTCGAAAACATGTTGACGTGACTGAATACTCAAGCTAATTAAATGCTGCCTAAGTTTAAAATCCCGTAACTTGACCACTACTTTTAGGAAGCAATTTTAGGATATTTATGTGTCCATATGCATCTACATCTGTCTATAAACTGGGGTTGATTCAGCTGAAAGAGAAGAGAGTTTAGTACCTTCTCTTACAATCAACATCAACATACATATGTACACACTTATGAGGAGAGTGTTATTTTCGACTGTTTTCATGCAATTGCTTTACTCTTCGACATCAACAAAAATGGTATGGAACTTAAAAGTAAGGAGCCGACCAAATACAAAAAAAAAAAAAATTGTTTACAATTTTCAAAAAAAAGGGGGCAAAAAACTTTACACTGAACACCTAGACCGGAAACGTAGTGTAAAGCTTTTTGCAAACTTTTTCGAGCAGTGCGTCCCACACAACTATATACGTATTTGCACGACTCTTTTTATGTTCGGGCTACCAAACTACAGTGGGCCAAAAAAGTGTTGGCACACTTGTTTCATTAAGACTTGTTTAATTAAATTATTCAACAAATAAATTCTTATAATGTTGCCCACACTAGCGCAGCCCAATCGCAGTAGCTGCTTACTGCGCAGTTATTAGAGCGCGTTCTAATACGTGTGTGTGTATGTATGTGTGTCGAAAAGAAGTGCAGACTGATTAGAATATCAGATTAGAGGGTTCAGGGTATCTCCTAGTCGAACAGTCTCGAGTCTTCTTGTTTTTACTGTACTCATTTAGTACTGTACAGCATGAAATTGAGTGAGTACACCAACTGGTATTCATTTTCTTCTGTACAGGAAGATATGTGTACTCAGTTTCAGAGTGAATGATTCAATTGCCCTTTTGGATGCATCCATGCAGATGTCTATTATGTACATACACTACGCGTCATCAGGTTAGCGCCCCCCCTTACACTCATTATACCCTGAACCCATTGAAAATGGGAAATCAGGGTATAATGGTTTTGTTAAAAGTATGTAACAGGCAGAAGGAGGCGTGGCAGACCCCACAAAGTATATATATTCTTGATCAGGGCGACGAGCTAAGTCGATTTGGCCCTGTCCGTCTGTCTGTCCGTCCGTCCGTCCGTCCGTCCGTCCGTCCGTATGTATGAACGCGTCGATTTCAGAAGATATAAGAGCTAGAGACTTGAAATTTTTTTTCCTAGGTCCGTGTATATCACGCGCATATCAAGTTTTTCTTTATATATCGATAACTACTCCCGATATTTTATTATCGATTAAAAACCTTATCGAAAGCTAGCTATTTAATTATATATCCTTCACCTTTAGAGCTAGAGCTTGCAAATTTTAAATGTAGACTTATATGTATTTTATATAATTTCGATTTTTGTTGTAATTTACCCACCACCCCTATATTCACCCCCTCACCTTCACCTTTGTAAAAGGCGTATTTCAGGTACTAGAGACGTGTGCTTTGGAATGCACATACATTTTCACCATATGATTACGCTCTTAAAGTTTCATTACGATTGTACGTCTAGAAATTAAATTATTCAACAAATAATATATTATAATGTTGCCCACACTGTAGCGCAGCCCAAGCGCAGTCGCTGCTTACTGCGCAGATAGCAGAGCGCGTTCTAATACGTGCGTGTGTATGTATGTCTGTCGAAAATAAGTGCAGACTGATTAGAATATCAGATTAGAGGGTTCAGGGTATCTCCTAGTCGAGCAGTCTCGACTGGAGTCTTCTTACTTGTTTTCTTTTACATTTTTCTCTTTGCCTATTGCACGCAATTTCTTAGTTTTTGTTTAGATTTCATTATCATCATATGAGATGTCTCTCATACCAAAAAAAAAAAAAGCGCGAGTGAAAACCCGTTATGCTTTATTTTCTATTTTTCTTTATTTTCGCAAAGAATGCGTGCACTTATTTTGCGTCATCAGATTAGCGCCCCCAAATGCAATTGTAATTATCTTGCTTATTTTGGCAATTACACTCACCAAATTTTTTGTGATGCTCAAAGTATTCAATATATTTATAGTATGGGTATAGAAACAGTTTTATCTTTGGTTGAAAATCAAAGATTGAGGCATACTTTAAATCTGGACTATGCTACCATAAAATTGCTGAAAAAACAGGAAAAAACAGGAAACTAAGTGGCAATTTTCTTACAAATAGGGAAAACTATTGAAAAAACTATATAAGCGGCAATAATCAAATGATTTAAGAAGGAAATAGAAGAGCATTAGTTCGGGAAGCTTCGAATTCCCACGAATCGACCACCAAGATTAGGGATAAAATCGGTGTTAAGCCGAGCTTATCAACGGTCCAAAGAGCAATTAGGAAAGTTAATTACTTAAAGAAACAGAGTGTTAAAAAAAGACACCAGTCAATATGCTGAGAAAAGAAATACGTATTAATTTTGGCCGGGCGAACATGACGGGGTCTATCCAATGTCAGCCCGTTGTCTTTTCTGATGAGAAAAATTGAATTTGGAAGGAACTGATGGCTATAATTATTATATCCATGACCTACTCATAAAAGAACATTGTTTGGAATGGTTTCCAAGCCGCTGCGGCGGGGGGTGGTGTGGCATCGGTGTAGGTATCAATATCGTACTACAGCACTTGCAAGCTTCAATTTTTGACATCGCGCATGAACGCATAGGACTGTAACATCGTGTTTAAAACTGCTGTTCCGCATTTTTATAGCCTGTCTGAAAACCGGCATTAGATTTTCCAGCATGATAATGCTCCAATTCAGACCGCCCGATCCCAAAAAAACTGATCTCATGGAGTGGCCACCATACTCACTCGACCTTAATATCATTGGAAACGTCTGAGAATGGTTGGTCAGGAAAGTATATGAGTCCGAAAAGCATTATAGTACAAAGACAGAGTTAATCGAAGGTACTGAACACGCTTGGTCAACCATATCCTTGAATAATATTGAACAACTTTATAATTCCATTCCTAATCGAATTTTTGAAGAAATTTCAATCAAAAAACGGCACTACGCACTACTAATATTACTTAAAAATAATAATAGCTTAAAATACAGGTGCTATTATTGGTCATTAACTTAAATAAATTTAATTTAGCGCAGGGGGCGGTAATCTGATGACCAAATTTTTGTTACATGTTTTTTGTACAATGTGATTCTAAGAATATTCTAGAATATGTTTGAATGTATGTGTGCACACGCATAGGAAAACTGTTGTGGCTGTTGGACGTGCGTTTGTTAATTGGCCAAGCATTTTGTTATTTTTTAACGTCGATTGAATTAATGGAATTTAATGAAACTTTCAGTATATGATCTACATAGCCCATTGAATACTTGACACATTTAAAACAAGTAAGAACGTTGCAGTCGGGCGTTACCGATTGCGGAATACTCATTCACATCCCATCAACAATTTAGTAGTTAAGTTTCGCTCTAATACTGTAGAATATACAGGCTTTTCCGATTTGCCACGCCCCTACTGGGCGTAAACACCTCATTTTTGGTCAGTTTCTAGAACGAGATAACAGTACCCTAACTGCAAAGTTTGAATGCTTACTCTCAAAAAATTACAGGGTATTTTTCGATATGCCACGCCCCTAAAGAGGCGTAAAAATTATTTTTTGGGGAATCGATAGAGGAGGCTACCAGTAACTCAACTATCTAAATTTGAAGCTTCTAGCTATTATACTTTAGGAGATATACATTTTTGCGGTTTGCCACGCCCCCTGTGGGCGGACATATATCCGACAAAGCTTTTTGGTCTTGGGTGATCAGCCCGAGTATGTATACAAAATTTGAGATCTCTGGCATCAATAGTGTCCAAAAAATAGCAGAATTTGAAAAATCACTATATCTTCAGGTCCGATTTGCCACGCCCCTAATGGTTGTAGACTTATAATTTTATTTTTAGACTTTATAGAATCATAACATTAGCTGATATGCAAAATTTCAGCATTCTAGGTTTACAACTTTAGGAGATACAGTTTTATCAGATTTGCCACGCCCCCAATGGGCGGAGATATATCCGCCATAGCTTGTGATCTTGGGTTGTCGACGCGGACCTACATACCAAATTTCAGCTTTCTAGCTCTTCAACTTATATGATTTCTGGTATATCGGAAAATGCATTTTCCGATTTGCCACGCCCCTAGTGGGCGAATCGGGAAAATTTTAACACTTTATAAATCGGAGATATACACGAGTATGTGTTCCAAATTTCAAGTCTCTAGCTTCAATAGCGCCGAAATAGATTGCGTTCATACGGACAGACGGACAGACGGACGGACGGACAGACGGACGGACAGCAAGACGGACATTGCACAAAACCAAAAAATGCCAAAACATTCACAATTAGCTATATTAGCATCTGACTTTATTTCAGATGTTTTTAATCGATAAAAACATAACGGAATGATCTATAAATTTTTGGAGATGAGCTCGACGTCCGCGCTTGTTGCTTCTCATCAAGGAGATGACTGCCCGGATTGCCCCGACTGAAAAAGAGAGAATCTTTAAAAAATGATAGTAGTGCACACATTCACTCGCAGGGCAACAACGGTACTTCGGCCAATGGGAAGCTGCCACGCAATTTGGCGGAAAATTGCGTCACCCCAGATCACGCCACTTTACCGTTTTTATGGGCACGAACGGCAGAAAGACACCGTTACAGCACGAAGCAGGGCCTGTGGCTGGGCTATAAGA
This sequence comes from Drosophila mojavensis, assembly GCF_018153725.1. Classification (NCBI taxonomy): domain Eukaryota; kingdom Metazoa; phylum Arthropoda; class Insecta; order Diptera; family Drosophilidae; genus Drosophila; species Drosophila mojavensis. Next base: position 1,331,935 of record NW_025318636.1, on the reverse strand, counting down.
GGCCGCCCGCAGCTCCATACGGGTTAGTCAAAGAAATAGAAAAATGAGAGTGATAGTCAAATGAGTAAATTGAGAACTGAAAGACCGCCCAATGAAAAAGCAAAGAACGCGAATCGAAAATAAGGACATCGAAGAACTCCCAGCACTTCGTGGGAACAGCAAAGACATCCAGAAGCAATCCTTGCAACAACTTTCAGAGGAGAAGAGGCAAGCAGGAACGTCAGCGGCACCAACGAGGACATTGATGCGGACGAGGACAACAGCAGCAGCTTAAGCGAGGCCTGAAGATACAGGAGTGAGTAAGTTCATGTAGCCGTGCGTAAGAAAAATGTTGTGAGTGAAACGAAGCTAGTGTGTTGTGAGCGAGTCGTATAGTAGGAGTGGCCTGTACATCCGAGCGAACATCCGGATCCTGGCGTTTCCGAATCGCTCAAGTGAAACTAGCGTGGCTTAACACAACACTCTCCCAGCCTTAGTACGCTGAGCCAGCACTCAGCATCCTGTGGCAGGTGTGCCTTGCGAAAGCGAATCATCACACTATAAGTGAAGTGTAAAATTATAAACTTATTCAAGACAATATACTTAACGTTTTTGAACCATAAATCACAAGTGACTAAATATTATCGCAGAGGCTTCAACTAATAAATTTGTTGGCACGAACTCACAGTCAGTTGAAACTAGCCCAGCTTAGACTCGGGATAAACCGAAGGTTCTCTACAGCACATTCTTAGAATTTTGATTGATTTATGGACTTTCCAGCCGTTACTGTAGTTTTTCAGATGACGCTCTGTTATTAAGTTATTCTATTTTAGCAGTTGGCTGATAAAGCAAAGCAGTGGCGCGGGTGCTAAGGGCGACGGAAGTAATGTGAAAGTAGGGGAGGTTGAAAACCTCTTTGAGCTTGAATGAACGGCACTTAATACTTTTCTTTTTCTTAGTCGAATAATTTTATACATTTAAATTTGTTTTTTCTTAAATAGCCTTCAAATACATATACGGATATGCATACATATGTATGTATATGTAAGTCTGCACGCATGGCATCAAGAATTCCAGCCTTATACACGCGCTCATTTGTATTGGTGTATGTATGTACACATAAATGCTTACTCTGGCATATTCTAAGAATGTCTTTGCGATTGATTTGTCTTTGCATGTTTTTGAATTTCCAGCCGCTACACTGGCTTTTCTTTGCTATATGGCGTTATAACAATAATGTGTTGTTCGAAACGACGTGGTGGTGCTATAGGCAGAAGCGCCGGCGACCTTTATTTCAGTTATTTTGACAAACATGCTGTTTGGCTTGGGTGCGAGTTCAATCCCGCTGAAAACTCTTTTTTGTAAATTGCAAATTTTTGTTATTTTAGCTGCTTTTATATTTTTTAATTTCATAAAAATATTTTTTTTTTCCGTATTATGAATATCTGTTAAGCTTATTTATATATAATATAAATACATAAATAGATGGCTGACGCATATAAGTGGGCACTATAAATGCCGATTGCTGCGCCCCTAGTGGCCGTAGTGGCCAGTTCTTAAAACGAGAAACAGGTAAGCTAAATGCAAAATTTGAATTCTTACGCTCAACAAATTTGAAATGGGTGGAGATATATTCGCCATAGCTTATGATCTTGGGTGGTCGACGTGAGCCGTATACCAAATTTCAGATTTCTAGCTCTTTAACTAACATGATTTTTGGTATATCGGAAAATGCATTTTCCGATTTTCCTCGCCCCAAGTGGGCGGATCGGGAAAATTTTAACACGTTATATATCGAGTATGAGTCCCAAATTGTCAAATCTCTAGCTTCAATAGCGCCGAAATAGACTACGTTCATACGGATAGACCGACAGACGGACGGACAGCAAGACGGACATTACACAAAACCAATAGACTCATTTCACTTTCGTGAATGAGTATAAAAATTAACATCAGTTTCGAGTTCTGTTTGTTAATTGGCCGTGGCATATCAGGTAGACGTCAGTGACTTGTCTCGGGCGATACCGGAACTACTGATTGAACGGGCCGAGGACTGGTTTTGAGAAAGAGGACACCAGGCGCGACGTGGGAGGCTTTAGTCGTCTTTAAAAGCCACCCTTCGCCTTCCTTCACTTTTTCTTTCCGCCTCGGTATCAAGCGACTGGAAGATGAGATCCGCGCCCGGGCACAGTTCGTAGGCGACCCCTTTAGGGATTATCTCATCGCCTTACGAGTGATGATGCAGAGGGCAGGGTTTTCGGAGGAAGAGCAAAGGGATCGAGCGTACGGCAACATGTTGCCCACCTATCAGTTCTATATGAAGCGCGATGAGTGTCGGACGATGTCGGAACTGACTCGGTTTGCGGTCAGTTACTACGGGAGCTAGAGGGCCAGCGAGAACAGCCGAAGAGGTTGCCTCTAGTGGCCCACGCGCCGGGTGGACACATCAACCCCCCTTCAGGATCGCTCCGAACTCCCATCCACCTTTTGGACGTAACGCGGTGAATCAGTCGGGAAACTTACGCCTCCGGCCGCCATGTATGGCGGTGGCGAACCAAATAGGTGGCACATGTACGAGGAACGCACCGGCGGATGGGAACGGAAGGTCAACCGGACCGGTGCAGCCGAACTCAAGCTGGGAACTCGGTTGGCTACGATCGCACACCTATTTCTGCCTACAGAAGTGGTTAAACCACCAAAACCTGACGGCGATGATGATGACAATACGACGGAAATTATGCCCACTGCTGAATCAGAGGTATGACATATTAAGAAGCGCAGGAAAGCCGATATAGTGGTAGTGGATGACTCGGTAGTATATCGTTGCGGTGGTGACGACGTTGTGACGAAATCGAAGCCCAATGCCGAATCAGAGTTAAGGTGTATTAAGGAATGCAGGAAATCCATGATGCCGGTAGCTAGCAGGCCGTTAGTAGATAAATCAAATTTATTCACATAAGTTTCGTCTACGGAGATGTGGTAGAGCATCAACGACAACAGCCGGGGTCGACGAATCAAATGGGAGCCCATGCAAAACATCTGGCCAACATGTTCGAGAAGCCTACTGATAATTGCAGCATATCAACGCAAAATATAGCTGTTGGTAAACGACGACCACGCTTCAATGATCCGACTTTGAATGGACGCAGCTCAGTCGAAATGTCATTAAAATGGCATCCGCGCAGACTACTACTACTCTTACTACCACTAAAGAGAAAAAGAAAACGAAAAATCTATATACAACCAGCATAAGCCATGAGCCACCCGTGGACGAGGAAAGTCAGAACCAGTACCAGGATGCAGGGGTAGTCTAAGGGGGTAACCCAAACAATGTATTGGCCTTAAGATCAAAGGCACTCGCACCAGGTAGGGTCGACGCGGTAACTCCCACCAGCCCATGAAGTTTCATGGCGTTAGCAAAGGGGGTGTGAGGTATCACATTTTCAGGGCTGCTAAGCAATCTAGTAGCTCCAAGCACCTTTCTTGGCATGAAGAGAGATCAGGAAATCATAACATGTAGCTTAGCAAAACAGATATACCCAAAAAAAATCTAACGCGCTGAGCAAACGCACGGCCAGCATGGCAAAGCAACAACGACGAAACGGACAGAGACATTATAACGACAGCAACAACAACAAAGGCAAGCAAAAAAGCGACACAGCGCAGTATCGGACAGCAACAACGACGAAACGGACCGAAAACAACGCTGAAATCTAACAGCGCTCAGCCTAGGTACAGTCTGGAACTAAGAAAATAATTTCAAGTCTCCAGCTCTTATATCTTCTGAGATCGACGCTTTCATGCATACGGACAGACGGACGGACGGGCAGACGGACAGAGCTAAACCGACTCAGCTCGTCACCCTGATCAAGAATATATATACTTTGTGGGGTCTGCCACGCCTCCATCTGCCTGTTAAATACATTTCAACAAAACCATTATACTTTGATTTCCAATTTTCAACGGACTGCTCGACTACGAGATCCCCTGAACCCTTCGAGCAACTGATATTTCAATAATTATTCGCACATGCACACGCACACACTCAGACATACGCACGCATAAACACACATTGGCTGCAGTGGTGGTTTGCTATGGGAACTTAATTGTTTAATAACTTTGGTTTGCTATGGGAACTTAATTGTTTAATAACTTTTTTTTGACGATGGACTATCTTCATGAAACTGTCAATCTCAGAAGAGCTAGAGACTTCCATTTTTAAATGTCCGTATATATAGCGCGGATATCGAGTTTATCACCAAAAATCGATACCGCTTTCGGCGGCAGGCCATCAAGGAAAAGACTGCCCAGATTGCCCCGACTGAAAAAGAGAGAATCTTTTAAAAATTATGGAAATTTAAAAAATTGTACACTCCATTCACTTACCAGCAGCATACAGCATTGTCAGCAGTAAGTGAAAATGCAGCTGATAGCGTTTATAGCGCGTTAACAGAATGGAGCGCCGTAGAACGGAGTGGCGCCAAAGTTCAAACACGTTAGTCTCGTGTTTTCTTTATTTAAATGGAAGAGGGGAGTGTGAGGAGCAAGATAGGTATGCAAGTAGTAATGTATATGAACGTACGTGTTTGCTGTGCGTTTATATGGATATACGTGCTTATACATGCTGCTCCACTAAGCGGGAGGGGTCAAGGTCCGACTATAGTTGGCCTCTTTCGCTCCTACAGATTCAGCAATGGGCTCGCGCGGCACACGTCGATTATCGAGGACCGTTAGCAGAGATGCCGTTCGGGCCGGGTGAGAGTAGTGGGCACTTTCACTTGCAGGGAACCAACGGTACTTCGGCCAATAGGAGGCTGCCACGCAATTTGGCGGAAAATTGCGTCACCCCAGATCACGCCGCTTTACCGTTTTTATGGGCACGAACGGCAGAAAGACACCGTTACAGCACGAAGCAGGGCCTGTGGCTGGGCTATAAGAGGCCGCTCGCAGCTCCATACGGGTTAGTCAAAGAAATAGAAAAATGAGAGTGATTGTCAAATGAGTAAATTGAGAACTGAAAGACCGCCCAATGAAAGTGCAAAGTACGCGAATGGAAAATAAGGACATCGAAGAACTCCCAGCACTTCGTGGGAACAGCAAGGACATCCAGAAGCAATCCTTGCAACAACTTTCAGAGGAGAAGGGGCAAGCAGGAACGTCAGCGGCACCAACGAGGACATTGATGCGGACGAGGACAACAGCAGCAGCTTAAGCGAGGCCTGAAGATACAGGAGTGAGTAAGTTCATGTAGCCGTGCGTAAGAAAAATGTTGTGAGTGAAACGAAGCTAGTGTGTTGTGAGCGAGTCGTATAGTAGGAGTGGCCTGTACATCCGAGCGAACATCCGGATCCTGGCGTTTCCGAATCGCTCAAGTGAAACTAGCGTGGCTTAACACAACACTCTCCCAGCCTTAGTACGCTGAGCCAGCACTCAGCATCCTGTGGCAGGTGTGCCTTGCGAAAGCGAATCATCACACTATAAGTGAAGTGTAAAATTATAAACTTATTCAAGACAATATACTTTACGTTTTTGAACCATAAATCACAAGTGACTAAATATTATCGCAGAGGCTTCAACTAATAAATTTGTTGGCACGAACGCACAGTCAGCTGAAACTAGCCCAGCTTAGACTCGGGATAAACCGACGGTTCGTTACTGCACATTCTTAGGATTTTGATTGATTTCTGGACTTTCCAGCCGTTACTGTAGTTTTTCAGATGACGCTCTGTTATTAAGTTATTCTATTTTGGCAGTTGGCTGATAAAGCAAAGCAGTGGCGCGGGTGCTAAGGGCGACGGAAGTAATGTGAGAGTAGGGGAGGTTGAAAACCTCTTTGAGCTTGAATGAACGGCACTTAATACTTTTCTTTTTCTTAGTCGAATAATTTTATACGTTTAAATTTGTTTTTTCTTAAATAGCCTTCAAATACATATACGAATATGCATACATATGTATGTATGTATATGTAAGTCTGCACGCATGGCATCAAGAATTCCAGCCTTATACACGCGCTCATTTGTATTGGTGTATGTATGTACACATAAATGCTTACTCTGGCATATTCTAAGAATGTCTTTGCGATTGATTTGTCTTTGCATGTTTTTGAATTTCCAGCCGCTACACTGGCTTTTCTTTGCTATATGGCGTTATAACAATAATGTGTTGTTCGAAACGACGTGGTGGTGCTATAGGCAGAAGCGCCGGCGACCTTTATTTCAGTTATTTTGACAAACATGCTGTTTGGCTTGGGTGCGAGTTCAATCCCGCTGAAAACTCTTTTTTGTAAATTGCAAATTTTTGTTATTTTAGCTGCTTTTATATTTTTTAATTTCATAAAAATATTTTTTTTTTCCGTATTATGAATATCTGTTAAGCTTATTTATATATAATATAAATACATAAATAGATGTCTGACGCATATAAGTGGGCACTATAAATGCCGATTGCTGCGCCCCTAGTGGCCGTAGTGGCCAGTTCTTAAAACGAGAAACAGGTAAGCTAAATGCAAAATTTGAATTCTTACGCTCAACAAATTTGTAAATATACAGATACAGTTTTATCCAATTTGCCACGCCCCCAATGGGTGGAGATATATTCGCCATAGCTTATGATCTTGGGTGGTCGACGTGAGCCGTATACCAAATTTCAGATTTCTAGCTCTTTAACTAACATGATTTTTGGTATATCGGAAAATGCATTTTCCGATTTTCCTCGCCCCAAGTGGGCGGATCGGGAAAATTTTAACACGTTATATATCGAGTATGAGTCCCAAATTGTCAAATCTCTAGCTTCAATAGCGCCGAAATAGACTACGTTCATACGGATAGACCGACAGACGGACGGACAGCAAGACGGACATTACACAAAACCAATAGACTCATTTCACTTTCGTGAATGAGTATAAAAATTAACATCAGTTTCGAGTTCTGTTTGTTAATTGGCCGTGGCATATCAGGTAGACGTCAGTGACTTGTCTCGGGCGATACCGGAACTACTGATTGAACGGGCCGAGGACTGGTTTTGAGAAAGAGGACACCAGGCGCGACGTGGGAGGCTTTAGTCGTCTTTAAAAGCCACCCTTCGCCTTCCTTCACTTTTTCTTTCCGCCTCGGTATCAAGCGACTGGAAGATGAGATCCGCGCCCGGGCACAGTTCGTAGGCGACCCCTTTAGGGATTATCTCATCGCCTTACGAGTGATGATGCAGAGGGCAGGGTTTTCGGAGGAAGAGCAAAGGGATCGAGCGTACGGCAACATGTTGCCCACCTATCAGTTCTATATGAAGCGCGATGAGTGTCGGACGATGTCGGAACTGACTCGGTTTGCGGTCAGTTACTACGGGAGCTAGAGGGCCAGCGAGAACAGCCGAAGAGGTTGCCTCTAGTGGCCCACGCGCCGGGTGGACACATCAACCCCCTTCAGGATCGCTCCGAACTCCCATCCACCTTTTGGACGTAACGCGGTGAATCAGTCGGGAAACTTACGCCTCCGGCCGCCATGTATGGCGGTGGCGAACCAAATAGGTGGCACATGTACGAGGAACGCACCGGCGGATGGGAACGGAAGGTCAACCGGACCGGTGCAGCCGAACTCAAGCTGGGAACTCGGTTGGCTACGATCGCACACCTATTTCTGCCTACAGAAGTGGTTAAACCACCAAAACCTGACGGCGATGATGATGACAATACGACGGAAATTATGCCCACTGCTGAATCAGAGGTATGACATATTAAGAAGCGCAGGAAAGCCGATATAGTGGTAGTGGATGACTCGGTAGTATATCGTTGCGGTGGTGACGACGTTGTGACGAAATCGAAGCCCAATGCCGAATCAGAGTTAAGGTGTATTAAGGAATGCAGGAAATCCATGATGCCGGTAGCTAGCAGGCCGTTAGTAGATAAATCAAATTTATTCACATAAGTTTCGTCTACGGAGATGTGGTAGAGCATCAACGACAACAGCCGGGGTCGACGAATCAAATGGGAGCCCATGCAAAACATCTGGCCAACATGTTCGAGAAGCCTACTGATAATTGCAGCATATCAACGCAAAATATAGCTGTTGGTAAACGACGACCACGCTTCAATGATCCGACTTTGAATGGACGCAGCTCAGTCGAAATGTCATTAAAATGGCATCCGCGCAGACTACTACTACTCTTACTACCACTAAAGAGAAAAAGAAAACGAAAAATCTATATACAACCAGCATAAGCCATGAGCCACCCGTGGACGAGGAAAGTCAGAACCAGTACCAGGATGCAGGGGTAGTCTAAGGGGGTAACCCAAACAATGTATTGGCCTTAAGATCAAAGGCACTCGCACCAGGTAGGGTCGACGCGGTAACTCCCACCAGCCCATGAAGTTTCATGGCGTTAGCAAAAGGGGGTGTGAGGTATCACATTTTCAGGGCTGCTAAGCAATCTAGTAGCTCCAAGCACCTTTCTTGGCATGAAGAGAGATCAGGAAATCATAACATGTAGCTTAGCAAAACAGATATACCCAAAAAAAATCTAACGCGCTGAGCAAACGCACGGCCAGCATGGCAAAGCAACAACGACGAAACGGACAGAGACATTATAACGACAGCAACAACAACAAAGGCAAGCAAAAAAGCGACACAGCGCAGTATCGGACAGCAACAACGACGAAACGGACCGAAAACAACGCTGAAATCTAACAGCGCTCAGCCTAGGTACAGTCTGGAACTAAGAAAATAATTTCAAGTCTCCAGCTCTTATATCTTCTGAGATCGACGCTTTCATGCATACGGACAGACGGACGGACGGGCAGACGGACAGAGCTAAACCGACTCAGCTCGTCACCCTGATCAAGAATATATATACTTTGTGGGGTCTGCCACGCCTCCATCTGCCTGTTAAATACATTTCAACAAAACCATTATACTTTGATTTCCAATTTTCAACGGACTGCTCGACTACGAGATCCCCTGAACCCTTCGAGCAACTGATATTTCAATAATTATTCGCACATGCACACGCACACACTCAGACATACGCACGCATAAACACACATTGGCTGCAGTGGTGGTTTGCTATGGGAACTTAATTGTTTAATAACTTTGGTTTGCTATGGGAACTTAATTGTTTAATAACTTTTTTTTGACGATGGACTATCTTCATGAAACTGTCAATCTCAGAAGAGCTAGAGACTTCCATTTTTAAATGTCCGTATATATAGCGCGGATATCGAGTTTATCACCAAAAATCGATACCGCTTTCGGCGGCAGGCCATCAAGGAAAAGACTGCCCAGATTGCCCCGACTGAAAAAGAGAGAATCTTTTAAAAATTATGGAAATTTAAAAAATTGTACACTCCATTCACTTACCAGCAGCATACAGCATTGTCAGCAGTAAGTGAAAATGCAGCTGATAGCGTTTATAGCGCGTTAACAGAATGGAGCGCCGTAGAACGGAGTGGCGCCAAAGTTCAAACACGTTAGTCTCGTGTTTTCTTTATTTAAATGGAAGAGGGGAGTGTGAGGAGCAAGATAGGTATGCAAGTAGTAATGTATATGAACGTACGTGTTTGCTGTGCGTTTATATGGATATACGTGCTTATACATGCTGCTCCACTAAGCGGGAGGGGTCAAGGTCCGACTATAGTTGGCCTCTTTCGCTCCTACAGATTCAGCAATGGGCTCGCGCGGCACACGTCGATTATCGAGGACCGTTAGCAGAGATGCCGTTCGGGCCGGGTGAGAGTAGTGGGCACTTTCACTTGCAGGGAACCAACGGTACTTCGGCCAATAGGAGGCTGCCACGCAATTTGGCGGAAAATTGCGTCACCCCAGATCACGCCGCTTTACCGTTTTTATGGGCACGAACGGCAGAAAGACACCGTTACAGCACGAAGCAGGGCCTGTGGCTGGGCTATAAGAGGCCGCTCGCAGCTCCATACGGGTTAGTCAAAGAAATAGAAAAATGAGAGTGATTGTCAAATGAGTAAATTGAGAACTGAAAGACCGCCCAATGAAAGTGCAAAGTACGCGAATGGAAAATAAGGACATCGAAGAACTCCCAGCACTTCGTGGGAACAGCAAGGACATCCAGAAGCAATCCTTGCAACAACTTTCAGAGGAGAAGGGGCAAGCAGGAACGTCAGCGGCACCAACGAGGACATTGATGCGGACGAGGACAACAGCAGCAGCTTAAGCGAGGCCTGAAGATACAGGAGTGAGTAAGTTCATGTAGCCGTGCGTAAGAAAAATGTTGTGAGTGAAACGAAGCTAGTGTGTTGTGAGCGAGTCGTATAGTAGGAGTGGCCTGTACATCCGAGCGAACATCCGGATCCTGGCGTTTCCGAATCGCTCAAGTGAAACTAGCGTGGCTTAACACAACACTCTCCCAGCCTTAGTACGCTGAGCCAGCACTCAGCATCCTGTGGCAGGTGTGCCTTGCGAAAGCGAATCATCACACTATAAGTGAAGTGTAAAATTATAAACTTATTCAAGACAATATACTTAACGTTTTTGAACCATAAATCACAAGTGACTAAATATTATCGCAGAGGCTTCAACTAATAAATTTGTTGGCACGAACGCACAGTCAGCTGAAACTAGCCCAGCTTAGACTCGGGATAAACCGACGGTTCGTTACTGCACATTCTTAGGATTTTGATTGATTTCTGGACTTTCCAGCCGTTACTGTAGTTTTTCAGATGACGCTCTGTTATTAAGTTATTCTATTTTGGCAGTTGGCTGATAAAGCAAAGCAGTGGCGCGGGTGCTAAGGGCGACGGAAGTAATGTGAGAGTAGGGGAGGTTGAAAACCTCTTTGAGCTTGAATGAACGGCACTTAACACTTTTCTTTTTCTTAGTCGAATAATTTTATACGTTTAAATTTGTTTTTCTTAAATAGCCTTCAAATACATATACGAATATGCATACATATGTATGTATGTATATGTAAGTCTGCACGCATGGCATCAAGAATTCCAGCCTTATACACGCGCTCATTTGTATTGGTGTATGTATGTACACATAAATGCTTACTCTGGCATATTCTAAGAATGTCTTTGCGATTGATTTGTCTTTGCATGTTTTTGAATTTCCAGCCGCTACACTGGCTTTTCTTTGCTATATGGCGTTATAACAATAATGTGTTGTTCGAAACGACGTGGTGGTGCTATAGGCAGAAGCGCCGGCGACCTTTATTTCAGTTATTTTGACAAACATGCTGTTTGGCTTGGGTGCGAGTTCAATCCCGCTGAAAACTCTTTTTTGTAAATTGCAAATTTTTGTTATTTTAGCTGCTTTTATATTTTTTAATTTCATAAAAATATTTTTTTTTTCCGTATTATGAATATCTGTTAAGCTTATTTATATATAATATAAATACATAAATAGATGTCTGACGCATATAAGTGGGCACTATAAATGCCGATTGCTGCGCCCCTAGTGGCCGTAGTGGCCAGTTCTTAAAACGAGAAACAGGTAAGCTAAATGCAAAATTTGAATTCTTACGCTCAACAAATTTGTAAATATACAGATACAGTTTTATCCAATTTGCCACGCCCCCAATGGGTGGAGATATATTCGCCATAGCTTATGATCTTGGGTGGTCGACGTGAGCCGTATACCAAATTTCAGATTTCTAGCTCTTTAACTAACATGATTTTTGGTATATCGGAAAATGCATTTTCCGATTTTCCACGCCCCAAGTGGGCGGATCGGGAAAATTTTAACACTGTATAAATCGGAGATATACACGAGTATGTGTTCCAAATTTCAAGTCTCTAGCTTCAATAGCGCCGAAATAGATTGCGTTCATACGGACAGATGGACAGACGGACGGACGGACAGGCGGACAGGCGGACAGACGGACGGACAGCAAGACGGACATTGCACACAACCAATATACTGATTCACTTTCGTGAATGAGTATAAAAATTTGGAGAATCTAGCTTTAAAGTTGTAGGAGATATAAATTTATTACTGGTTTTCGATAAAGCTTTTAATCGATAACAAAATAATGGGGCAAGTTATCGATATTTAAAGCAAAACTCGATATGCGCGTGATATTCAAGTCTCCAGCTCTTATATCTTCTGAGATCGACGCGTTCAAACATACTGACAGACGGACAGGGCTATATCGACTGAGCTCGTCGTCCTGATCAAGAATATATATACTTTATGGGGTGTGCCTTGCCTCCTTCTGCCTGTTACATACACTTCAAAAAAACCATTATACCCTGATTTCCCATTTTCAATGGGTTCAGGGTATAACAAGTGTAGCAGGCTACTAGCCTATGTATACTGTAGCTGGTTACTAGACTATGTTATATTAGATTTAAGTTAACAGCATTATGGTTAACCATCGATAGATACACATCTATCGATAGTTAACCATATCGGTGGCTGAGGAGGCTGTCGATATGCAACATGCCATTTTGAGTATTAGAAAGAGGAGAATCGATACATTTTAAGCTTGAATGTGAACAACAGCAGACGTGTGTATATCAAGAAATTATGAAATAAAGAAATTAAATAAAAGGCCTACTACAATCTCAGAAGTGGGATAAAGTACACTAATTTTTCAAATTAAATAAAATGAATTTAAGCATAAATGAAATTAAGCATAGACGAAGTATCTGTGGTGCAGTTGAAGAATTGGCTAGCTGCATTGGGCTTGTCGACTCAAGGGTGCAAGACTGAACTTGTCGCTCGCCTCAATGGCGTGCAAATTTGCGCGGCAGCGCCCCCGAATTGGAACAGGGAGAGGAGGAGTCAGATCAAACTGGAGTATCGCAGACAGTGCAAATGCAACAGGAGGAAATAGACAGGAATGAAAATATTTTGCGAGAGCTAAGTGAGCAGATTGACGCAGCAAAGAAGCAGCTAAAAAATTTTCACACACGACAATTGGACAGAGACGGCAATAGCAAGCGTGCCGAAATTAGGGCAAATGGCGTCAATGCAGAAGTTGAATTCGAAGAACGCGCGACTGACGCGCGCCAAAAGGGCGCCAGTGAAAATTGTGTAATAAATACAACGCACAACGATGAAGTGATGTCAATGATGTTTGAACTAGCTAAAGAAATTATGGTGGAATTCACTGGGGAGGAGTCTATTAGCAACTGGATAGCGCAATTGAATAATGTATCTCAATTATATCAACTAACGGACATGCAAAAAAAGTTGCTATGCATGGCCAAATTAAAAGGGAAAGCCATGCAATGGATACATGAGGATTCATCGAGGATTGTGCAACCGTTGGGCACATTATTGGATGGATTGGCAGCAGCATTCGGAAGCAAGATATCCAAGGCCGAAATGCGTCGCAAGTTTGGGGCACGTATATGGAGTGTCGATGAGAAGTTTACCCAGTATTATGAAGAGAAAATACGTTTAGCAAGGGAAATTTGGTTAGATGTAGACGAGCTACTGGAGGGTCTCATTGAAGGAATCCCAAATGCAGTTTTACGCGCGCAGGCCAGGATACAGTGCTTTGAAGATCCCAGCAAATTGGTAAGGGCTTTTGCAGAGGTGCGTTTGCCACTGCAACGATCTACTGGAGGAAAAGGGACAACAGCAGTGGGACCAGGGCTCGATAATGCAATGAAGGAGACGCGTTGCTTCAATTGCAACTATAAGGGGCATTGGGCAAGAGATTGTCAGAAGCCCAAGAGGGAGAAGGGTACGTGCTACCACTGCGGCGCTAAGGATCATATGGTGGCACAATGCACGAAGAGGAAGGATGATATTGGAAACAATTTCGTAAGGTTAATCAGTATACATATTAAGTCCAAAGATAAAGCCTCAATTATTGCAGAATGCCTCATAGATTCAGGAAGTCCTATTTCGTTTATTAAAAAATCGTGTGTCCCAGTTGGAATAAAACTTAAAGCACACGCAGAAAATTACTTTGGGCTAAATGAAAGCCAGTTAAATGTGATTGGAAAAACATTTGTTCATATTTTCAAGAAGTTTGAGAAAATAAATTTTTGGTTAATAGTTGTGCCTGATGAATCTATGAGGTCTGAAGTAATTTTGGGGAGAGATTTCATGGAAGCTTGCAATTTATATGTTGACCCAATCGCCTTGAGAATGATTTCAGTGGAAAGAGCAGCCGGCACGTTAGATAAATCGTTAGAAAATACATTGTTAGGAAACACATCATTAGATAAATCGTTAGAAAATACATTGTTAGGAAACACATCATTAGATAAATCGTTAGAAAATACATTCTTAGGAAACACATCGTTAGATAAATCGTTAGAAAATACATTGTTAGGAAACACATCATTAGATAAATCGTTAGAAAATACATTGTTAGGAAATACATTAGTAAATAAATTGTTAGAAAATGAAGAATTAGGAAAGAAGTTAGTAAGTAAATTGTTAGAAAATGAAGAATTAGGAAAGAAGTTAGTAAGTAAATTGTTAGAAAATGAAGAATTAGGAAAGAAGTTAGTAAATAAAGTATTAGAAAATGAAGAATTAGGAAAGAAGTTAGTAAATAAAGTGTTAGGAAACAAAGACTTAGAAGAGAAATTGTTAGACAAATGGTCAAAAAATAAAGAATTAGAAGAAAAATTATTAGACAAAGAAGAGAACGATAGGTCAAAAGAGTGTTTAGAAAAGTCAATGGAAATAAATAGCAAAAGCGTTTTTGACGATAATTTTGAAAACAGCATGCTTCAAATTAATGTGGTAGAAGGAGACAATGAAAAAGAGATATATATTATCGGTGAAAACATTAGTTATGATGTACGGGAAAAACTAATTAGATTGCTGAAAGTGGAATATGTAGATGCTGAAAGGCCAGTGAAACCTGAAAAGAAATGCGAAATGAATATACGAATTGAGAAAGCAAAACCGTTTAGCTGTTCACCAAGAAGGTTATCATACGCTGAAAAAGAAAAATTACAGATAATGTTAGACGAATACCTTAGAAATGGCATTATACAACCTAGTTGCTCAGAGTATGCTTCACCAATAGTATTAGTAAAGAAAAAAACAGGAGATTTAAGAATGTGCGTTGATTTTAGAAAACTCAACAAGATCATGATCAAAGACAATTATCCTTTGCCGTTGATTGATGATTTGTTAGACAGACTAGTGAGGAAGTTTATCACGAAGCTTGACCTTAAGAATGGATATTTTCATGTTTTTGTAGAGAAAGAGTCTGTAAAATACACATCGTTTGTTACGCCGTTAGGACAGTTTGAGTTCTTGAGAATGCCTATGGGATTAAAAACAGCTCCGCAAATTTTTCAGAGGTTCGTTAATGATATATTTGCAGATTTAATAAAGGAAAGCAAGGTAATTATATATATGGATGATATAATGATTGATTTACAAAAGAAAGAAGACGGAAAACTGCATCCTGTATTTTATTTTTCAAAGCGAACGACAGAAACGGAAGCAAAATATCATAGTTTCGAGCTGGAAACTTTAGCCATTATTAATGCACTTAGGAGATTTAGAATATATTTGCAAGGCAGAAAATTTAAAATAGTAACGGATTGTAATTCTTTAACTTTAACTTTGAATAAAATAGATCTTAACCCTAGAATTGCAAGATGGGCATTGGAAATGCAAGAATTTGATTATGAATTAGTGCACAGGGCTGGAAGTCAAATGCAGCATGTAGATGCATTAAGTAGATATAATAATACCATTATGGTAACAGAAGCAAATAGTTTTGAGACTAATTTAATTATTTGCCAGACAAAAGATGCAAAGTTACAAGAAATTAGAAAATTGTTAGAGAAACAAGAGCATAAATTATTTGAAATGAGAAATGGTGTTATATTTAGGAAGACAAATGATGATAGACTATTATTTTATGTACCAGAAAAGATGGAAGAACATGTATTGTACAAATATCACAATGAATTAGGGCACGTTGGAAGGGACAAGATGCTTAATGCAATAAGTAAATCATATTGGTTTCCCAATATGAAAAAGAAAATTTTAGAACATATTGAAAATTGTTTGCAATGCATAGCATTCTCGCCTAGAACGGGCAAAGCAGAAGGGTTGCTGCATAGCATTCCAAAGGGGAATAAACCGTTCCAAATAATTCATATTGACCATTATGGACCAGTGGATAACGGCAGATCAAAGAAATACATTTTTGCAGTAGTAGATGGGTTTACAAAGTTTGTCAGATTATTCACTACTAAAACAACAAGCACTAAGGAAGTTGTAAAGGCATTGAGAGAATATTTTAGAACATACAGTAAGCCAGAATGTATTATATCAGATAGAGGAAGTTGTTTTACGTCAACGGAGTTTGACCAATTTTTAGAAGAAGCAAAGGTAAAGCATATTAGGATTGCAACGGGATCGCCACAAGCGAATGGTCAGGTGGAGCGAATAAACAGAAGTTTAGGTCCGATGATAGCTAAACTAATAGAAGGTGATAATGGACAGCATTGGGATTCAATAATTGAGAGGGTGGAATATGTTTTGAATAACACTCAACATTGTAGCACCAAGCAATTGCCAAGCGTAATGTTATTCGGAATAGCGCAAAAAGGGGAAATTAGTGATAGTTTAGGAGAGCAATTAGAGAAAATAATAGGATTAGATATATGCAGTTCACAGAATTTAGAAGATATTAGAGAACAAGCACAACATTATCAATCTGCAGCACAAACACGGAATGAAGAGAACTTTAATAATGCTAGGAAAGCTGCAAAAGTATACAAGCCAGGAGATTATGTAATGGTTAAGAATTTTGACAACACGGTGGGAATATCAAGGAAATTAATACCTAAATCCAAAGGACCATATGTCATAGATAAAGTACTGAAGAACGATAGGTATTTGATAAAAGACGTTGACGGTTTTCAATTATCCAGGAATCCTTATCAAGGTGTTTGGAGTGCAAGCAATATAAGACATTGGATAAAAGCATAAGAGAGATAATAACTTATATTTTAGATATTAATTTCATAACTAGTGTGCAACATTTAATTAATAATTTAATTTTTATAACATGTAAATAGAATATCTGTAAGAATTTTTTTTGTATCAAACATGTAAACACAATATTATTTTTAGGAAGTTAAGTATCAAATATTATATAAAGTTAACAGAGATAGACGGCTATCTCAGAGTCAGGATGGCCGAATTGTAGCAGGCTACTAGCCTATGTATACTGTAGCTGGTTACTAGCCTATGTTATATTAGATTTAAGCACTAACCAGAGAACACATAGACTAGACAACTAGTGGAAAGCTTTTTGCACGCTTTTTTTGAGGCTTTAGAACCCCTGACAGCTTTGGACTCGCTCGGCTCCTTACTTTTAGGCTCGAGCTACGAAAAAATACGAACGCACAATCATTTCGCTTCATGCGCTCGACCGAGATGGTCAACTTTTGAACAAAAGATCCCTCTATGCTCAATGTTCCCTTGCTCTCTCTCTCTCTCGATGCTCTCTGCTCTCTCGAATGTGTATATGTATGTATGCATGTGAGCACAAGCAGCAGCTCACGAAAATTGAAATTTCTTCGCAGCAAGAACCCATGCCTTCCCTTCTGTGTGAAGAGTATACCGAGCTTTTCAAAGCGTTTGCCATGCGTTTTCGGTATTATTTGTGGGAAGGGTATGAAAGCGTTGGTGCGCATAATTAAATTTTTTCGCGACGAGCATGCACACACACACTGTCCCTTGCTACATGTACTCTGTATGTACTGCATGTGAGCACAAGTAGCGCTCACAAGAATTGAAATTTCTTCGCAGCAAGAACCCATGCCTTCCCTTCTGTGTGAAGAGTATACCGAGCTTTTCAAAGCGTTTGCCATGCGTTTTCGGTATTATTTGTGGGAAGGGTATGAAAGCGTTGGTGCGCATAATTAAATTTTTTCGCGACGAGCATGCACACACACACTGTCCCTTGCTACATGTACTCTGTATGTACTGCATGTGAGCATAAGTAGCGCTCACAAGAATTGAAATTTCTTCGCAGCAAGAACCCATGCCTTCCCTTCTGAGTGAAGTGTATTCCGAACTCTTCAAGCCGTTTGCCATGCGTTTGCGTTATTATTTGTGGGAAGAGTATGAAAGCGTTGGTGCGCATAATGAAAATGTTTTCGCGACGAGCATGCACACACACACTTACAGTATGCTACATGTACTATGAGCATTTGTATGCCTGTGTGCAAAGCCCTTGCTGGCTATAGCAATTTGAAATCCTAGCATTTGCATTTGGTCGATCTTGTGAAGTGCTCACACTTACATAAATATGTTTGATTGTGTGTACGCAGGGGCCGCGATGCTCACAAATGATGGGGTTATCATTGTAGAAGCAGTTCAGTGCCTTTATATGTATGTGCGTGTGTGTATGTTTATAAGTATATGCATGCGACATGAGCATTGACGTGTGCCTACGACAACTTAGAATTGTGTGAACGATTTTGGGTTTGACCGGAAGAGGCGCGCTTATATTTAAGTAGATGATTAACTAAAGTAACAAGTGCACTTCCTATAACTTTTATAGGTATTTTTTAATTGCATGATTTTTATGACATCTAACGGATGCACTCTTTAAAATGGGTCCATTTAGCCAGTATATGTATGTATGTACATACATATGCTTCTTATTAAAAAGGTAAATTTCACCTGTATATGTGCAGGTACAAGGGATCGAAAATCGTATTCCAATTTGGCCACTGGGATTGATCAGGTACTACATTTCTAGCAAAATTCATTCTGATAGGCAAACCCACGATCATTGAAATAAAATCATCTACTTAAATATAAGCGCGCCTCTTCTGGTCAAACCCAAAATCGTTCACACAATTCTAAGTTGTCGTAGGCACACGTCAATGCTCATGTCGCATGCATATACTTATAAACATACACACACGCACATACATATAAAGGCACTGAACTGCTTCTACAATGATAACCCCATCATTTGTGAGCATCGCGGCCCCTGCGTACACACAATCAAACATATTTATGTAAGTGTGAGCACTTCACAAGATCGACCAAATGCAAATGCTAGGATTTCAAATTGCTATAGCCAGCAAGGGCTTTGCACACAGGCATACAAATGCTCATAGTACATGTAGCATACTGTAAGTGTGTGTGTGCATGCTCGTCGCGAAAACATTTTCATTATGCGCACCAACGCTTTCATACTCTTCCC
The DNA here is from genome assembly GCF_018153725.1 of Drosophila mojavensis. NCBI lineage: Eukaryota > Metazoa > Arthropoda > Insecta > Diptera > Drosophilidae > Drosophila > Drosophila mojavensis. The sequence continues at coordinate 1,312,831 of NW_025318636.1, read as the reverse complement.
ACAAATAATAACGCAAACGCATGGCAAACGGCTTGAAGAGTTCGGAATACACTTCACTCAGAAGGGAAGGCATGGGTTCTTGCTGCGAAGAAATTTCAATTCTTGTGAGCGCTACTTGTGCTCACATGCAGTACATACAGAGTACATGTAGCAAGGGACAGTGTGTGTGTGCATGCTCGTCGCGAAAAATTTAATTATGCGCACCAACGCTTTCATACCCTTCCCACAAATAATACCGAAAACGCATGGCAAACGCTTTGAAAAGCTCGGTATACTCTTCACACAGAAGGGAAGGCATGGGTTCTTGCTGCGAAGAAATTTCAATTTTCGTGAGCTGCTGCTTGTGCTCACATGCATACATACATATACACATTCGAGAGAGCAGAGAGCATCGAGAGAGAGAGAGAGCAAGGGAACATTGAGCATAGAGGGATCTTTTGTTCAAAAGTTGACCATCTCGGTCGAGCGCATGAAGCGAAATGATTGTGCGTTCGTATTTTTTCGTAGCTCGAGCCTAAAAGTAAGGAGCCGAGCGAGTCCAAAGCTGTCAGGGGTTCTAAAGCCTCAAAAAAAGCGTGCAAAAAGCTTTCCACTAGTTGTCTAGTCTATGTGTTCTCTGGTTAGTGATTTAAGTTAACAGCATTATGGTTAACCATCGATAGATACACATCTATCGATAGTTAACCATATCGGTGGCTGAGGAGGCTGTCGATATGCAACATGCCATTTTGAGTAATAGAAAGAGGAGGATCGATACATTTTAAGCTTGAATGTGAACAACAGCAGACGTGTGTATATCAAGAAATTACTAAATAAAGAAATTAAATAAAAGGCCTACTACACAAGTAAGAAGACTCTAGTCGAGACTGCTCGACTAGGAGATACCCTGAACCCTCTAATCACTCTGCACTTCTTTTCGGCACACATGCATACACACGCACGTATTAGAACGCGCTCTGCTAGCTGCGCAGTAAGCAGCGACTGCGCTTGGGCGCAGTTGTGGGCAACATTATAAGAATTTTTTTGTTGAATAATTTAATTTCTAGACATACAATCTTAATGAAACTTTCAGAACATAATTATAATATTAAAATGTGTGTCCAAAGCACAAGTCTCTAGTACTTGAAATACGCCTTTTACAAAGGTGAAAGTGAGGGGGTGGATATAAATGTTGGGGGTAAATTACAACAAAAATCGAAATTATATAAAATACATTTAAGTCTACATTTAAAATTTGGAAGCTCTAGCTTTAAAGGTGTAGGAGATATAATTAAATAACTAGCTTTCGATAAGGTTTTTAATCGATAATAAAATATCGGAAGTAGTTATCGATATATAGAGAAAAACTTGATATGCGCGTGATATACACGGACCTAGGAAAAAAAATTTCAAATTTCTCTTGCTCTTATATCTTCTGAGATCGACGCGTTCATACATACGGACGGACGGACGGACGGACGGACAGACAGACGGACAAGGCCAAATCGACTCAGCTCGTCGCCCTGATCAAGAATATATATACTTTGTGGGGTCTGCCACGCTTCCTTCTGCCTGTTACATACTTTTAACAAAACCATTATACCCTGATTTCCCATTATCAATGGGTTCAGGGTATAACAAGTAAGAAAGCTATAGTCGAGACTGCTCGACTACGAGATCCCCTGAACCCTTAGAGCAATAGCTATTTCAATAATTTTTCGCGACTTTCAGCTTACACAAGAAATACGCACGCACGCACACGCAGGCATACATACACACACACACGCATACACACACGCAGGGCACAGGTATCAAGATTGTACAGCAGAGCGACGTATATTTTGTAATAGTTCGTTCATGAAATGCAACAACCATTCAGCCTGTGCACCGTCGATCAAACGACGCAAACAAATGAAGTCGACATCAACCAACACATAGTAGGTTTTCAATCCGCCAACTATACAAACGATCCAATTACGACCTCACCACTTTATAATTTTCATTTCGAAACAACGCACACACAAATAAGCTCAACATCTCGCTCTCAGCTACGGTGCCTTTCAGTAAAAAAACATCGTAAGATAGAGCAGAAGCAACTAATGTCAGCCGTCAATGCAAATGCACAAGATATTAGGCCATATACAGATGTTTCTTAGGAAATAGTATTAATGCCTTGGTGGTGAATTTTCTAATTACGTTCTTAATTATAACATTGTATTTAAGCCTCTGAATTCAGATGTACGTACTGCAGATAGGAACGCGCATAATATTATTGGCAAAATTACTACAGAAATCAATTTAAACAAGTAAGAACGTGTAAGGTGGCTCTCCTGCGACCCACCTTACATTGCACTCGCGACGTTAGTAGGAGTTTGTAGGTAGTAAGATTTGTAGTTAGTAGGAGTTCGTAGGTAATAAGATTTGTAGTAGAGTAAGTTGAAGTCGTTGGATTATATTTTTGTAGTGAGTACGTTAAGAAATAAGTAAGATAAGTATGTAGTCTGTTAATTAGTTAATAAGTAACCGTAGGTGCCATAGCAATTAGTTTCGTAGGGTAAGCTAAATTCAAATTGGTGGGCGGGCGCGTGATCAGCAATGCAACCATGCAACTCAAAAGCTCGCGTTAGTGAAGTTGCACTGCTGACGCTGCGGGGAAATCTGCGCAGAAGGCAGAATAGAAGCGAAAGCTGCGAGCGCAGATTAATTAGTTTTGAGTCTTCGAAGCGAGCAGACGCGTTTTGGCAATTATGCATTTTAACACGCGGCGCGAGCATCTGAGAGGAGTTAAGCTAAGAGATTTTGGAGTGGATTTCTATTAAAATAAAGTAAGCATATGTGGACATGATGGTGTATTCATTTGTAGTCAATTTGCGCGTTTCATTAACCTTTAACACTAACAGTAGTCAACTACAGTAATACTAACTGGTAGTTTGAACGTGGCTTCGGCCCCTTCGCCGGATGAGCAAATCTCCGGCAGTAAAACTGTGCGGTCTCGGAGCGAACGCCGGCGGCAACGCTGGGCGTCCCTCGACCCGCGGTCTACCACCCGTAGTGGCCCCACTAACGTCATACAGCGCGCCCGCGCAACCCCGACCCCAGTAATCTCGAGAGCGCTTGGCCTTGCCCCGCGTGGTCGTGGTAGGTGAGTTTACACCGCGTGGCTGCCTAACCTCAAATGGTACCCTTCCCCTCTCCCATTTCTCTAACACTGCATGTCCCGTAGAAACTTACAAATTTCTTGTATGCTCTGGCCCTGGTGAGGTCCTGGTGGTCTTACCCCGGCCTAAGAAGAGTAAGCTTACAAGTGGTGCCCGAGCAGGGACTGCGGGGCTGGAGAGAGTGTGGTATACGGGCGGCGTAAAAACCGGCCGGCGTACCCAAATAGAGGTGCTAGGTAATAGAGGTGATCGTAGAATTGTTAGTGGCGGTTATTTTGAAAAATGTGCGTGTACAAGCATCGAAAATCGAGAAAAATCCATAGCAAAGTGTAAAAATTGAAAACGGATATACCCGACGGCGGCCAGAAATTTCGGGTTAGAAATTTCGGGAAACGGCAAGCGAAAAATGGAAAAACAGTTACCGCGCCGAGAAGTACAGTGCGCGCGAAAAATGTTGCGCAGAAGCGCAAGTCGAAGACGCACATGCACAAGCATGGGCACGCACGGGGGCAGCGTGGCACGCGATGCCGAGATCTAGAGTGAGAAAAAAGAGCAACGAGCAGTGACATATACAGAGCGAGTATATGCGCACACCCCGGGAGTGAAAAAAAGATAACTAATGTGATGATATATAATAGTGGCCGTCCTTCCAAAAGGAGTCTGGTCCGTCGATGGGCCAGTGTATAATATATTCTTTAAGATGCAGACGCAACTTGCGGTCTCTCTAAATAGGCACGAACGAAGTGCTGGCACCGGTGTTCAATTTTGTAGCGCAACTTGCACCGCAGAAAGCTCATCTAAGCGCGAGCAGCAGGAGAGCGATTCTTTGGCGAGCGACACTCGCGTGCTAGCGCGTACAACAACAACTACTTATAGTGGTTTCATTTCCATTCTTAACCTATACAATTTTAATAATTCAATTTCTTCATTTTTTTTTTTTAATTCTATATAATAAAGAGGGCATATATCCAAATGCCTCAACATCGGCCGCGTTGAAAGGCCGCAGGGCTTCAATAATATGGGGTATTAGTTGAGTGGCAGTGGGGCAACACGATGAATTGCCCTTTTGTATGTGCCATTTTTTGTCTTAACGACAATTACGCGCATTCTACCATCTCCTTCGGCTATGGCTTCCGTTACCACGCCTAGCATCCACTGTTGTGGAGGAGCGTTGTCGTCTCCCACGAGCACGACTGCTCCGACCTGTAGGTTCTGCCTCTCCTTCGTCCATTTTGACCGCTGCTGGAGGCTGAGCAGTCGATCCAAAACCGACGCTTGATGTTGGATATCAGCTGCCATCTTTTTAAGAGTGTCAGCTTGGCGTCGTCGACTGGTTCTGTGGACACGAGTTGCAGCGGCGCGAGCGTTCCCCCTATTAGGAAGTGCCCTGACGTGAGCACTTCGCCGTCGTTGGGGTTGCTGCTGGGAGCCATCATTGGCCGCGAGTTGAGTACGGCCTCGACCTCGACCAGCACGGTGGCCACCTCGTCTTGCCGTAATCGAGCGTTGCCCATCGCTTTCAGCAGCAAACCTTTCGCGGATTTCACCGTCGCTTCCCCAAAGGCGGCCAAAATGCGGCGCTCGAGGAGGGATGAAAACAAACTCCATGCCCCGCTCCGCAGCAAACGTTTCCATAGCCGCTGTGTTGCCATGAAAAGTTGCCTTGAGGTCCAGCGTGCGTGCAGCACCCACGAAATTGATGGCATTGTCGCAATACAGCTTCCGGACAAGCCCACGTCGACCAACGAACCTGGATAAACACATCAGAAATGAATTTGAGGTTAAATCGGTGACTAATTCAAGAAACTAGTATTGGACCACAAAAGTCCACTCGACTGATCTCAAATGGCCTATTACCATGTAAGCGGTCAGCGGGAAGATTGCACATTATTTGGGATAAGAGTTTCGGTTTGTAGCGAAAACAATGTACGCATTTTCTAACTACTGCACTGCAAGCCTCTCGAGCATTGACCAGCCACACCTGCTGACGAAGCAGGCCCATTAGTACCAGTGGATTGGCGTGGCAATGAGAGCGATGCAAATGCTCCAAATAAAATAGACGACCTCCGACTCGTAGCAACCACAACACACGCCTGCCATGCTGATGTGGGTGCAAAAAAGGCGTCAGTTTTTGCAATGACGGTTGCAACCCGATTGATTTCTTTACTTTCTTAATTTCTTCGCTGAATTCAATGTGTTGAATTACAGATATGACTGCAAGGAATGCGAAGCTTAACTCAGAAGCTGTAGGAACAAGTGAAGAATGACTCTCTTGTTTTCCATTGATAAAGCGGAACATATATGCAACGATGCGGAGTAGCTTAGAGAATGACGAAGTTGATTCAATAAGTTGTATGACTGGATTTGTTACCTCATGGACCGTGATCATAATAATTGCAGTTCTACGCTTCTCTAGCAGCTCTAACTCTTTTGATAAGGTAATTTGTGGGTTGGCTGGCTTTAAAAAAAGCTTTAAAAATCCTGGTCCGCAAAACCACAATGATGTCTTAAGCTCCTCAACTGAACATCCCCGAGATACAATATCTGCTGGGTTATCTTTCATTGGTACATGACATGACATGACAACATTAGTTGTCAACTCTTGCAACGCGATTGGCAACGAATGTATTCAAGCTAGATGAATGCATTCGCAGCCAATGAAGCACCACCTCAGAGTCTGACCAAAATGTGACTTGATTAATAGGACAATCAAGTATTTTCTTTACCGCATCCCACAAGGTAGCTCACAATTCTGCAGCACACAACTCCAGCCGCGTAACAGATTTTGTTTTCAAGGGCACTACCTTAGATTTGGCGACTAACAGCCTGGTAGTGATACCCTTATCTGTTTGCATTCTTACGTATAAACAACAACCGTAAGCTCTCGTTGAGGCGTCAGCAAATCCATGGATTTGACATCCCTTCGATTTAAGTGTGCCAACGAAACGAGGTATATGCAACGAGTTTAGATTTGAGAAACAGCTAGTTACAGCCTCAAATTCTTGCCTCATTTGAGCAGGCAATTGGTCATCCCACCCAAGTTTGTGCAACCACATTTCTTGTAAAAGGACCTTCGCACAAGTTACGATCGGACTTAACAAACCTGAGGGGTCGTATCACCTTGCTACAAATGACAAAACGGATCTTTTGGTCTGTTGAACTTCTACTGGACAGTTCATGGAATATCTAAAACTGTTATTCATCGGATTCCAAATTATTTCCAATGTTTTTGTGTCCTCTTGATGACCAATAACTATATCGCTTCTAGCTGGTTGTGCTGCAAGTTGTTTACAATTGGACGATCATTTTTTCAGAGAAAACCCAAACGTTTGAAGAATTCCCTCCACACAAAAAGTTGAAAGTTGCGGTGGGACTCATCAAGCTCAATTTGACGGTACATTTTAGCGATGTCTGCTGTAGCAGCCCAAGGACGAAGTCTAAATCTTAGCAAAGTCTCCCATAACTGCGGCTGGATGGTCGGACCCACCATGAGTAGATCAGATTCAGCGACAATTGAGAGGAGGACTTGCTAGATGCATCAAACACTACTCGAAGTTTAGGGGATACGCTGTGCGGTCTTAGCACGCATTGATATGGGATGAAATAATGTGGCTCTCTCGGAATTTGATTGTCAGTTGGGCTCATGTGACCCAAGGCCATGTACTCTTTCATAAAGTCAATGTACATTGGCCGAATGTCTTCTTGCTTGCTCATTCTTCTTTCCAAGGCCAGAAATCGTCGCTTGGCTATCTTATAAGACGTACCAAGACAATGTGGGCTTGATTTGAATGGCAGCGACACTCTGAAACGACCCGAGGTAGTTTGGCAAATAGTCTCTACAAATGACTTCTCGCACAGTTGTTGCTCTGGGGTATACAAATTCGAATCAATTCGAATTAATTGTATTTGGCTTTTCTTCCAACTCCCAGAATTTGCGAACTATTGAATCTATAGCTATGTCGTCGTTTACGTTAACTAGTAGCTGCATTCAATGTTCGGCAGCGACCAGATACAATCCAACCAAAGGCAGTCAATTGCAATGTTGGGCTGTTATCAGGTCTCTTTATTTTGCCTTCTCTTAATATATCAAAAAAGATATCAGCACCGAGCAACAAATCAATACGTTGTGGCTTGTGGAACTGAGGATCAGCTAATTGTACGTTCTCAGGTACCTTGATCTCTTCAGTGTGCTTCTCTGGTTGATACGACGAAATGGAACGTAACACACAAAAGTCTGTTCGGATTTCTAAGTCGTCCGTTCGCGACGCTATCGAAGTTTGAACGCTGTGACGAACAGATGACTGACAATTGGCAATGCCCAACAATTGAATCCCAGATCTTTGCCTTTCTAATTTCAACTGTTTTGCAAGTTCTTCAGTTATAAAATTAACTTGCGAGCCCGAATCTAATAAGGCTCTAGCTAAGTGATAAGATCCAGATTGATCTTTTATCTTCACAATTGCAGTTGCCAAAAGAACTTGATCAGAGGCTATCCGTGCGTGATTTAAGACTCTGTGACTGACTTGGCAGAGCGACAGCAAGTGAAGTTTTTCCAATTCTTTTCTTACTATCCTGAGCTACCTTACGACTTGGACCAGATGATTCTTCAGCACTTAAATGCTGATACCGTCGGTTTAAGGCAGCTTCTTAATCTTGCCACAATGGATGTTTATTGTAGTCAAGATTCTCTTCCCACCTAGAGCGCGTGCCAGTGTCCGCTTTCATCATTACTAAATGGATGAGCATGGCATTCGAAATCTGCTTATCAGATCCTAGCGATAATAGAGACTCGTAAATGGCACGTACTGAGTCAATCAGCATGCGCAAAGATGACGCTGATGGTTTAGACATGTGTGGGAGGTCAAATAATTTCGAAATACTGTTAAAAAATATGAGACACTGATTGCGGTACACATTTTTTAAAGCAGCTAACGCTTTTGGGTAATTAGCATCTGTCACCTGATATGCCTTGACAGTACCTAATGCTTCCTTGTCCAAGCATGACAACATGTGATTGAACTTCTCTATATTTGATAGCCCTAGCTCGTTGTCAACTAAACTCTCAAAAAGTCCGATGAAATTCTTATATTCCGAATATTCTCCGCTAAATCTTGGCAACTTTAGATTCGGTAGATTCCTAGAGATTCATCGTAGAGTTAGCGGGACTCTCACTTTTAGGTTGGCCATCACTACCTCGCTTCATTAGAAGAGCCTTTGTTGACACACACAAATCCTCTAATGTTGACCGAGGCACTAAATCTGCGTTAATGTCGTCCAACTCTACTTGTGTTTTAAAGGCCTTTTCTATGTAGCGGTTCAATATCTCAAGTCGACATTCAATTTCAAATGGCTCTACTGGTTTAGTGTAATCCTTTAATGATTTGTTTATGCGAGTTATATCGTTTGTAACATTTTTGTATACGGCCAACAGAGCTTCGACACGCTCCGTTGATGACTCGTCCATAGACCGATTCTTTCCTCGCTTATTAGTCATGATGCTCAGTCGAAACCAATTTCAATCGAAACAAATAAAAATTCACTTAATGTATGTCAACAAGCGAAGAGCAACTCAAGAATATAAACAAATGCGCGAGATCGTAATAATTCTCAATATATTACGCTGGCAGTGTTAAACTATACTTGAGTGACTGTTACAGACAGCTGCTAACGATATAGCGAAGACAACAACCAGAATGTTGAGTGACTATTAGTATGGGTATATTGAGTTATTTGTATATTTGACTGTAGAGCGATTGAGTGCAATGCATTCACACATACACATGTACAAGCGAGAGCGCGCCGATATGTGCAAGTGAGAACGCAACGATATTGCAGGCTTGAAATAAAAATGTAGGTCGAGCTCATACGTTGAGCGCAAAGCGAGAGTGTAAGTTTTGAGCGGCAATAAATCCAAGTGACAAGCGCAAGTTTTGAGCGCAATGCGAGAGCGCTACTGTGTGTAAGCGCGAGTGCAAACGATATTGCCAGCGAGCATGCAAATGATGAGCGTAAATTAAAGCGAAATTTACTGTGTAAGCGCGAGTGCAAACGATATTGCAAGCGCGCATGCAAATGAAGAGAGTAAATTAAGAGCGCAATTATTTGTGCAAGCGAGAACGAACTTTAACGTGCGAGCGATAGCGAGCTGTGAGCGCAAGCGCAAAACGAAAGTGCGAGACGAAAATGAGCAAAAAACTGTAACACACAAAAATATCCTTCCAAAAGGAGTCTGGTCCGTCGATGGGCCAGTGTATAATATATTCTTTAAGATGTAGACTGCAATTTGCGGTCTCTCTAAATAGGCACGAACGGAATACTGGCACCGGTGTTCAATTTTGTACTACTTTTATTGAATTTTAACAGCAACGCAAGCGCAGCTTGCACAGCAGAAAGCTCATCTAAGCGCGAGCAGCGGGAGAGCGATTGTTTGGCGAGCGAAACTCCCGTGCTAGCGCGTACAACAACAACTACTTTACAGTGGTTTCATTTCCATTCCTAACCTATAAAATTTTAATAATTCAATTTCTTCATTTTTTTTTTTAATTCTATATATTAAAGAGGGCATATATCCAAATGCGTCAACAGTGGCCATAGAGCGAAATTATAATGACAGTGGAAAAAACTAATAATAAATAAGTAAGAACGTAGCAGTCGGGCGTTACCGACTGCGGAATACTCATTCACATCCCATCAACAATTTAGTAGTTACGTTCCGCTCTAATACTGTAGAAAATACAAACTGTATTGTATGTTTCGAATTGCCACGCCCCTACTGGGCGTAGATAGCTCATTTTTGGTCAGTTCTTAGAACGTGATAACGGTACTCTAACTGCAAAGTTTGAATGCTTACCTTCAAAAAATGTGAAAATTACAGGATATTTTTCGATATGCCACGCCCCTAAAGAGGCGTAAAAATTATTTTTGGTCGATATCGATAGATGATGTTACTGGTATCTGAACTATCTAAATTTGAAGCTTCTAGCTAATATACTTTAGGAGATATCAACTTTTGCTGTTTGCCACGCCCCCTGTGGGCGGACTTATATCCGACAAAGCTTTTTGGTCTTGGGTGATCAGCCCGAGTACATATACAAGTTTTTAGGTCTCTGGCATCAATAGTGTCCAAAATATCGCAGAATTCGAAAAATCATTATATCTTCAGGTCCGATTTGCCACGCCCCTTGTAGGCGTAGATATATAATCTTTCCACCCATCTTTATAGAATTAAAACATCAGCTTACGTGCAAAATTTCATTCTAGGTTTATAACTTTAGTAGATATAGTTTTATCCGATTTGCCACGCCCCTAATGGGCGTAGACTTATAAAGTCTTAAGACTTTATAGAATCATAAAATTAGCTGACGTCCAAAATTTCAGCGCTCTAGCTGTAAAACTCTTAAAGATACAGTTTTATCCGATTTGCCACGCCCCCAATGGGCAGAGATATATCCGCCATAGCTCGTGATCTAGGGTGGTCGACGCGGACGTACCAAATTTCAGCTTTCTAGCTCTTCATCTAAGATGATTTCTGGCATATCGGAAAATGCATTTTCCGATCTTTCACGCCCCTAGTGGGCGGATCGGGAAAATTTTAACACTTTATAAATCGGAGATATACACGAGTATGTGTTCCAAATTTCAAGTCTCTAGCTTCAATAGTGCCGAAAAAATTGCGTTCATACGGACAGACGGACGGACAGCAAGACGGACATTGCACAAAATCAATATACTAATTCACTTTTGTGAATGAGTATAAATACAATAGTGAACATAGTAGTAATCGTGAAAGAAATTATATTAAGAGCGGAAAAAATATATATATGAATTGTAACGAGCCTTCGGTTTATCTCGAGTCTAAGCTGGGCTAGTTTCAGCTGACTGTGGATTCGTGCCAACAAATTTATTTCTTGAATATATGTTGTTAAATTTACACGTCTCTTATTTTATGATCTTATGCTGGTTTGCTTTAGCAAGGCACAACGGCTGGGTGCTGGTTCAACGCACTTTGGCTGGGAGAGTGTTGTGCTAAAACACGCTAGTTTCAGTGGAACGATTCGGAAAACGCCAGGATTTGTGTCTGTGAGCTTCGGCGGTTCGGTCGGCTATACAGATCTCTCTTACTATTCCACTCGCTCCAGCTTCGTTTCACTCACAAAACTTCTCTCTTTTTACGCACGGTTACGTGAACTTACTCAGATATGCAGGCCTTGCTTAAGCTGATGGGCTGCACCAATGTCTTGTTGGTGCCGCTGACGATCCTGCTTGCCTCTTTACTCGTCGCAAGGATTCCCACTGAATGTCCTTGCTGTCCCACGATGTCCTTGCTGTTCCCACGTTGTCCTGGGAGTCCTGATCTACCACTCGCGTTGACTCTCACTTTACTGTTTCACTTCGGCACTTTTGTTACTCTGACTTTCACTCTTAATGATCACTATTTTACTTTCTTCGACTGACCCCGTATGGAGCTGCCGGTGTCCTTTTATAGCCCAGCCACAGGCCCTGCTTCGTGTGGTAACGGGGCCTGTTCGGCTCTGGAGCGGGGCCTTTCTGCTGTTCGTGCCCATAAAAACGGTAAAGTAGCGTGATCTGGGTGACGCCAAATCAAATTGCGTGGCAGCCTCCCGTTGGCCGAAGTACGGTTGGTTCCCTGCAAGTGAAAGTGCCCACTAATCTCACCCGGCCCTAACGGCACCTCTGCTAACGGTCCTCGATGATCGACGTGTGTGCGACGCGAGCCAATTGCTGAATCTGTAGGAGCAAAAGAGGCCAACTATAGTTGGACCTTGACCCCTTTCCAGTCGCGAGGGTCGCTCCTACAGTACTCGCGTCGCTGTGTGGAGCAACATGTATATGCACGTATATGCATATAAACGCACAGCAACTACATACATTCACATACATTAATACGTGCATACCAACATTGCTCCTCACACTCCCCTCTTTCTTCGGGAAAACACGAGACCATCGTGTTTGAACTTTGGCGCCCGCCTCAGCTCGCCGCTCCCTCGATGCTCCATTTTGCGCTGATCGCTGCTGTTAACTCGCTGTCAACAACATCAGCTGCTCTTTTATTTACCGCTGGCAATGCTGTATATTGCCGGTAAGTAAATGGAGTTAATATTTTTTTAAATTTCAATAAAATTTAAAAAAATATTATTTTTCAGGCTGGGCATCTTTTCTCCATGCCCCTTGGCCTGATGGCCTGCCGCTGCCAATGCCCACGCCGGGTGCTGCTGCAAAGCTCGCCTTTCGGTTTTGCAACCCTCGGTGGCATTGGCGCATGCGCGCACGGCAATTGCCATTTCGGCCATTTCACGCCTGCTGTCCCTCGCCGCTGGAGACGTCTCTCTGCTGGTTTCTGCTGCTCTTTGGACCCTTGGGGATACTCCGGTGGGGCTCTGCAGTCATTTCATGTACTGCTGCTAGGAGATCGGGCCACAGACGTCGTTCGCAAATGGACAAAAATTTATTTGTCGTTAACTTGCACAAGTGAAAGGGTTAAAAAATCGCATCCCATTTTGCCCACTGGGATTAATTAGGTACTACATTAAAAAAGAAATTTATTCTGATAGGCAAACCCACGATCATTGAAATAAAATCAGGTACTTAACAAGTAAGAAAGCTCTAGTCGAGACTGCTCGACTACGAGATCCCCTGAACCCTTGGAGCAATAGCTATTTCAATAATTTTTCGCGTCTCTCAGCTTACACAAGAAACACGCACACACACACACACACACACACAGGCACGCGCGCACACACACACACACACGCACGCGCGCATACACACACACATACATATAAACATTTACAATCACATACACACACAAGCATAGACACGCATGGGCGGCAGTGTGCCCTTACTATGAGAACTCAATTGTTTAATAACTTTTTTTGTGGACATACGATCTTCATGAAACTCAGATTATGATTATAACATGGATATGCATGTATTTGCCAAAGCACAAGTCTCTAGTATTTGAAATACGCATTTTACAAAAGTGAGGGTGAGAGGGTGAATATAGGGGTGGAGGGTAAATTTTAACAAAAACCGAAATTGTATAAATTGCATATAAGCATACATTAAAAATTTTGAGACTCTAGCAATAAAGGTGTAGGAGATATAATTTTATAACTGGTTTTCGATAAGGTTTTTATCGATAAAAAAAAGATCGGGATGAGTTATCGATTTTTAATGATAAACTTGATATGCGCGCTGTAATTACGGACATTAAAAAAAATTGAAGTCTCTAGCTCTTATATCTTCTGAAATCGACGAGTTCATACATACGGACAGACAGACGGACAGGGCCAAATCAACTCAGCTCGTCGCCCTGATCAAGAATGTATATATTTTGTGCGGTCTGCCACGCCTCCTTCTGCCTGTTACATACATTTCAAGAAAACCATTATACCCTGATTTCCCATTGAAAATGGGTTCAGGGTATAAAAATAAACGCGAGTCTGCAATTTGAACCGAAAATCGTTCAGGCAGCAAGAGTTTCACACACAGGCATACAAATGTTTATACATGTAGCAAGGGACAGTAGTGTGTGTGACGCTTTGACGCATTGGCTGTAGTGTGTGCCTACAATTGGAACTTAATTGCTTAATAACTTTTCTTGTGGATGGAATTTATTTTTGCGGACATTAATATAAAAATCAAGTCTCTAGCTCTTATCTTTTTAGATCGACGCGTTCATACATACTGACAGACAGACGGACCGGGCTAATTCGACTCAGCTCGTCGTCCTGATCAAGAATATATATACTTTTATTCCCTGATTTCCCATTTTCAATGGCTTCAGGGTAATAAAACTGAAATGGCTATATTTCTGGCTATTCTTGAATTTTATCTAGCCGTTACTTGCAGGTTTCAAAGGTTAATGTAGCATTTTCTTGCCTGGAAAAGTTGGCAGCACTGGTGTTCTGGGGTTAGTGTCGTGCTAAAATTTTCCCGATCCGCCCACTAGGGGCGTGGCAAATCGGAAAATGCATTTTCCTATATACCAGAAATCATGTTTGTTGAAGAGCTAGAAAGCTGAAATTTGGTATGTAGGTCCGCGTCATCCACCCAAGATCGCGAGCTATGGCGGATATATCTCCGCCCATGGGGGGCGTGGCAAACCGCAAAAGTTTATATCTCCTACAGTTTAAGAGCTAGAAGCTTCAAATTTGAATAGTTTAGTTACTGGTAGCCTCCTCTATCGATTCCCCAAAAATAATTTTACGCCTCTTAAGGGGCGTGGCATATCGAAAACTACCCTGTAATTTTCACATTTTTTGAGCGTAAGAATTCAAATTTTGCATTTAGGTTACCGGTTGCTCGTTCAAAGAACTGGCCAAAAATGAGGAGTCTACGGCCACTAGGGGCGTGGCAATCGGCATTTATAGTGCCCATATTGCGGCATTTATGCGTCAGCCATCTATTCCCGTCAAATTGCGTGGCAGCCTCCCGTTGGCCGAAGTACGGTTGGTTCCCTGCAAGTGAAAGTGCCCACTAATCTCACCCGGCCCTAACGGCACCTCTGCTAACGGTCCTCGATGATCGACGTGTGTGCGACGCGAGCCAATTGCTGAATCTGTAGGAGCAAAAGAGGCCAACTATAGTCGGACCTTGACCCCTTTCCAGTCGCGAGGGTCGCTCCTACAGTACTCGCGTCGCTGTGTGGAGCAACATGTATATGCACGTATATGCATATAAACGCACAGCAACTACATACGTTCATATACATTAATACGTGCATACCAACATTGCTCCTCACACTCCCCTCTTTCTTCGGGAAAACACGAGACCATCGTGTTTGAACTTTGGCGCCCGCCTCAGCTCGCCGCTCCCTCGATGCTCCATTTTGCGCTGATCGCTGCTGTTAACTCGCTGTCAACAACATCAGCTGCTCTTTTATTTACCGCTGGCAATGCTGTATATTGCCGGTAAGTAAATGGAGTTAATATTTTTTTAAATTCCAATAAAATTTAAAAAAAAATATTATTTTTCAGGCTGGGCATCTTTTCTCCATGCCCCTTGGCCTGATGGCCTGCCGCTGCCAATGCCCACGCCGGGTGCTGCTGCAAAGCTCGCCTTTCGGTTTTGCAACCCTCGGTGGCATTGGCGCATGCGCGCACGGCAATTGCCATTTCGGCCATTTCACGCCTGCTGTCCCTCGCCGCTGGAGACGTCTCTCTGCTGGTTTCTGCTGCTCTTTGGACCCTTGGGGATACTCCGGTGGGGCTCTGCAGTCATTTCATGTACTGCTGCTAGGAGATCGGGCCACAGACGTCGTTCGCAAATGGACAAAAATTTATTTGTCGTTAACTTGCACAAGTGAAAGGGTTAAAAAATCGCATCCCATTTTGCCCACTGGGATTAATTAGGTACTACATTAAAAAAGAAATTTATTCTGATAGGCAAACCCACGATCATTGAAATAAAATCAGGTACTTAACAAGTAAGAAAGCTCTAGTCGAGACTGCTCGACTACGAGATCCCCTGAACCCTTGGAGCAATAGCTATTTCAATAATTTTTCGCGTCTCTCAGCTTACACAAGAAACACGCACACACACACACACACACACAAAGGCACGCGCGCACACACACACACACACGCACGCGCACACACACACACACACATACATATAAACATTTACAATCACATACACACACAAGCATAGACACGCATGGGCGGCAGTGTGCCCTTACTATGAGAACTCAATTGTTTAATAACTTTTTTTGTGGACATACGATCTTCATGAAACTCAGATTATGATTATAACATGGATATGCATGTATTTGCCAAAGCACAAGTCTCTAGTATTTGAAATACGCATTTTACAAAAGTGAGGGTGAGAGGGTGAATATAGGGGTGGAGGGTAAATTTTAACAAAAACCGAAATTGTATAAATTGCATATAAGCATACATTAAAAATTTTGAGACTCTAGCAATAAAGGTGTAGGAGATATAATTTTATAACTGGTTTTCGATAAGGTTTTTTATCGATAAAAAAAAGATCGGGATGAGTTATCGATTTTTAATGATAAACTTGATATGCGCGCTGTAATTACGGACATTAAAAAAAATTGAAGTCTCTAGCTCTTATATCTTCTGAAATCGACGAGTTCATACATACGGACAGACGGACGGACAGACAGACGGACAGGGCCAAATCAACTCAGCTCGTCGCCCTGATCAAGAATGTATATACTTTGTGCGGTCTGCCACGCCTCCTTCTGCCTGTTACATACATTTCAAGAAAACCATTATACCCTGATTTCCCATTGAAAATGGGTTCAGGGTATAAAAATAAACGCGAGTCTGCAATTTGAACCGAAAATCGTTCAGGCAGCAAGAGTTTCACACACAGGCATACAAATGTTTATACATGTAGCAAGGGACAGTAGTGTGTGTGACGCTTTGACGCATTGGCTGTAGTGTGTGCCTACAATTGGAACTTAATTGCTTAATAACTTTTCTTGTGGATGGAATTTATTTTTGCGGACATTAATATAAAAATCAAGTCTCTAGCTCTTATCTTTTTAGATCGACGCGTTCATACATACTGACAGACAGACGGACCGGGCTAATTCGACTCAGCTCGTCGCCCTGATCAAGAATATATATACTTTTATTCCCTGATTTCCCATTTTCAATGGCTTCAGGGTATAAAAACTGAAATGGCTATATTTCTGGCTATTCTTGAATTTTATCTAGCCGTTACTAGCAGGTTTCAAAGGTTAATGTAGCATTTTCTTGCCTGGAAAAGTTGGCAGCACTGGTGTTCTGGGGTTAGTGTCGTGCTAAAATTTTCCCGATCCGCCTACTAGGGGCGTGGCAAATCGGAAAATGCATTTTCCTATATACCAGAAATCATGTTTGTTGAAGAGCTAGAAAGCTGAAATTTGGTATGTAGGTCCGCGTCATCCACCCAAGATCGCGAGCTATGGCGGATATATCTCCGCCCATGGGGGGCGTGGCAAACCGCAAAAGTTTATATCTCCTACAGTTTAAGAGCTAGAAGCTTCAAATTTGAATAGTTTAGTTACTGGTAGCCTCCTCTATCGATTCCCCAAAAATAATTTTACGCCTCTTAAGGGGCGTGGCATATCGAAAACTACCCTGTAATTTTCACATTTTTTGAGCGTAAGAATTCAAATTTTGCATTTAGGTTACCGGTTGCTCGTTCAAAGAACTGGCCAAAAATGAGGAGTCTACGGCCACTAGGGGCGTGGCAATCGGCATTTATAGTGCCCATATTGCGGCATTTATGCGTCAGCCATCTATTTATGTATTCATACACATAAATAGGCTTAATAGGCATTGATAGCACGGAAGGAAACATTTTTCTAAAATAAATAAAATATAAAAAAAGCTTAAATAACAAATAAATTTGCAATTTACAAAAACGAGTTTTCTCGCACCACTGCTTTGTTTGACCAGCCAGTTGCTAAAATAGAATAGCTTATTATGAGAGCGTCATCAGACAAAACTACAGTAACGGCTAGAAAGTCCAGAAATCAATCGAAATTCTAAGAATGTGAGAAAAGGCGCGCTTCTGTCTGTACGCATAGAATAGACGATGAGTGTGTGCACATGTATAGGAAAATCGCGCTGATCTGCTGCTAGCTTGAAGCCGGTATCCAATATATGGATATAAACACTGACCAGAGAACACATAGACTAGACATGTAGTACAAAGTTTTTCAACACCGAAAAATCTGTCTCCTAGGGCCTATCAATTTCGTATTTGCTCGGCTCTTCACTTTTTAGGTTCGGGCTACGAAAATATGCGAAAGTACAATCATTCCGCTTCATGCGCTCGACCGAGATGGTCAAATGTTGAATGAAAGATGCCTCTATGCTCAATTTTTGTTCTTGCTCTCTCGCTCTCTCTGCTCTCTGCTCTCTCAATATGTATATGTATGTATGCATGTGAGCACAAGCAGCAGCTCACGAAAATTGAAATTTCTGCGCGTTAGACTGCCGTTTCTTCCCTTACGTGAAGTGTATTCCGAACGCTTCAAGCCATTTGCCATGCGTTTTCGTTATTATTTATGGGAAGGGTATGAAAGCGTTGGTGCGCATAATGAAAATGTTTTCGCGATTAGCATGCATACACACTCTCGCTTGCTACATGTACTATGAGCATTTGTATGCCTGTGTGCGAAGCTCTTGCCGCCTGTAGCAATTTTACAGTCCCCAGCATTTGCATTTGGTCGATCTTGTGAAGTCCTCATATACATATGTATGTATGTATGTATATACATTTGATTGTGTGTACGCATGGGATGTGCTGTTCACAATTATGGGATATCACTTGTAGAAGCATTTGAATGCCTATGTGCCTTTACATGTGCGTGTGTGTATATCTTTGTTTGTATGCTTGGGAGATGAACATTGGCGAGTGCCTACCTCAACTTTTAATGGTGTGAACGATTTAGGGTTTTAATTGAAGAGGCGCGCTTATATTTAAATAGCGGACTAACTAAAGTGACAGGTGCACTTCCCATTACTTTTGACACGTCTTTTACTTGCATGCACCTGTAACATATGTATGTACATATATGAACGGGTACAGGGGATCGAAAATTTTATCCCATTTTTCCCACTGAGTTTAATCTTTAAAAATGCATTCTGATAGGCAAACCCACAGTCATTGAAAAATTGTTGGTAAAACCAGCATAAGTAAAAGGAAATTAAAAACAAGTAAGAAAGCTCTAGTTGAGACTGCTCGACTACGAGATCCCCTGAACCCTTGGAGCAATAGATATTTCAATACTTTTTCGCGACTTTCAGCTTACACAAGAAACACGCACACACACACACACACACGCACGTACGCACACACAGGCATACATACACACACACGCATACATACACAAACGCATACACACACACACATACAGATGGGTAGTTTGCCGTACCCGAGCCGTGGAGCAGCCTAAACGCTGTTTCAAGTGCCTCGATTACGGTCATATGGCAGCAAACTGCGGCAGCGACTGTGACTTAAAGGGCGCCTGTTTCAGGTGTGGAGAAATGGGTCACAGTGCCAAAGCATGCACCAAGCCACCAAAATGTAGCCTCTGCATCCGGAAAGGTGAAAAGCAGACGGACCATTCAGCAGGCAGCTTCAAGTGCCCATCTTACCGTGAAGCTGCTCGTAAAATGAAATGTTAAGGTTTTTGCAGCTTAACTTAAATCATTGTGTTGCTGCCCAAGATCTTCTAGAGCAGACCATAAGGGAAAAATGTATAGATGCAGCTTTTCTCAGTGAGCCTCACCACTGTAGAACCAGCTACCCCAGGGACATGGTCAACAGACGTTAATGGCAAAGCTGCGTTGTGGGTATGCGGCAACTCAACGAACGTACTTTCGAATGTTAAGTCATTCAATGGGTTCGTACGTGGCCGATATGGTAGCTTGTGGCTTTACAGTTGCTATCTGGCCCCCAGCATGCAGCTCAGTGAATTCACGACGGTGCTCGACGAGCTTGCCGAGGATGCTAGGGGTCGGAAGGCCATTATAGCTGGAGATTTTAACTCCTGGGCGCTAGAATGGGGTAGCCCAACAACAAATGCCAGAGGTCGTATCCTACTGGAGATCTTCGCGACACTAGATGTTGCACTGCTCAACACTGGCCATGAGTACACCTTCAGTCGGGCGGGATACGGGTCTGTTATCGACATTACTTTTGTCACTTCATCCCTCTTTCGGGGAGCAACATGGAGCCATTGCGATAGCTATACAGGCAGCGATCATACTGCACTTCTGTTCACAATAGGTGAGCCACCTGCCAGGGCGTCAACATTGTGGAGGGAGTCGTATCGGCTAGATACTTTTGATCCCGCGGTCTTTTCAGAGGCCATTCAGTCTCTGGGTACAATTGGTAATGCTGAGGCCAGAGCATGCCAAATGGTAGCCCAAATACAGAGTGCCTGCAATAGCAGCATGTTACGCCGCAAGCAGTTCACGCGACAACATGAGCCTACGTATTGGTGGAATACGCAAATAGGTGACATTCGTCGCAAATGCATCCAGGCGAGAAGAAGCTACCAACGGGCTCGCGGTAGGCCAACGTTTCTTGAGAAACAGTTAGCTTACCAGGCAGCTAGAAGACAGCTGAAGAAGGCCATTCGGGCAAGCAAAAGAGAATGTTTTTTACAGTTGTGCGACTCAGCCGAATATGACCCTTGGGGCAGGGCATATAAGATAGTAGTTAAAAGACTATACGCAGGTAGACAGGTGCAGCCTACGGATTGTCTGGAGCTTAAATCGATTGTGGAAACACTCTTTCCCGAAAGTTTAAGCTCCATTCACGCCCCTGAGTCCGAGTCTGCTGATCAGGGCTCAACGAGCACTGAAATTGCTGAAATTGTTTTAGTTACAGAGGAAGAAATATCAGTAGTTCTCCGAGGTCTTAGAACCAACACAGCTCCGGGGCCGGACGGGATCCCAAATCGTGCGCTAAAGCTAGCCCTCGCCTTGCACCCAAGTACGTTCGCCGAATTATTTAACGAATGCCTGATCCAAGAGACGTTCCCGGCAAAATGGAAAGCCCAGAATCTGGTATTGCTACCCAAGGCTGGCAAACCACCAGATGAGCCATCTTCGTACAGACCGATCTGTCTCTTAGACACCATGGGAAAGGTGTTTGAGAAACTGATCTGCTCTAGGCTGGAGACTGCGATTGCAAGCGCCGGAGGCCTGTCACCAAACCAATTTGGATTCCGGAAGGCCCGGTCAACAACGGACGCGCTTAACAAAGTTGTTGGTCTGGCCACTTCCGCTATTCAAGGCACCAGATGGAGGCACGGGACGAAGGAATACTGTATCATCGCGACCCTGGATGTAAGGAATGCCTTCAACACAGCTAGTTGGGATATGATACTGAATGCGCTGTCACAATATAATATCCCTAAATATCTAAGAGAGATAATAAAGAGCTACTTCAGAGGAAGAACACTGGTATACAACACGAGTGAGGGTCCCCAAACTCATACAGTGTCAGCTGGAGTACCCCAAGGCTCAGTGCTGGGGCCTCTCCTATGGAACATCATGTACGACGGCGTACTGCGCTTGGAACTACCAGAAGGCGCGCACACCATTGGCTTTGCTGATGATGTAGCTGTCGTAGCCATAGGAAAGGAGCTCAAAGATACAGAGGATATGTGCAGCGAAAGTATCAATCGCATACGAAGCTGGTTGACAGGAGCTGGGCTCGAGCTTGCGGCACACAAGACCGAAGTTGTACTAGTCAGCAGTCGCAAAGAGAGTGGAAACTGCCAATATAAAGATCGGCAGCGTCACCATTGCGTCAAAGAGGGCGATAAGATATCTTGGTGTCATGATAGACACAAGATTAACTTTCCGCGAGCACTTAGAATATGTGCATAAAAAGGCAGCTGATTCCTGTAGAGCTCTCTCGAGAATCATGCTTAACACGCGGGGACCTAAACAGCAACGACGTCTCCTCCTAATGAGCGTCATTAGGTCTGTCATCCTCTATGCTGCGCCAATATGGGCAAGAGCGATGGTAACGCCGAGCTACAGCCGAGGCATTTGCGCGATCTACAGGCTGAGCGCAATCAGAGTCAGCTGCGCTTTCAGGACTATCTCCGATGACGCGGCGCTCGTCATAGCCGGTATGGTGCCACTGGAGTATTTGGTCGCCGAAGCCGTGGAGCGGAATTCGCACGGGCCTACGCGACTCAACGCTGTCAGGGCGAACAGCATCGCACGATGGCAAAGAAGGTGGAATAGCTCAGCTAAAGGGCGGTGGACGCACAAGCTCATCCCGGAGCTTGAACCATGGGTTAACCGCAAACATGGCGAGGTTAACTTCTACCTTACGCAGATCCTCTCGGGTCATGGATGCTTTCGGAGCTATTTGAAGCGCTTTGGCCACGAGGAATCTGACGAGTGCCAATGGTGCGAGCGAGGGCATGTGGAAGACGCCAACCACATTCTTTTCGAATGTGGACGGTTCCTGGAGGAGAGGCGTCGTCTGGAAGAGGCAGTGGGCCGCTCCATCAGAGCGGACAACTTAGTCAACGCCATGCTGGAATTGGAGGAAGCTTGGGAACTAACAAGCACCTTCGCGGCCACGGTGATGATGGAGCTCCGCAGAGTCGAGCGATCGAGAAGACGAGCTGTCCCAGGCTAAGGTAGCGCATAGTGCTTGCGAAGCAATGCTTTACGGCCGTCCCGCAAGCACCGCGCGCTATCCTAGCCACCACGCAACTTGCAATTTGTTACATAAGTTTGTCAATAAATGAATACAAAAAAAAAAAAAAAAAAAAACACACACACATACACACACACATACACACACACATACACAAACACATACACACACAAGCAACCATGCATAAACACGCATGGGCTGCAGTGTGCGCTTACTATGAGAACTTAATTGTTTAATAACTTTTTTTATGGACGTACGATCTTCATGAAACTTTCAGATTATGATTATGACATAGATATGCATGTAATTGCCAAAGCACAAGTCTCTAGTATTTGAAATACGCTTTTTACAAAAGTGAGGGTGAGGGGGTGAATTTAGAGGTGGGGGGTAAATTTTAACAAAAACCGAAATTGTATAAATTGCATATAAGCATACATTAAAAATTTGAAGACTCTAGCAATAAAGGTGTAGAAGATATAATTTTATAACTGGGTTTCGATAAGGTTTTTTATCGATAAAAAAAGATCGAGATGAGTTATCGATTTTTAATGATAAACTTGATATGCGCGCTGTAATTACGGACATTTTAAAAAAAATTTGAAGTCTCTAGCTCTTATATCTTCTGAAATCGACGCGTTCATACATACGGACAGACGGACAGACGGACAGACAGACGGACAGGGCCAAATCAACTCAGCTCGTCACCCTGATCAAGAATATATATACTTTGTGGGGTCTGCCACGGCTCCTTCTCCCTGTTACATACATTTCAACAAAACCATTATACCCTGATTTCCCATTGAAAATGGGTTCAGGGTATAATAATACATCAATAGGGAATTTTACTTTATATTAATTTTGGCACAATTCTCAACAGTAGAAAACAGTGAAAAGATAATAAAAGGTCGGTTAGCATTCCCCTTTTCAGATTTAATTCGAAATCGCTCGCACAATTAAAAGCCCTTGGCAGGCATTCGCCAATTTTCACGTATTATGAACATACATACATACATACATATGTATGCATGCACATACATAATATACATACATACGTACATAAATTTTTCACAGGAGGCATGACTAGAGATTCGCACATATGTACATACATATGTAATTGGATGTGTATGCATGTAAGAAAAACATACTCATTATGCACAGTACAAATAATAACAATAATCTTAAAATCTGACATTATCATTGTAAACTCTCAACAGTATGGCAATGGAGGAAATGACGACGAACCCATCGTCGCCAAGAAATCATAATGAACGCAACTGGCTTGTGCGTGCAAACACACATAGAAATTTATATTTCTAAATTTATTATTAATTTATCTTGTTAATGTTATTGAATTATAAATTTATTGAATTATCTTGTTAATTTTATTAAATTATCCTTGTTTTTATTGATTTCTTTATATTAAATTTAATGTTTTCTATTTTTATATTTATTAAATTAGTGAAATAATATTAAACAGATTCCTATTTAAAACAATTGTTTTTATAAATTGTTAATAGAAAATAAAAGGTACTTAAATACAAGCGCGCATCTTAAATTAAAACCCTAAATCGTTCAACCAATTCCAAGTTGAGGTAGGCACACGCCAATGTTCATGTCCCATGCGTACACACAATCAAATGTATGTACATACATACATACATATGTATATGAGGACTTCACAAGATCGACCAAATGCAAATGCTGGGGACTGTAAAATTGCTACAGGCGGCAAGAGCTTCGCACACAGGCATACAAATGCTCATAGTACATGTAGCAAGCGAGAGTGTGTATGCATGCTAATCGCGAAAACATTTTCATTATGCGCACCAACGCTTTCATACCCTTCCCATAAATAATAACGAAAACGCATGGCAAATGGCTTGAAGCGTTCGGAATACACTTCACGTAAGGGAAGAAACGGCAGTCTAACGCGCAGAAATTTCAATTTTCGTGAGCTGCTGCTTGTGCTCACATGCATACATACATATACATATTGAGAGAGCAGAGAGCAGAGAGAGCGAGAGAGCAAGAACAAAAATTGAGCATAGAGGCATCTTTCATTCAACATTTGACCATCTCGGTCGAGCGCATGAAGCGGAATGATTGTACTTTCGCATATTTTCGTAGCCCGAACCTAAAAAGTGAAGAGCCGAGCAAATACGAAATTGATAGGCCCTAGGAGACAGATTTTTCGGTGTTGAAAAACTTTGTACTACATGTCTAGTCTATGTGTTCTCTGGTCAGTGATATAAATATATATTGTTAAAAGTCAAAATTGTATAAATTATATATGTATGTAATTTGAATGCAATGATGCAATGATCATAGCAATAGCTATCGATGATTTTCCAATTTTAATGGGATCATGCCCTGTTTTCTGTTGCGCACTAGACTTTAAAATTGCACTATATACTCTGGTTGACAGCGTTTGGGCTGTGAATGTGTATTCTGCAATCGGTATCGCCCGACTGCAACGTTCTTACTTGTAATTTATCCACCACCCCTATATCCACCCCTCACCTCTAAGTTTGTAAAAGGCGTATTTCAAACACTAGACACTTGTGCTTTGGTATATACACGCACTTTATTGTTATATTAACGACCTGAAATTATGAACAATTAAACTTCCATAGTAAGCCCACACTGCTGCCAATTAGAGGTGGCAAACTATCGATAGTGAGTGATTGTAAATTCGGAAGCATCGATAGTTGTCGATAGTACCCCGATAGCCGCTAATATGAAACAAATGTAATTAAGTATTTAAAAACTTTGCCTATTCCATGTAATATAAAATAACATAATATATGTAAATAACATTATATAAAATAACATAAAAAATCAGTTATTTTACTAAATAAAATGATGTAAAAATTGTAGAATAGCAAATGATAAAAAAGATAATGTGGCATTTGGGCTTTTGATCACTCCTTTTCACACGTCAAACACTTAGCAAAATTTTTGTCGCTCGATTTTTATACCCTGAACCCATTTTCAATGGGAAATCAGGGTAAAGTGGTTTTGTTGAAATGTATGTAACAGGCAGAAGTGGGCGTGGCAGACCCCCACAAAGTAAATATATTCTTGATCAGGGTGACGAGCTGAGTCGATTTGGCCCTGTCTGTCTGTCTGTCCGTCCGTATGTCCGTCTGTCCGTATGTATGAACGCGTCGATTTCAGAAGATATAAGAGCTAGAGACTTCAAATTTTTTTTTAAATGTCCGTAATTACAGCGCGCATATCAAGTTTATCATTAAAAATCGATAACTCATCCCGATCTTTTTTATCGATAAAAACCCTTATCGAAAAACAGTTTTAAAATTTATGTTCTACACCTTTATTGCTAGTCTCCAAATTTTTAATGTATGCTTATATGCAATTTATGCAATTTCGGTTTTTGTTAAAATTTACCCCCACCCACTAAATACACCCCCTTCACATTTGTAAAAAGCGTATTTCAAATACTAGAGACTTGACAAATACATGCATATCCATGTTGTAATCATAATCTGAATGTTTCATGAAGATCGTACGTCCACAAAAAAAGTTATTAAACAATTAAGCTCTCATAGAAAGCGCTCACTGCAGCCCATGCGTGGGTGCTTGTGTGTGTATGTGTCTGTGTATGTGTGTGTAAATGTTTGTGTATGTGTGTGTATATGTTTTGTTTTTTTTTTTTTTTTTATTTATTGACAATCTTATTATATTACAAGTTGCAAGTTACGTGGTGGCTAGGATAGCGCGCGATGCTTGCGGGACGGCCGTGAAGCATTGCTTCGCAAGCACTATGCACCTTAGCCTGGGACAGCTCCTCTTCTTATTCGCTTGACTCTGCGCAGCTCCATCATCACTGTTGCCGCGAAGGTGCTTGTTAGTTCCCAAGCATCCTCCGATCCCAGCATGGCGTTGACTATGTTGTCCGCTCTGATGGAGTGGCCCAGTGCCTCTTCTAGACGACGCCTCTCCTCCAGGAACCGTCCAAATACGAAAAGGATGTGGCTGGCGTCTTCCACATGCCCTCGCCCGCACCAGGGGCACTCGTCAGTTTCCTCGTGACCAAAGCGCTTCAAATAGCTCCGAAAACATCCATGGCCCGAGAGGATCTGCGAAAGATAGAAGTTTATCTCGTCGTGTTTGCGGTTAACCCATGGTTCGATCTCCGGGATGAGCTTGTGCGTCCACCGCCCTTTAACTGAGCTATTCCACTTTCTTTGCCATCGTGCACTGCTGTTCGCCCTGATAGCGTTGTGTCGCACAGGCGCGTGCGAATTCCGCTCCACGGCTTCGGCGACCAGGTACTCCAATGGCACCATGTCGGCTATGACAAGCGCCGCATCATCGGAGATAGTCTTGAAAGCGCAGCTGACTCTGATTGCGCTCAGTCTGTAGCTCGGCGTTGCCATCGCTCTTGACCATATTCGCGCAGCATAGAGGATGACAGATCTAATGACGCTCATTAGAAGAAGACGTCGTTGCTGTTTAGGTCCCCGCGTGTTAAGCATAATTCTTGAGAGAGCTCTACAAGAATCAGCTGCCTTTTTATGCACATATTCTAAGTGCTCGCGGAAAGTTAATCTTGTGTCTAACATGACGCCAAGATACTTAATCGCCCTCTTTGACGCGATGGTGGCGCTGCCTATCCTTATATTCGCAGTCTCCACTTTTTTGCGACTGCTTACTAGGACGACTTCCGTCTTGTGCTCCGCAAGCTCGAGCCCAGCTCCTGTCAACCAGCTTTGTATGCGATTGATACTTTCGCTGCACATATCCTCTGTATCTTTAAGCTCCTTGCCTATGGCGATGACAGCCACATCATCAGCAAAGCCAATGGTGTGCGCACCTGCTGGTACTTCCAAGCGCAGTACGCCGTCGTACATAATATTCCATAGGAGAGGCCCCTTGGGGTACTCCAGCTGACACTGTATGAGTTTGGGGACCCTCACTCGTGTTGTATACCAGTGTTCTTCCTCTGAAGTAACTCTTTATTGTTTCTTTAAGATATTTAGGGATATTATATTGTGACAGCGCATTCAGTATCATATCCCAACTAGCTGTGTTGAAGGCGTTCTTAACGTCAAGGGTCGCGATGATGCAGTATTGCTTCGTCCCGTGCCTCCATCTGGTGCCTTGGATGGCGGAAGTTGCCAGGCCAACAACTTTTTCTAGAGCATCTGTTGTTGACCGGGCCCTCCGGAATCCAAATTGATTTGGTGATAGGCCTCCGGCACTAGCAATGGCAGTCTCCAGTCTAGAGCAGATCAATTTCTCAAACACCTTTCCTATGGTGTCTAAGAGGCAGATCGGTCTGTATGAAGGTGGATCGTCTGGTGGTTTGCCAGCCTTGGGTAGCAATACCAGGTTCTGGGTCTTCCATTTTGCAGGGAACGTCTCCTTAATTAAACATTTGTTGTATAATTCGGCGAACGGACTAGGGTGCAAGGCGAGGGCTAGCTTTAGTGCACGATTTGCGATCCCGTCCGGCCCTGGAGCAGTGTTGGCTCTAAGACCTGTGAGAGCTAGTAAGATTTCTTCGTCTGTAACTAAAACAATTTGAGTGCTCGTTGAGCCCTGATTAGCAGACTCGGACTCCGGGGCGTGAATGGAGCTTAATATTTCAGGAAAGAGCGTTTCCACAATCGATTTAAGCTCCAGACGATCCGTCGGCTGCACCTGTTTACCTGCGTATAGTCTTTTAACTACTGTCTTAAATGCCCCGCCCCAAGGGTCATATTCGGCTGAGTCGCACAACTCTAAAAAGCATTTTCTTTTGCTTGCCCGAATGGCCTTCTTCAACTGTCTTCAAGCTGCCTGGTAAGCTAATTGTTTTTCGAAAAACGTAGACCTACCCCGAGCCCTTTGATAGCTTCTTCTCGCCTGGATGCATGTGCGTCGAATGTCACCTATTTGTGCATTCCACCAATACGTAGGATCTTGTAGTCGCGTGAACTGTTTGCGGCGTAACATGCTGCTATTGCAGGCACTCTGTTTTTGGGCCACCATTTGGCATGCCATGCATTACCAATTGTGCCCAGAGACTGAATGGCCTCTGAAAAAGCCGCGGGATCAAAAGTATCCAGCCGATACGATTCCCTGCACAAGGTTGACGCCCTGGCAGGTGGCTCACCTATTGTGAATAGAAGTGCCGTATGATCACTGCCCGTATATCTATCGCAGTGGCTCCATGTTGCTTCCCGAACGAGGGATGAAATGACAAAAGTAATGCCAATTATAGATCCGTATCCAGCCCGACTGCAGGTGAACTCGTAGCCAGTGTTGAGCAGTGCAACATCTAGTGTCGCGAAAATCTCCGGCCTCTGGCATTTGTTGTATGGCTACCCCATTCTAACGCCCATGAGTTAAAATCTCCTGCTATAATAGCCTTCCGACCCCTAGCATCCTCGGCAAGCTCGTCAAGCGCCATTGTGAAATCACTGAGCTACATGCTGGGGCCAGGTAGCAGCTGTAGAGCCATAGGCTACCGTGTTGGCCACGTACGAACCCATTAAATGACTTAACATTCGAAAGAACATTCGTTGTGTTGCCACATACCCACAACACCGCTTTGCCATTAGCATCTGTTGCCCAGCTGGTTCTACAGTGGTGAGGCTCGCTGAGCAATGCTACGCCCATACATTTTTCCCTTATGGTCAGCTCTAGAAGATCTTGGGCAGCAACACAGTGATTTAAGTTAAGCTGAAGGTACTTGAAGCTGACTGCTGAGTGGTCCGTCTGCTTTTCACCTTTACGGATGCAGAGGCTACATTTTGGTGGCTTAGAGCATGCTTTTGCACTGTGACCCATCTCGCCACACCTGAAACAGGCGCCTTTTAGATCACAGTCGCTGCCGCAGTTTGCTGCCATATGACCGTAATCAAGGCACTTGAAACAGCGTTTAGGCTAGTGAGCTATCCTTCAACTCCGCCCTAATTGACTCCAAGATCTCCTCTTTGCTCGCTAGCTCATCTAGGTCACGAATCTCAATTTGTGCCGATTCGGTAAGTGTTTCAACTACCGCTCGGTCACCCAAGGCCTTGCCTACAGCTTCGTGAAGGGCCTCAGCACTATCCTCCGGCCTTCTGCTCAGTTGCAACAAAAGTCCCCCTTAGCTGTCTTCCTAATGCCTTGAACGTCGCCGCTTAGATGCTTTAGATTTGGGTCGCTCTTGACTACACGAAGCATGTCCGCATAGCTGCAACCACCCACGCTTGAAATCACGATTGCGTCACTTCTGGGTCGTTTTTGCATGGGCTTGCGTCCTTTAACGACTGTCCAACTGTTCGACAGACTGTCGACCTGCCTGATTTGAATTTTCAGCTGTAGCCCGTAGAGCCATTGGTTCTTTTGGGTTCGCTGCGCCTTTATTGGGCCTCGCCTTTTTTGAGGGTGTTTTCCTCTGATCGGTGGCAACTTCCCTCGACCGCTTTGGCGTATTGCTACCTGAAATCGCGCTAGTGCTCGCTTTCTGCACTACTTTCTGGAGCGGCATGGTCTGCACCTCGCAGTTTTTAACCGGTCGGTTGCAGAGCTTTTCGGCCGTCTTAATGAGATTGACCAGCCTAGTCAGCTCCTCTCTCATTAGAGCATTAATATGCCGCTGACCCCCAAATAAGGCAGTCAAGCCCTCTAGAGTAACTCCTATTTAGGCTAACGCTTCTTTTAGTGAGTTGGGTGCCTGGCACTCAGCCACTGGGGACTGATTAAAGGTCGACGGCTGCGGCAGCGCCCTCTGTTGTTGCTGCGGTGATCGCTGAAACGAGGAACGACGCGCGAAAGCTTGCAGCTCGTCCTCCATCCTGGAATCCATTTTTTGCTCCGACTACAACGACGTGAAGCCTGTAGTGGGCAATGGCTACTAATATAATAGAGAGTTCTCAGTGAGAGTTAACAGACGTGTTTACTATTGTGCTCTTCAATTATTCTTGTTTTCTTAGTTAATTATTCTTATTAAATTTCACATAATTGCGGTTCGGTTGTATATAGCAAATATCTATATTTTCCTGTGCAAGGTTTGATCCGTTGTTCACTGTGTTTTTAATAATTTGCTTTTTTTAATTTGTGAAGCTTTGTGTGCAGTGTCGGTTCATTAGTTTCATTATTTGCATTTTTGCTTTAGTGTTTCTATTTGTTGGCGCTCTCCCCAGTTCACTCTTTCTAAGTTTGTGTGAGTGTGTGCATAAGTTGCTCTCACTATCTACGGTTGTTGTATTTGCCTCTCTTGAATCTTTGATTTTTGTGGTGTGCAATTATACTCTCTCGTTGAGGACTTTTGATCTGCTCTGTAACGGCTGTTTTTGTTGTTGACTCGCTCTCTCAACATATATTTTCGTTGCGCTCTGTAACGGCTGTTTGTTGTTGGACTCGCTCTCAACACATTTATACCTCTCTTGGTTTTTACATTTCTGTTTACATTCAGTAATTTTGTGATCTATCCGAATTGCCAATATGAGTTGCTGCAAAAAAGCTTGCACTTTCAGGCAAACAGTTGATTCTGCACAAGCGCAATTTATAAGTTGCTGTCTGTGTGATAACATGATGCATACTAAGTGTGCAGGTCTTACTGGGCGTGAATATGACAAGATTATGTCTACTACTAAAGCTGGTTGTGGAGGCATACGCTGGTCTTGTCCGATTTGCTTGGAAAAACAAATAAACTTTTCTAAAATGTATAGTGCTGTGAGGGCTCAATTTTAAAAACTGAAGAAGATTTCTATGCAGTTGACCAGTGATATGGCTGCCGCTGAGGAAATCTTAAATCAGTACGGCTTTGAAACTCCTCTCTCTCAATTGGAGACTCCTTTGTTGTCGGTAACTCCTTCTGTAATAGTACCGTCACCTAATTCGCTTGCTCCTCCCTCACCTTGCGCTTCTGTTTTGTCATCGGCTCCCAATTCTCTAGATCCTCCTTCACCTTGTCCCATATCTGTTTCTCCTATTGAGGCTTCTATTGAATCTCAGGCCCCTGTCCCAAATTTGGATGCTACTTCTCTTGTTGCTCAAACAAAGAGTGACAATAAGTCAGCCTCTCCTAGCATTACCTTATCTGTTGTCTCTCCTAGAAAGCAAGTTTTCTTATCTAGGCTTTCATCTGACACTACCATTGAGGCAGTATCGGCTTTTATCTCAAATAAGATTCCGGCTAATGTTTTTATATCGAAGTTTAGTTTTGCGACACCGCGTGAAATTGCTTCGTTCAAAATCAATGTGCCTGTAGAATACTTTAAAACCCTTTGTGACCCTAATTTCTGGCCACCTCATGTAGTTGTTCATGAATTTAAACCCAAAAATCGTAACAGATCGATGCCTATTTCAGTAAATTTACCTTCGGTGCAATCTTCATCAAAGGTTGTACCAAAAAACTAAATTACTTACAAACCTCTTCTCAGCTGTCCCTGATTTATCAAAATGTACGTGGCTTAAACTCAAAACTTAAAAGTCTTTTCTTGCATAGTTTCAGTGT
The DNA here is from genome assembly GCF_018153725.1 of Drosophila mojavensis. Taxonomy (NCBI): domain Eukaryota; kingdom Metazoa; phylum Arthropoda; class Insecta; order Diptera; family Drosophilidae; genus Drosophila; species Drosophila mojavensis. The sequence continues at coordinate 1,281,061 of NW_025318636.1, read as the reverse complement.
ACAATATGATATTATCGCTTTCACTGAAACATGGCTAAGTAGTAATATTCATAATAGTGAAATTCTTTCAAGTAATTACACTATTTATAGACTCGACCGTTCGTCGCGTAGAGGTGGTGGGGTGTTAATTCCGATTAAGTCCATTATCCACTCTGAATTGTTTACCTTTTCGACCCTTCATGATGTGGAGATTATAGCGGTTAAATTAACTCTCCCATCGTACTCATTGTACATAACATGTTCTTATATCCCTCCCTCTTCTGATGTACAAGTTTATGCTCACCACATAAATTGTATTAAACAAGTTAATGAACATGTAAATGATAGAGATTGTCTTCTTGTGTTGGGTGATTTTAATATTCCGAACACTTCTTGGTCTTCAACTTGTAATGCAAATTACTTTATTCCGACAATTGATCACTATCTTTTTGATGAATTGTTTAACCTGTCTATGTTTCAGATGAACTCTATTTCAAACCATCTTAATCGTACTCTTGATCTTGTGTTTGTTAATCATTATTCGCTCATTAATGTCGCGAGATCAACTCCTTTCTCCTTACCTGAGGATATATATCACCCCACTTTAGAGGTTTTATTAACTATCGATAATCCTCCCTCTACTACTCCAATGCCTTCTAAACTTAGTCGCTGTTATCGTAAATGCAATTTCGTTTTGCTTAACGAACTAATTAATTCAACAGACTGGTCTATTTTATATGAGTCGGTTGATATTAATTTAGCAGAATCGTTTTTTTATTCTACCTTAAACTCTATTCTGGATGTTTGTGTCCCTATCCGCCGTATTTCGCCAGTTTCAAATAAGCCACCTTGGTTCACCAAAACTCTTTCGAACTTGAGAAACATTAAAACTAAATGTTTTAAAAATTACAAAAAGTCTGGTTCAAGTATTGACTGGTCCAAATATTCCATCGCCAATTAAACTTCAATCTTTTAAATTCTAGCTGTTATGAGAATTATCTTACACGTTGCAAACGTCAGTTTACTCGAGATCCCAAACAATTTTTCTCATTTGTAAACTCGAAGCGTAAATCCGCTGGTTTGCCGTCCTCATTTGTCCTTGGAAGTGAAAAAACATGCAATGATCATGATTCCTCTGATCTATTTGCTGATTTTTTTCAATCCACTTATTCTTCTGCTGATCTCTACAGCAACTCATATCCATATTCTCTTCCTGAATATGGATCTATAAATACTCCCAAAGTTACTGCATCCTCTCTGGCTGCTGCCATTAGGACATTGAAATCATCTTTCTCTCCTGGTGCTGATAATATTCCTAGTTGTGTGATTAAAGAGTGCAGTGTTTCTCTTCAGTCACAATTACTAAAATTGTTTAACTTGTCCTTGGATACTTCTGTGTTCCCTTCAATTTGGAAAGAATCTTTCATCATTCCCTTATATAAAAAAGGTGGAAGATCTGATATTTCCAATTATAGAGGCATCGCGAAATTATCTGCTATTCCGAAGTTATTTGAGAAAATCATAACATCGGCCTTGCAGCACTTTTGCAAATCGATTATTCAACCATCTCAACATGGTTTTGTTCAAAATCGATCCACGTCCTCTAATTTACTTGAGTTCACTTCGCTTTTTAATGACAGCTTTTCCAAAAAAATGCAAACCGATGTTATTTATACGGACTTCAGTAAAGCATTTGACTCAGTACATCATTACATACTAATTCTTAAGCTTGAACGTTTAGGATTTTCACCCAGTCTTGTCTCTTGGATTTCATCCTATTTAACGGGTAGAACCCAAAGAGTCTTGCTGAGAACAGCTATGTCTAAACTTATCTTTGTTTCGTCTGGTGTACCTCAGGGTAGCCATTTGGGCCCATTGCTCTTTTCCCTTTTTATAAATGACCTTCCTAGTTTTATCTCGTATTCCACTATATTTATGTATGCTGATGATGTAAAACTTTGCCTTCCATACTCCAGGGCAAATGGACATCTTCACCTTCAAGATGACCTAAATGCATTTCAACTTTGGTGTGCGGCAAACCAGCTTGACCTAAATTGCTCAAAGTGTATGACAATGACCTTCAGTCGTACCGTTCCTCTAATTGTTGATTATAAAATTAGCAATATTTCCTTAGAACGCATCTTTACAGTCAAAGATCTTGGTGTGTTCTTTGACTGTAAACTTAACTTTAATCTTCATATTTCTACCATCATTAATGAAGCCAAAAGTGTGCTTGGCTTTATTAAACGTTGGTCTAAGGAATTTAAAGATCCTTTTATTACCAAGCGCTTATTTACTTCGCTTGTGCGTCCTATCCTAGAGTATTGCTCTGTCGTATGGTCTCCGCAACATAAACTGTATCAGGATCGTATCGAATCGGTACAAAAAACAGTTTCTTCTCTTTGCCTTAAGAGACCTTAGATGGGACAGTAATTTACGATTACCGTCTTATCATAGTAGGCTCCAGCTAATTGATCTTCCATCGCTAACCAATCGCAGAACAATTTTAGGAATTGTTTTTCTGCATAAATTGATTAGTGGTGATATTGATTCGTCCTCTTTGTTGAGTCGTCTAAATTTTTTGGTTCCGTCCCGTGCAACTAGACACTATCGTCCGCTTCATTTACCTGTGTGCACTAGGGATTATTCTTTGCACAGTGCGTTTCATGTTCTTTGTGTTAATTTTAATAAATATTATCACGTTTTTCCCTTAGAGCTCTCTCCTCCTAAAATAAAAAGTTTACTATCAGCTTATCTTAGGGAAATCACTCACAATGCCCAGGCATAAGCATTGGCATACGTTTTTGCTGCTAATGTTGTGTTAGTGATTTCTCAATTCTATTCTTATATTCTATTTTTGGCTCTTCCCTTACTCTTTTCTTTTTATTATTTCTTATTCTTTTTATTAACTTTTCTTACAACTTCTTTTATTACCGTCCTTTTTCTTTTTCTATACTTCATCTCTTCTTATTTTATTCTTTTTTTCTTTTTTTTTTTATTATTGTTTTTTTTTAACTCCTTTCATTTATTTATTTATTTATTTTTTTATTATTATTATTATTATTTTATTTTTTATTATTATTTTAAGAATTATTTTAATTATGCTAGATATTGTTAATAACCTACATTTTAATATTTTATTTTTTTAAGTTTTCTTACTAGCACTTTCTTTTCATAGCTTCAATAGTATCACTGACCATATTTGGCTGTGAGACGTGGGCATAGCCGGCCGGACTGGCAAATAAAATACCCCCATCGGGTTGGTGTTACTATTGAAATTATATCGTGTACTTTGTATAGGCTTTTTTAAATTAAAATTGACTCTCGTTTTTGTCAATAGCTTTAAGAAATAAATAAATAAATAAATAATTTGAGTTTACAGACCGCAGTATCCTAAACTCAGCTTAACTACAGCAAGAGCCCGAAAGTATGCACTACTTTTAGTAACTGCGTCTTCACTCCAGATGTTAGGTTGCTGTCTTTGCTAAGACCTAGCAACTCACCAAAGTTAGTGAGCGGCTGGTTGTCCGCTACAATTTCCAGCACTACTAACAGCTGTTAGAGTGAATGCACCTGATTTTTATTAATTGCGCAAGTGTGACGCCTAGTGACAAAACTTTTCGCGCTTGAAAAAGAAAAGGAAAGAGAAAAGCCCTGACGCCAAAACAATGACGCTATTGCCCCCCTTTCTTGCACCACTGGATTCTACCACCGGGGTATTCTACGAACCGCCGCGCAATAAGTCTTTGGTAGCTTTTGAGGTCGCTGGGTACGTTGCGCCCACTGCATACACGTTTTCTTTAGATATTTCCACTTTCGCAGGGAAAAACTAGGAACAAGCTATAGTCAACGATGGATCACAATAACATCGACCGAACTCCACGAAAACGCAACTCGAACTCCCGCCTGTGTGTGCGTGCGTGCGTGTGTGTGTGTGTGTGCGTGCGTGTTTCTTGTGTAGCTCTGTGCGCTACCTTAGCCTGGGACAGCTCGTCTTCTCATTCGCTCGACTCTGCGGAGCTCCATCATCACTGTGGCCGCGAAGGTGCTTGTTAGTTCCCAAGCTTCCTCCGATTTCAGCATGGCGGCCCACTGCCTCTTCCAGACGACGCCTCCCCTCCAGGAACCGTCCACATTCGAAAAGGATGTGGTTGGCGTCTTCCACATGCCCTCGCTCGCACCAGGGTCACTCGTCAGATTCCTCGTGGCCAAATCGCTTCAAATAGCTTCGAAAGCATCCATGTCCTGCGTAAGGTAGAAGTTTACCTCGCCGTGTTTGTAGTTGACCCATGGTTCGATCTCCGGGATGAGCTTGTGCGTCCACCGCCCTTTAGCTGAGCTATTCCACTTTCTTTGCCATCGTGGAATGCTGTTCGCCCTGATAGCGTTGAGTTGCGCAGGCGCGTGCGAATTCCGCTCCACGGCTTCGGTGACCAAGTACTCCAGTGGTACCATACCAGCTATGACGAGCGCCGCGTCATCGGAGATAGTCTTGAAAGCGCAGCTGACTCTGATCGCGCTCAGTGTGTGTGTGTGTGTTTAACAATATTCTCACTACATTTAACAATTACTTTCTAAATGCAGAACTATCGGTGGCACTATCGACAAATATCGTCAGTGCGGTACCATCGATAGTAGGCCGACTCGATAGTGGTCCACCATCGATATGAATTATTGTGAAATATCAATTCTTCGAAGGGTTCAGGGGATTTCGTAGCCGAGAAGTCTCGACTAAAGCTTTCTTACTTGTTATTCTGTGAGTTTTGGTGCAGCGTCGGTTTGATACTTGCATTTATTATACCCTGAACCCATTTTCAATGGGAAATCAGGGTATAATAGTTTTGTTGAAATGTATGTAACAGGCAGAAGGAGGCGTGGCAGACCCCACAAAGTATATATATTCTTGATCAGGGTGACGAGCTGAGTCGATTTGGCCCTGTCCGTCTGTCTGTCCGTCCGTCTGTCCGTCTGTCCGTATGTATGAACGCGTCGATTTCAGAAGGTATAAGAGCTCTCGACTAGAGCTTTCTTACTTGTTATACCCTGAACCCATTGAAAATGGGAAAGCAGGGTATAATGGTTTTGTTAAAAGTATGTAACACGCAGAAGAAGACGTGGCAGACCCCACAAGGTATATATATTCTTGATCAGGGCGACGAGCTAAGTCGCTTTGGCCCTGTCCGTCTGTCTGTCCGTCCGTCCGTCCGTCCATATGTATGAACGCGTTGATCTCAGAAGATATAAGAGAATTGACATTTTTTTCTAGGTCCGTGCATATCACGCGCATATAAAGTCTTTCTCTATATATCGATAATTACTCCCGATATTTTATTATCGATCAAAAACCTTATCGAAAACTAGTTATTCAATTATATCTCCTACACCTTTAGAGCTAGAGCTTCCAAATTTTGTATGTAGACTTATATGTATTTATTGTAGTAGGCCTTTTCTTTAATTCCTTTATTTGTTAATCTCTTGATTTACACACGTCTTCTCTTGTTCACAATCAAGCTTAATATGTATCGATCTACCTCCTCTTCTTCTATTACTCAAATTGGCATGTCCCATATCGACAGCCTCCTCAGCCACCGATATGGTTAACTATCGCTCGGCTCCTTACTTTTAGGTTCGAGCTACGAAAATATACGAACGCACAATCATTTCGCTTCATGCGCTCGACCGAGATGGTCAAATTTTGAACAAAAGATCCCTCTATGCTAAATGTTTCCCTTGCTCTCTCTCTGCTCTCTGCTCTCTCGAATGTGTATATGTATGTATGCATGTGAGCATAAGCAGCAGCTCACGAAAATTGAAATTTCGTCGCAGCAAGAGCCCATGCCTTCCCTTCTGTGTGAAGAGTATACCGAACTTTTAAAATCGTTTGCCAAGCTCCTACAAAATATTTGCGTTTTCGTTATTATTTGTGGTACTATGTACTATGAGCATTTGTATGCCTGTGCATTAGGTCGATCTTGTGAACTGCTCACACTTACATACATATGTTTGATTGTGTGTACGCAGGGGCCACGATGCTCACAAATGATGGGGTTATCATTGTAGAAGCATCTGAGTGCCTTTATATGTATGTGCGTATGTTTGTGTATGTTTATGTGTGTATGCATGCGACATGAGCATTGACGTGTGCCTACGACAACTTAGAATTGTGTGAACGATTTTGGGTTTTAATTGAAGAGGCGCGCTTACATTTAAGTAGCTGACTAACTAAAGTAACAAGTGCACTTCCCATTACTTTTATAGGTATTTTTTAATTGCATGAGTTTTATGACATCTAACAGATGCACCCTTTAAAATGGGTCTATTTGGCCCGTATATGTATGTATGTATGTACATACATATGCTTCTTATTAAAAAGGTAAATTTCACCTGTATTTTGTGCAGGTGCAAGGGATCGAAAATCGCATTCCAATTTGCCCACTGGGATTAACCAGGTACAACATTTTAAAAAAAATCATTCTGAAAGGCAAACCCACGATCATTGAAATAAAATCATCTACGTAAATGTAAGCGCGCCTCTTCAATTAAAACCCAAAATCGTTCACACAATTCTAAGTTTTCTTTTATCATATCCCAATGCTGTCCATTATCAACTTCTATTAGTTTAGCAATCATTGGACCTAAACTTCTGTTTATTCGCTCCACCTGGCCATTCGCTTGTGGCGATCCTGTTGCAATCCTAACATGCTTTACCTTTGCTTCTTCTAAAAATTGGTCAAATTCCGTTGACGTAAAACAACTTCCCCTATTCGATACAATACATTCTGGCTTACTGTATGTTCTAAAATATTCTCCCAATGCCTTTACTACTTCCTTAGTGCTTGTTGTTTTAGTAGTGAATAATCTGACAAACTTTGTAAACCCATCTACTACTGCAAAAATGTATTTCTTCGATCTGCCGTTATCCACTGGTCCGTAATGGTCATATGAATTATTTGGAAAGGTTTATTTCCCTTTGGAATGCTATGCAACAACCCCTCTGCTTTGCCCGTTCTAGGCGAGAATGCTATGCATTTCAAACAATTTTCAATATGTTCTAAAATTTTCTTTTTCATATTGGGGAACCAATATGATTTACTTATTGCATTAAGCATCTTGTCCCTTCCAATGTGTCCTAATTCATCGTGATATTTATACAATACATTTTCTTCCATCTTTTCTGGCACATAAAATAATAGTCTGTCATCGTTTGTCTTCCTAAATATAACACCATTTCTCATTTCAAATAATTTGTGCTCTTGTTTCTCTAATAATTTTCTAATTTCTTGTAACTTTGCATCTTTTGTTTGGCAAATAATTAAATTAGTCTCAAAACTATTTGCTTCTGCTACCATAATGGTATTATTGTATCTACTCAATGCATCTACATGCTGCATTTGACTTCCGGCCCTGTGCACTAATTCGTAATCAAATTCTTGCATTTCAAATGCCCATCTTGCAATTCTAGGGTTAAGATATATTTTATTTAATGTTAAAGTTAGAGGATTGCAATCCGTTACTATTTTAAATTTCCTGCCTTGCAAATATATTCTAAATCTCCTAAGTGCATTAATAATGGCTAAGGTTTCCAGCTCGAAACTATGATACTTTGCATCCGTTTCTGTCGTTCGCTTTGAAAAATAAAATACAGGATGCAGCTTTCCGTCTTCTTTTTTTTTGTAAAAGCACTGCTCCAAATCCCAACGCACTGGCATCACAATGCAATTCTACGTCATCTTTTTGATTATACAACGCTAATACCGGTGCTTCTAACAATTTATCCTTCAGGCATAAAAAACAATTGAGTTCCTTTTCTTCAAACTGGAATTTCCTATCTTTCCGTAATAAGTCATACAACGGTTTTGCCAAAGTTGAAAAATCTTTTATAAATCTTCTGAAATATGAACACAACCCGAGAAAACTTTGTACTGCCTGAACTTTATTAGGTATGGGGAAATTTTTTACCGCTTCTAATCCCTTATCATCTGCTTTAATGCCATCTTCTGATATTACAAATCCCAAATATTTAACCTTGTTCTGCTAAAATTCGCATTTATCCAGCCTTAACTCTAATTTGTTCTCTACTAATCGTTTTAAAACCTCTTCTAGTATCTTGAGATGCTCGGACACATCTTCGCTGGCAATCATTATATCATCCATATATATGATTACCTTGCTTTCTTTTATTAAATCTGCAAATATATCATTAACGAACCTTTGAAAAATTTGCGGAGCTGTTTTTAATCCCATAGGCATTCTCAAGAACTCAAACTGTCCTAGCGGCGTAACAAACGATGTGTATTTTACAGACTCTTTCTCTACAAAAACATGAAAATATCCATTCTTAAGGTCAAGCTTAGTGAAAACAGACTTTCCCAAAGGTCTGTCTAACAAATCATCAATTAACGGCAAAGGATAATTATCTTTTACCATGATCTTGTTGAGTTTTCTAAAATCAACGCACATTCTTAAATCTCCTGTTTTTTTCTTTACTAATACTATTGGTGAAGCATACTCTGAGCAACTAGGTTGTATGATGCCATCTGTAAGGTATTCATCTAACATTATCTGTAATTTTTCCTTTTCAGCGTATGATAACCTTCTTGGTGAAGGTTACCTTCTTGGCATGTTCATTTCACATTTGTTCTTAGGTTTCACTGGCTTTTCAGCATCTACATATGCCACTTTCAGCAATCTAATTAGTTTTTCTCGTACATCATAACTAATGTTTTCACCGATAATATATGTCTCTTTTTCATTGTCTCCTTCTACCATATTAATTTGAAGCATGCTGTTTTCAAAATTATCATCCAAAACGCTTTTGCAATTTATTTCCATTGACTTTTCTAAACACTCTTTTGACCTATCGTTCTCTTCTTTGCCTAATAATTTTTCGTCTAACTCTTTATTTTCTAACAATTTATCTAACAATTTCTCTTCTAATTCTTCATTTTCTAACAATTTATCTAACAATTTCCCTTCTAATTCTTCATTTTCTAACAATTTATCTAACAATTTCTCTTCTAATTCTTCATTTTCTAACAATTTATTCTCTACCGTACTTAATTTCCCTTTTGCCATATGGTCGTTTCCTCTAAGTTTTGCTATGATAGGCTTCGATTCGACCAACGTGCCGGCTGTTCTTTCCACTGAAATCATCCTCAGAGCGTTTGTACATTGACATAAATTGCATATGAAATGAAAATTGAAAATATGAACAAACGTTTTTCCAATAACATTCAACTGGCTTTCATTTAGCCCAAAGTAATTTTCTGTATGTGCTTTAAGTTTTATTCCAAATGGAACACACGATTTTTTAATAAACGAAATGGGACTTCCTGAATCTATGAGGCATTCTGCAATAACTGAAGCTTTATCTTTGGACTTAAAATGTATATTGATTAACCTTACGAAATTGTTTCCAATATCATCCTTCCTCTTCGTGCATTGTGCCACCATATGATCCTTAGCGCCGCAGTGGTAGCACGTACCCTTCTCCCTCTTGGGCTTCTGACAATCTCTTGCCCAATGTCCCGTATAGTTGCAATTGAAGCAACGCGTCTCCTTCATTGCATTATCGAGCCCTGGTCCCACTGCTGTTGTCCCTTTTCCTCCAGTAGATCGTTGCAGTGGCTAACGCACATCTGCAAAAGCCCATACCAATTTGCTGGGGTCTTCAAAGCACTGTATCCTGGCCTGCGCGCGTGAAATTGCATTTGGGATTCCTTCAATGAGACCGTCCAGTAGCTCATCTACATCTAAATGGATTTCCCTTGCTAAACGTGTTTTCTCTTCATAATACAGAGAAAACTTCTCGTCGACATTCCATATACGTGCCCCAAACTTGCGACGTATTTCGGCCTTGGATATCTTGCTTTCGAATGCTGCTGCCAATCCATGCAGTAGTGTGCCCAACGGTTGTACAATCCTTGATGGATCCGGATGTATCCACTGCATGGCTTTCCCTTTTAATTTGGCCATGCACAGCAGTTTTTTTTGCATGTCCGTTAGTTGATATAATTGAGATACATTACTTAATTGCGCTATCCAGTTGCTAATAGACTCCTCCCCGGTAAATTCCGCCATAATTTCTTTAGCTAATTTAAACATCATTGACATCACTTCATCATTGTTCGTTTCATTTAATACGCAATTTTCACCGGCGCCCTTTTGGCGCGCGTCAGTAGCGCGATCCCCGAATTCAGCTTCTGCATCGACGCCATCTGCGTCAATTTCGTCACGCTTGCTGTTGCCGTCTCTGTCCAATTGTCGTGTGTGAAATTTTTTTAGCTGCTTCTTCGCTGCGTTGATCTGCTCGCTTAGCTCTCGCAATACTTCTTCGTTCCAGTGTATTTCCTCTTGTTGCATTTGTAATGTCTGAGATACTCCAGTTTGAGCTGACTCCTCTTCACTCTGCTCCAATTCGGGGGCGCTGCCCCACTTCTGAGATTGTAATAGGCCTTTTCTTTAATTTCTTTATTTGTTAATCTCTTGATTTACACACGTCTTCTCTTGTTCACAATCAAGCTTAAAATGTATCGATCTACCTCCTCTTCTTCTATTACTCAAATTGGCATGTCCCATATCGACAGCCTCCTCAGCCACCGATATGGTTAACTATCGATAGATGTGTATCTATCGATGGTTAACCATAGTGCTGTTACCTTATAGTATAACATACTATTTCGATTTTCATTTTAATTTACCCCCCACCCCCTCACCATCGCCTTTGTAAAAGACGTATTTCAAGTACTAGAGACTTGTGCTTTAGAATGTACATACATTATGATTATGTTCTAAAAGTTCCATTAAGATTGTACGTCTAGAAATTAAATTCAACAAATAAATTCTTATAATGTTGCCTACACTGCAGCGCAGCCTAAGCGCAGTCGCTGCTTATTGCGCAGTTAGCAGAGTGCGTTCTAATACATGCGTGTGTATGTATGAGTGCAGATAAGAGAAGAAGAGTGATTAGAATATCAGATTATATATCTATCCGTCTGTCCGCCTGTCCGTATATATGAACGCGTCGATTTCAGAAGATATAAAAGCTAGGGACTTCAATTTTTTTTTAAATGTCCGAAATTACAGCGCGGATATCAAGTTTATCATTAAATATCGATAAATCATCCCGATCTTTTTTATCGATAAAAACCCTTATCGAAAACCAGTTATAAAATTATATCTCCTACATCTTTATTGCTAGAGTCTCCAAATTTTTATACTCATTCACGAAAGTGAATCAGTATATTGGTTTTGTGCAATGTCCGTCTTGCTGTCCGTCCGTCTGTCCGTATGAAAGCAATCTATTTCGGCGCTATTGCAGCTAGAGACTGAAATTTGGAACGCATACTCGTGTATATCTCCGATTTATAAAGTGTTAAAATTTTTCCGATCCGCCCACTAGGGGCGTGGCAAATCGGAAAATGCATTTTCCGATATACCTGAAATTATGTTAGTTAAAGAGCTAGAAAGCTGAAATTTGGTATTTGGGTCCGCGTCAACCACCCAAGATCACGAGCTATGGCGGACATATCTCCGCTCGTTAGGAGCGTGGCAAATCGGACCTGAAGATATAGAGATTTTTTAATTCTGCTTTATTTTGAACACTATTGATGCCAGAGACCTCAAATTTTGTATATATACTCGGGCTGATCACCCAAGACCAAAAAGTTTTGTCGGATATATGTCCGCCCACAGGGGGCGTGGCAAACCGCAAAAGTTTATATCTCCTAAAGTATAATAGCTAGAAGCTTCAAATTTAGATAGTTAAGTTACCAGGAACCTCCTCTATCGATGACCCAAAAATAATGTTTACGCCTCTTTAGGGGCGTGGCCTATCGAAAAATACCCTGTAATTTTCACATTTTTTGAAGGTAAGCATTCAAACTTTGCAGTCAGGGTACCGTTATCACGTTTTAAGAACCATAGCTCGCAAATAACTGTTAACACTTTTTCGTTGTCTGCAAATAAGTGTCTTTCATTGACACAGTCAAAAAAACTCAGACAGAAACTGTTTTTGTCGCGTCTGGCTTAGCTCGCTCGCATTCTGAGGGAGACAGTTATTTCTGTTTTCGTTTCTTCAAGTCAAACACTGAACGTTTGCTTGAGTTAAATGACGCAAACTTTGCGTTTGTATGGGTAATCACGCGCGATTGCTACGTTCTTTTTGTAAGTATGTATGCGTGTATTTACATGCACACGAAGGCAAAAACAATCTCTGCTGAGTTTTTTAGTCAAACTGTTTTTTGCTGAGAGTCTTTTTGTGAGGGAAAATCGTGTTAGTCTTTACGCGACACTCATGTGAGAGCGTGTAAGGCGGCCTTTTTGCCCACCTTACATTTTTGTAGGTAATAAGTAAAGATATGGAATGAAATAGAGTTTTGTTATGGTGAATGGGATTTGAATAAGGATTTGAGGCATAGTTTGATTTTGTAGTGATTAAGGGAAATGAAATGGATTATGTTGCAGATTTTGATTTGGTAGATAGTAAGGTTATATTCTGAAGTGTATTATTAGAATAAGAGTTAGTTTGTAAGAGTGGATTTCGATATAGATTTTGGTTTACATTTTGAAGTCATTTATAAGTTGATAGGAGTTAGTTGTTATTAGAATAAGCGTTAGTTCGTAAGGTAGCACTAAGTAGTTAATAATTAGATGTAAGTGCCGTAGCGATTAGCCTTAGAAAGTAAGCGAAATTCAAATGAGTAGGCGGGCACGCGATCAGCAATGCAACCGTGCAGCTCGAAAGCTCGCGGTGGTGAATTGCATTGCTGGTCGCGTGGTAAAATCTGCACAGCGGCAGAAGAGGCTTGAAAGCTGCGTGCAGTATTTAGTCAGTCGGGAGCTCTCGATGTGAGCAGACGCGCTCAAAAGGGAATTAACTAGCAGGTATAAAGGTTATAAGGCGACAAGGTTAATAAAGTAAGGAAATGTACGTAGAGATGGTTGCTTATTTATTCGTAGCTAGTTTAATAATCAATTTGTTAGTTAACTAATCACAACTAACATTAACTGGTAGTTTGAACGAGGGCAAATCCTGTTCGCCAGAAGGTTAAAACTCTGGCAGTAAAATCGCGTGGTCTTGAGTGAGCGCCGGCGGCAACGCTGGGCGTTCCTCGATCCGCGGTCTACCGATCGTAGTAACCCCACTAACATTCCACGACACGCTTTCGCAGCCCCGACCCCCGCAATCTGGAGTGCGCTTGATCGCGCCACTCGATTGCGGCCGCCCTCCCGCGTGCAAACGCGTGAGCGTGGGCGTGGTCGGCGAGCTCAGGCCACGTGGTCGCCTAACCTATACAACTTCCCCCCCCCCTCCCATTTCTCTAACTCATTACGTCCCGTATCTACTTACAAATTTCTTGTGAGTTATGGCCCTGGGCAGACTGAGACTCTGACCCCGGCTGGAAAATAATGTAACCTTACAAGTGGCGCCCGAGCAGGGACTGCGGGGCTAGAGAGAGTGCGGTATACGGGCGGCGTAAAATCCCGCCGGCATACCCAAATAGAGGTGACGGGCAGTAGAGGCGATTGTGTAGTTATTTGGTGGTTAATTTGAATATAGGCAGTGTGCGTATAAAAGCAGCAAAAGGCAAGAACAGTCATGGTAAAGTGCGAAAATTAAAAAGTGAAGACACCCTACGACGGCCGCGGGGTCGGGGGGTCAGAAATTTCGGGAAGCGTCGAGCGAAAAACGGGACTAGAAAAGTACAGTGCGTGCGAAAATATTACGCAGAAGCGTAAAACCGAAAACGCATGTGCATAAGCATGTGCACGCGCGGGGGCAGCGTAGCGTACGTCGCCGAAATGCAGCAACGACAAGTGGTAAGAGCAGAGTGTGTATGTATGCACACATCAAAAGTAAGTAACAGAGGACAAAAAAAAAAAGCGAGAAGGTGGTCAGAGTGAACGAAATTAAAGATCAGCAAGATTATTGATGCCGCTGCAATTGCACCAAGGAGTTAATAGTTGAGTATAAAAGTGGTTATAAGTGAAGTAAGAGAAAAGTGAGAGCATTTAGTGCCGACGGCAAGCGAATATACCCGCCATGAGAAAGTGTAGTTGTGAAAAAGAAATAGTCAAGAAAACGCGCATAGTCAAGGGTGCAAGGGTGCATATATATACATGAGTGAATGTAAGGATTAGCGGGAAGAGAACAAAAAGTGAAATAGTGAAGTGTATATATGTAAATGCGCATAGACGAGTGCGCATATGGATATATACATATAAATGTGCATGTGTGGCAATTAGTTAAGAGAGGGTGAGCGGCGGAGTGTTTATATGTATGCGCGTGGGTGCATGCGTGCGTACATATGTATATACATGCGAAGCGGTCAGTTAAGAGAGAGTGAACAGTGAAGAGTACTATGCGCGCATAGGCAAGGGTACATATGTATGTGTATATGTATGTGAGAAAACAAATTGAGAGAGAGAGAGCGATCGGTCAAGCGTATGTGTGTGATTATGCGCGTATGACACTGGGCTATTTTTGTTGTATGCTTGCGCATGCGGGTGCGTGTATGTGTGTAATTATGCGCATATGACACTAGGCGATTTTGCAAATGCGCATATGACACTAGGCGATTTTGCAAATGCGCATGTGACGCTAGGCGATTTTTCTGATGCGCATATGACACGAGGCGATTTTGATCGTGGGAGTGGACAGTGGGCCGAGACCAGTGAAAATAAAATAAAATAAAATAAAATAAAATAAAATAAAATAAAATAAAATAAAATAAAATAAAATAAAATAAAATAAAATAAAATAAAATAAAATAAAATAAAATAAAATAAAATAAAATAAAATAAAATAAAATAAAATAAAATAAAATAAAATAAAATAAAATAAAATAAAATAAAAACGCACTGGAACGGAGCGAAGCGGAACATAGTAAGGTTAAGTAGGATAAAGCGAAGCGAAGTAAAAGCAAAGAAGATAAAGCGAAGTCAAGTCAAGTGAATATGAAGTGAGGCGATATGAGATTAAGCGAAGAGAAAATGCAGCAAGGAGAACTGAAGCGGAGTGAAGCAGAATAAAAGCGGAGTAATAAAGATAAGAGTAAAGAGATCAAATAAGGTGGAATAAGTAGAGACGGGAAAGTCAAGTAAAGGAACCAGAGTAAAGAGAAGAGGAGTAAGTCAAGTAAAACGGTAGTTAAAGCAAAGCAAGTTAAAGCGAACAAACTAGGATAAAGGGATAAAGTTGAGGTGGATGAGCGAACGGAAAGTAGAAAAAAGGAAGGGTAATAAGATCAATTAAGAAGAAAAACTGGAAAAAAAGAAATGAAACAAGGTAAAATAAACAAAATAGATTAAGAAAAATAAAGAAAAAGAAGTAAAACAAAATAGATTAAGAAAAATAAAGAAAAGAAATAAAACAAAATGGATTAAGAAGAATAAAGAAAGCGAAATGAAAATAAAGTAAACCAAGAAGGGCAGAGAAAGAGGAGTAAAGTAAATTGAGGAAAATAAAGAAAAAGAAATAAAAGAAAGTACATTAAGAAGAATAAGATAAAAGAGAATAAAACTAAAGAGAACGAAATTGGTTAAGGCGAATAAAGAAAGTAAAGCAAAACTAGAATAAGGGTAATATAAGATAGATTAAGGCAGTAAAAGCAAACAGAATTGTATAAAATAAGAAAATTTGGAAAAAAAAAAAAAAATAAATATATAATAAAAATAATAATAAAAAAAAAAAAAAAAAAAAAAAAAAAAAAAAAAAAAGAAAAGAGAGATTAAAAAAAAAAAAAAAAAGGAAAAAAAAAAAAAAAAAAGAAAGAAAACAAGGGAAAGATATTAGTATAAGCGGACAAGGAAGGAGCAAGACAACAAGGCATCAACAATGGAAGGAGGAACACCCCATACTTCGGGGCTAAGCGTCGGCTGGGTCTACCAGCGCAGTAAAGAGGAGTTGATAGCGGTGGCACGGGATCTTGGCCTCGAAGATGAAGGCCGCGTGGAGGATCTCAGAAAGAGGTTGTCGTCATTCATCCAGGGCGGCAACTATTCGGTGGAAATCAAAGGAAGGCTGGCCGAATGGGAGACACGTTTCTCTTCGGGAGGCGCGGCGTCGAGTATGGGCGGCCGCGCGTACCAGAAATCAGAGCCCGATTTGCGGAAGATCCAGGAGAGTGGTTCTATTTCGACGGCGCCGCTGAGGCTTAGCGTACCGACGGCGAGCAGCATGGCTGGGAGCCGGAGGGACGAAAAGTCGAAGGGATCCGGCAATGGAGGCGAGATGAGGATTGAGCGACAGGAGGCACCCACCTTGGAATATCGCCGAGCAAGTGAGAAAGTGGGGAATGAAGTACGACGGTCGGTCGGATCCTCTCGGTTTCATCGAAATCTTGGAGGAGCGAGCCATAACTTATGGGATCGAACTGGACAGGATGCCGAGGGCGCTGAGCGAGGTGTTGGTAGACAAGGCGGCCAAGTGGTTCCTGACCAGCGGGCTAAGAGATGTGCCCTGGTTGGAATTTAAGAAGGAGTTCTTGGACTTCTTCTTACCTCCCCAATACCTCGAGCGTCTGGAGGACCAGATCCGGGCACGCCGGCAACAGGAGGGCGAACCCTTCAAGGACTACTTGATCGAGTTGCGTTTATTGATGCGTCAGGCTAGATACAGCCCGGCCCAAGAGTTGAATAGGGCCTACGAGAACGCATCCCCGGAATACAGATTGTACGTACGGAGGCACGATTTCTCATCTCTAACACAGCTGACCCAGATGGCCGCGGAGTTCGAGAACGTGAGGAGTCAACAAAGAGAACAAGGAAGGAAGGCTACGGTGGAGACTATCTGGCCCAAGCCAGTGGAGGCGCGGCAGAGCAATCCCTTCCGCGCAAAGACATTTGATCCCCGATCTGGAGGACAAGCCGAGGGGCGGACAGAGACGCCAGCGGCTACACAGTCGGCGGAGGCAACTAGCCGGATGATGGCCCAGGACGCTGGACCTAGGCCAAGCCGAGTTTGTTATCGATGTGCACAACCCGGACATTTCGCGCGAGAGTGTCATAACGCACAGGTGTTGTTTTGTCGACACTGTGGTCAGCGAGGCCGGACTGCGAGGGAGTGCTGCGAACGAGACAGCTCGGGAAACGGCCAGGGGCGCCCTCCAAGAGAGTGGAGCGGCGCCAATTAAACACGGGAGATGAGGAGAGGTACCCGCTCCGAGTAAAGGAGTGGAAGATCGTCGCGACGGTGACGGTCGGGGGTCAAAGGATGACCGCCACGATCGACACCGGGGCCACGCGCAGTTTTGTCAGCGAAGATTGCGTGCGCCAACGGACGATACGAGGCGAGCGTTGCCAGGTGGAGTCACGAATCAGGCTGGCCGATGGATCGGCGCTGGACGTGACAAAGGTGATGAAAACGGATGTGAGT
Organism: Drosophila mojavensis; assembly: GCF_018153725.1. NCBI lineage: Eukaryota > Metazoa > Arthropoda > Insecta > Diptera > Drosophilidae > Drosophila > Drosophila mojavensis. The sequence goes on along the minus strand of NW_025318636.1, from coordinate 1,263,705 downwards.
CTGGCTGGAAAGACGGCGGAAGCGAACCTGCTAATAATGCCGACCATGCTGGACCATGTCATCCTCGGCATGGATTTTCTATGCGGTGCGTTGTGGCAACGCGGAGCTGGAAATGAGGATGGTGGACGACGTGGGAGAAGGAGCGTCGCCACCGAGTGAACGAAGAGGAGGAAAAGGCAGCAGCGGTTTTAGAGAGCAAGGCCAGCTCGCTAAAGGACATGTGAAGGAGTCGGGCCCAGAGGTGTCGCGCGAGGCCGCGACGTCGGAGGAGGATCCGAGGTCGACAATCACGGTGTCGACAGTCGGCGTTCAGGAGGCGTCGAGCCAAGGCGCGCCGCCCGACAAGAAAAGAGGTGAGAGGAAACAGAGGAAGAAAAGCAGAGACAAGAGAAAAGGAATGGAAAAGGGAACGCCGGAGGGGAGACTTAGAGGGAGTCTCCCAGCGATAAGGAGAGATAAAAAGGACAGAAGCGAGATAATGGAGGACAAAAGGGGAGCTGGGCCTCCCACGAGAGCTGTGTTGCAGAGCGAGGACTTGAGGAGCGGACCCGAGGAGCGGTCGCCGGAGTTTAAATCAGTCGAGTTGGAGAGGGAAGGTGAGCCCGGAGGCGGCCCACCGACGAGAGAAGAATCAGAAGGCGAGGATGAAGGAAATGAACGATCCGGGCACAGTAGCAGGGAGTGGCCGGAGGAGTTGGAGGAGGAACTGCAGGAGTTCCTTGAGGCAGAGTTGACATCGCTGAGCATAGCATCCGGATGAAGGACGACAAGCCTTTGAAGCAAAGGTACTACCCTAAAAATCCGGCTATGCAAAAGGTGATCGATGAGCAGGTGGACGAGCTACTCCAAGCAGGGGCGATTGAGCCGTCGAAGAGCCCACATAGCGCACCCATAGTCTTAGTCAAGAAAAAGACTGGGGATTGGCGCATGTGCGTAGATTATCGTCAGCTCAATGCCCACTCGATCCCGGATGCGTACCCTGTTCCGCGGATTCTTCACATTTTGGAGAAGTTACGACACGCACGATTCATATCCACGCTGGATCTAAAGAGCGGTTACTGGCAGATCCCAATGGCGGCGGATAGCAGGGAGTACACGGCGTTCACCGTGCCAGGCAGAGGATTGTTCCAATGGCGAGTGATGCCATTCGGTTTGCATTCGGCGGGGGCGACATTCCAGAGGGCGCTGGATACAGTCATCGGGCCCGACATGGAGCCTCACGCGTTTGCATATCTAGATGACATAGTGGTCATCGGAGCGACAAAGGAGCAGCATGTGGCCAACCTGAAGAAAGTTTTCCGGCGGTTGCGGGCGGCCAATCTGAGACTCAACAGAAAGAAATGCAGTTTCTTTCGGGAAAGGTTGGCGTACCTTGGCCACGTGATAAGCGGAGAGGGGATTTGCACGGATCCCGCGAAGGTTGAGGCGATTCGGAGCCTCCCATCACCTTCGTGTCTAAAGGAGTTGCGGCAATGCCTAGGAATGGCATCGTGGTATAGACGATTCGTGCCGGACTTCGCATCGTTAGTACAACCGATGACGAAGCTCCTGAAGAAAGGTCAGAGGTGGATCTGGAGCGAGGAGCAGGAGGAGGCGGTGCAGAAACTCAAGGAGAGTTTGACAACCGCGCCTATTCTGGCCTGTCCCGACTTCTCGGCCAAATTCGTGCTGCAGACCGACGCCAGCGACTACGGCCTCGGTGCAGTGCTGACGCAAGAAGTTGAGGGTCAGGAGCGAGTAATAGCATATGCCAGTCGGAAGTTACTGAAGGCGGAGCTAAACTACTCGGCCACGGAAAAGGAGTGTCTCGCGATCGTCTGGGCGATCCGAAAGATGCGATGTTACCTGGAGGGCTACAGGTTCGACGTCGTCACGGATCACCTAGCGCTGAAATGGCTCAACTCTATAGAAAGTCCCACGGGCCGGATCGCTCGTTGGGCGCTAGAGTTGCAGCAATTCCAGTTCGACGTACGCTATCGCCGTGGGAAATTGAATGTGGTGGCCGACGCACTGTCCCGACAGCCCGTAGACAGTTGCAAGCAGGCCGTGGAAGAAAATCCCCCTTGCGGGTGGATAAAGAAGATGCGTGAAAGGATCGTAAAGGAGCCAGAGAAGTTCCAGGATTACGTGGAGGAGAACGGGCAGTTATATCGGAATTTAGGCCATAGGATAGACGAGGAGGACTTTATCCCATGGAAGCTCTGCGTTCCAAGCAGTTTGAGGGGCAGAGTGATGAGGGAGTGTCACGACGCTCCCACGGCCGGACATTAAGGAGTGAGGAAGACGGCAGCACGACTTGCGCAAAAGTACTATTGGCCGGGCATGTTCCGAGATGCCGCCAAGTACGTGAGGTGTTGCGAAACGTGCCAAAGATTTAAATGCGTGCAACAGAAGCCGGCCGGGCATATGCTCACCAGGCAGGTGGCGGAGCCAATGGCGGTCTTGTGCGCAGACTTCGTGGGACCGTTGCCTCGTTCCAAACGTGGGAACACAATGTTGTTGGTGTTCCACGACGCTTTCGCTAAATGGGTGGAGCTGGTGCCGTTGAGGAGAGCTACTACCGCTCTGTTGCAACTGGCGTTCCGGGAACGGATACTCAGCAGATTTGGAGTACCCAGGACATTCGTTTGCGACAACGGCGTACAATTTGCAAGTAGGAGTTTCAAGGCGTTCATGGAATCCTTGGGGGTGACACTCCAGTACACAGCGCCTTATTCGCCGCAGGAGAACCCGACGGAGCGAACGAATCGCACGGTGAAGACAATGATAGCTCAGTATATCGAAGGCCATCAGAGCTCATGGGACGAGCTGCTGCCGGAGATAACGCTGGCCGTCAATTCGAGCGTGGCCGACTCCACGGGCTTCACTCCAGCATTTCTGATGTTAGGGCGGGAGCCACGCCTACCCGCCGCTTTGTACGATGAAGTCACTCCCGGTTCGGCGACCAGAGAGACCCAGCCCGAGGCCAAAGGAGTCAAAATGAAGGAAATATTTGACATAGTGCGTAGTAACTTGCAACGAGCATCAAAGGATCAAGGCAGGCACTACAACTTGAGACGGCGTGACTGGAGACCAGCGTTGGGTTCGGCGGTGCTGTTACGACAACATCAACTGTCGAACGCGGTGGAGGGATTCGCGGCGAAACTGGCGCCCAAATTCGACGGCCCCTACAAGGTCGTTAAGTTCCTGTCCCCCAACGTGGTGCGCCTGACGAAGGAGGGCGAACGCAAGAGGAGGGTGGCCAACATTGCGCAGCTGAAGCCATTCCATCAAGAAGATGAAGAAAGCGACACGATCCCGGAAACCGAGACCGGGGAAACGGAAAACAGGCCTATACGATGACCGTCGACTCATCGGGGGGCGTAATAATTTCCCTGTCGAAGTAAGGGGGGGTGTAAGGCGGCCTTTTTGCCCACCTTACATTTTTGTAGGTAATAAGTAAAGATATAGAATGAAATAGAGTTTTGTTATGGTGAATGGGATTTGAATAAGGATTTGAGGCATAGTTTGATTTTGTAGTGATTAAGGGAAATGAAATGGATTATGTTGCAGATTTTGATTTGGTAGATAGTAAGGTTATATTCTGAAGTGTATTATTAGAATAAGAGTTAGTTTGTAAGAGTGGATTTCGATATAGATTTTGGTTTACATTTTGAAGTCATTTATAAGTTGATAGGAGTTAGTTGTTATTAGAATAAGCGTTAGTTCGTAAGGTAGTACTAAGTAGTTAATAATTAGATGTAAGTGCCGTAGCGATTAGCCTTAGAAAGTAAGCGAAATTCAAATGAGTAGGCGGGCACACGATCAGCAATGCAACCGTGCAGCTCGAAAGCTCGCGGTGGTGAATTGCATTGCTGGTCGCGTGGTAAAATCTGCACAGCGGCAGAAGAGGCTTGAAAGCTGCGTGCAGTATTTAGTCAGTCTGGAGCTCTCGATGTGAGCAGACGCGCTCAAAAGGGAAAAATAGAATTAACTAGCAGGTATAAAGGTTATAAGGCGACAAGTTTAATAAAGTAAGGAAATGTACGTAGAGATGGTTGCTTATTTATTCGTAGCTAGTTTAATAATCAATTTGTTAGTTAACTAATCACAACTAACATTAACTGGTAGTTTGAACGAGGGCAAATCCTGTTCGCCAGAAGGTTAAAACTCTGGCAGTAAAATCGCGTGGTCTTGAGTGAGCGCCGGCGGCAACGCTGGGCGTTCCTCGATCCGCGGTCTACCGATCGTAGTAACCCCACTAACATTCCACGACACGCTTTCGCAGCCCCGACCCCCGCAATCTGGAGTGCGCTTGATCGCGCCACTCGATTGCGGCCGCCCTCCCGCGTGCAAACGCGTGAGCGTGGGCGTGGTCGGCGAGCTCAGGCCACGTGGTCGCCTAACCTATACAACTTCCCCCCCTCTCCCATTTCTCTAACTCATTACGTCCCGTATCTACTTACAAATTTCTTGTGAGTTATGGCCCTGGGCAGACTGAGACTCTGACCCCGGCTGGAAAATAATGTAACCTTACAAGCGTCACATGAATGAGTCATTACATTGCGTCTGAGCGAAACAGATTCTAAAGAAAACAAAGAGTGACGCTTTTTTTGGTTATGATGCGAAGCAGAGCATAAACGAAAAAACGATCAACTCTCATTTGCGAGCTCTGCTAAGAACTGACCAAAAATGAGGTGTCTACGCCCAGTAGGGGCGTGGCAAATCGGAAAAACCTGTATATTTTACAGTATTAGAGCGAAACTTAACTGCTAAACTGTTGATGGAATGTGAATGAGTATTCCGCAGTCAGTAACGCCCGACTACAACGTTCTTACTTGTTTATGTATGCTTATGTGCAATTTATGCAATTTCGGTTTAAAATTTACCCGCCACCCCCTCACCCTCACCTTTGTAAAAGGCGTATTTCAGATACTAGGGACTTGTGCATATCCATGTTATAATCATAATCTGAAAGTTTCATGAAGATCGTATGTCCACAAAAAAAGTTGTGAAACAATTAAATTCTCATAGTAAGCGCACACTGCGCTTATGCGTGTTTATTCTTGTTTGTGTATGTGCGTGTAAATGTTTGTGTATGTGTGTGTGTGTGTGTGTATGTATGCCTGTGTGTGCGTGCGTGCGTGTTTTTTTTTTTTTTATATTCGTTTATTGACAATCTTTACAAGTTGCAAGTTGCGTGGTGGCTAGGATAAAGCGCGATGCTTGCGGGACGGTCGTAAAGCATTGCTTCGCAAGCTCTTTGCGCTACCTTAGCCTGGGACAGCTCGTCTTCTCATTCGCTCGACTCTGCGGAGCTCCATCATCACTGTGGCCGCGAAGGTGCTTGTTAGTTCCCAAGCTTCCTCCGATTTCAGCATGACGTTGACAATGTTGTCCGCTCTGATGGAGCGGCCCATAGCCTCTTCCAGACGACGCCTCCCCTCCATGAACCGTCCATATTCGAAAAGGATGTGGTTGACGTCTTCCACACGCCCTCGCTCGCACCAGGGGCACTCGTCAGATTCCTCGTGGCCAAATCGTTTCAAATAGCTCCGAAAGCATCCATGTCCCGAGAGGATCTGCGTAAGGTAGAAGTTTACCTCGCCGTGTTTGTGGTTGACCCATGGTTCGATCTCCGGGATGAGCTTGTGCGTCCACCGCCCTTTAGCTGAGCTATTCCACTTTCTTTGCCATCGTGCAATGCTGTTCGCCCTGATAGCGTTGAGTTGCGCAGGCGCGTGCGAATTCCGCTCCACGGCTTCGGTGACCAAGTACTCCAGTGGTACCATACCAGCTATGACGAGCGCCGCGTCATCGGAGATAGTCCTGAAAGCGCAGCTGACTCTGATTGCGCTCAGTGTGTGTGTGTGTGCGTGTTTCTTGTGTAAGCTGAAAGACGTGAAAAATTATTGAAATAGCTATTGCTCCAAGGGTTCAGGGGATCTCGTAGTCGACCAGTCTCGACTAGCTTTCTTACTTGTTTAATTTCCATCCTCTACTCTCCTCGGTGTAGGCAGAGGCGCCGGCAGTCTTTATTTTAGTTATTTTGACAAACATGCTATTGATTTGTTATGTTATATGTTATTTTAACATAATTTATATTTTTAAAATTTCATAAAATGTTTTCTTCCGTCTATGAATATCTATTAAGCTTATTTATATATGTAAATGGCACACGCATATAAATTACTTAGCTGACCGCTACAAATGCCGATTTGCCTCTAGTGGGCGTAGATTTTCATAGTTCGAACCCCTTTTTAAATTGAAAATGAGGGTATAATAATTTTGTTAAAAGTATGTAACAGGCAGAAGGAGGCGTGGTAGATCCCACAAAGTATATATATTCTTGATCAGGGCGACCAGCTGAGTCGATTTAGCCCTGCCCGTCCGTCCGTATGTATGAACGCCTCATTCTCAGAAGCTGTAAGTGCTATAGACCTGAAATTTTTCCCAGATCCGTGTATATCGCGCGCATATCGAATTTTCAAAAAAAATCGATAACTACTCCCGATATTTTATTATCGATAAAAACCCTTATCGAAAGCTAGTTTTTTAATTATACCTCCTACACCTTTAGAGCTAGAGCTTCCAAATTTTAAATGTAGACTTATATGTATTTTATATAATTTCGATTTTTAATGTAATTTACCCCCCACCTTTATATCCACCCCCTCACCCTCACCTTTGTAAAAGGCGTATTTCAAGTACTAGAGACTTGTGCTTTGGAATGTACACACATTGAATATTATAATTATGTTCTGAAAGTTTCATTAATATTGTATGTCTAGAAATTTAATTATTCAACAAATAAATTCTTATAATGTTGCCCACATTGCAGCGCAGCCCAAGCGCGGTCGCTGCTAACTGCGCAGTCAGCAGAGCGCGTGATTATACGTGCGTGTGTATGTGTCTGTGCATAAAAGAAGTGCAGATTGAATAGAATATCAGCTTACAGGGTTCATGGTATCTCCTAGTCGAGCAGTCTCGACTAGAGCCTTCTTACTTGTTTTACTTTCATACAAGTTTTTACTTCCGTGCTATTATTGCCTATTACCTATTAATAACATTTATAACATTTATTTGTTTGCATTTTGCAAAGAATTGAAAAAAGGCTAAGATTAGTTAATTTTTTTTGTTTTTTTGAATTATTTTGTGTTTTTGTTGCTATTCTTATTGTCCGTCTGTCCGTATGTATGAACGCGTCGATTTCAGAAGATATAAGAGTTAGAGACTTTTTTTTTAATGTCCGTATTTACAGCGCGCATATCAAGTTTATCACTAAAAATCAATAACTAATCCCGATCTTTTTTATCGATAAACAACCTTATCGAAAATCAGTTATAAAATTATATCTCCTACATCTTTGGAGCTACAGTCTCCAAATTTTGAATGTATATTTATATGCATTACAATTTCGGTTTTTGTTAAAATTTACCCCCCCCCCTTAAATCCACCCCCTCACCCACATATTTATAAAAGGCGTACTTCAAATACTAGAGACTTGTGCCAAAGCAAGAGCACGCATATTATTGCTATAATTTCGACCTGAAAGTTTCATGAAGATCGTATGTCCACAAAGGTATTAAACAATTAAGTTCTCATAGTAAGCGCTCACTGCAGCCCATGCGTGTTTATGCGTGGATGCTTGTGTGTGTATGTGTGTGTATGTGTATGTGTGTGGTTTTTTTTTTTTTTTTTATATTCGTTTATTGACAATCTTATTATATTACAAGTTGCACGTTGAGTGGTGGCTAGGATAGCGCGCGATGCTTGCGGGACGGCCGTGAAGCATTGCTTCGCAAGCACTATGCGCTACCTCAGCCTGGGACAGGTCGTCTTCTTATTCGCTCGACTCTGCGGAGCTCCATCATCACTGTGGCCGCGAAGGTGCTTGCTAGTTCCCAAGCTTCCTCCGACGCCTCCCCTCCAGGAACCATCCACATGCGAAAAGGATGTGGTTGGCGTCTTCCACATGCCATCACTCGCACCAGGGGCACTCGTCAGATTCCTCGTGACCAAAGCGCTTCAAATAGGTCCGAAAGCATCCATGGCCCGAGAGGATCTGCGAAAGATAGAAGTTGACCTCGCCGTGTTTTCGGTTAACCCATGGTTCGATCTCCGGGATGAGCTTTAGCTGAGCTATTCCACTTCCTTTGCCATCGTGCAATGCTGTTCGCCCTGATAGCGTTCTGTCGCACAGACGCGTGCGAATTCCGCTCCACGGCTCCGGCGACCAGGTACTCCAGTGGCACCATACCGGCTATGACGAGCGCCGCGTCATCGGAGATAGTCCTGAAAGCGCAGCTGACTCTGATTGCGCTCAGCCTGCAGGTCGCGCAAATGTCCCGGCTGTAGCTCGGCGTTGCCATCGCTCTTGACCATATTCGCGCAGCATAGAGGATGACAGACCTAATGACGCTCATTAGAAGAAGACGTCGTTGCTGTTTAGGTCCCCGCGTGTTAAGCATAATTCTTGAGAGAGCTCTGCAAGAATCAGGTGCCTTTTTATACACATATTCTAAGTGCTCGCGGAAAGTAATCGCCCTTTTTACCGCGATGGTGAAGCTGCCTATCCTTATATTGGCAGTCTCCACTTTTATGCGACTGCTTACTAGGACGACTTCCGTCTTGTGCGCCGCTAGCTCGAGCCCAGCTCCTGTCAACCAGCTTCGATTGATACTTTCGCTGCACATATCCTCTGTATCTTTAAGCTCCTTGCCTATGGCGACGACAGCCACATCATCAGCAAAGCCAATGGTGTACGCACCTGCTGGTACTTCCAAGCGCAGTACGCCGTCGTACACAATATTCCATAGAAGAGGCCCCTTGGGGTACTCCAGCTGACACTGTATAAGTTTGAGGACCCTCACTCGTGTTGTATGCCAGTGTTCTTCCTCTGAAGTAGCTATTTATTATCTCTTTCAGATATTTAGGGATATTATATTGTGACAGCGCATTCATTATCATATCCCAACTAGCTGTGTTGAAGGCGTTCTTAACGTCAAGGGTCGCGATGATGCAGTAATGCTTCGTCCCGTGCCTCCATCTGGTGCCTTGAATGGCGGAAGTTGCCAGGCCAACAACTTTTTCTAGAGCATCTGTTGTTGACCGGGCCTTCCGGAATCCAAATTAATTTGGTGATAGGCCTCCGGCGCTAGCAATAGCAGTCTCCAGTCTAGAGCAGATCAATTTCTCAAACACTTTTCCCATGGTGTCTAAGAGGCAGATCAGTCTGTATGAAGATGGCTCGTCTGGTGGTTTGCCAGCCATGGCAGCAATACCAGGTTCTGGGTCTTCCATTTTGCAGGGAACGTCTCCTTAATTAAACATTTGTTGTATAATTCGGCAAACGTACTAGGGTGCAAGGCGAGGGCTAGTTTTAGCGCATGATTTGCGATCCCGTCCGGCCCTGGAGCTGTGTTGGTTCTAAGACCTCTGAGAGCTACTAAGATTTCTTCGTCTGTAACTACTATCTTATATGCCCTGCCCCAAGGGTCATGTGAGGAGCAATATTGGTATGCACGTATGAATGTATATGAACGTACGTAGTTGCTGTGCGTTTATATACATATACGTGCATATACATGTTGCACCACACAACGACGCGAGTACTGTAGGAGCGACCCTCGCTACTGGAAAGGGGTCAAGGTCCGACTGTAGTCGGTCTCTTTCGCTCCTACAGATTCAGCAATGGGCTCGCGCCGCACACACGTCGATCATCGAGGACCGTTAGCCGAGGTGCCGTTCGGTCCGAGTGAGAGTAGTGGACACTTTCACTCGCAGGGCACCAACGGTACTTCGGCCAATGGGAGGCTGCCACGCAATTTGGCGGGAAAGTGGCGTCACCCAGATCACGCTACTTTACCGTTTTTATGGGCACGAGCGACAGAAAGGCCCCGCTCCAGAGCCGAACAGGCCCCGTTACCACACGAAGCAGGGCCTGTGGCTGGGGTATAAAAGGCCACCAGCAGCTCCATAACAGCAGGTCGTCGAAACTATACTGAAGAGAAAATATGAAGTGAAAACTCGAAGTGCGTGAAGTAAGTGCCAAATTCAAGTGAAAGTCAACGAGAGTGGTAAATCAGGACTCCCAGGACATCGTGGGAACAGCAAGGACATCGTGGGAGCAGCAAGGACATCCAGAGAGCATACTGTCGGATCATCAGCGGCACCGATCAGGACATCGGTGCATATCAGCGGCTTAAGCGAGGCCTGCACATCTGAGTAAGTTCACGTAGCCGTGCGCAAGCTAGTGTTGCGCTGTGAACGAGTGGGATAGTAGGAGAGGCGTTTCCCGAATCGTCCCGGTGAACTAGCGTGTTTTAGCACAACACTCTCCCAGCCGGAGTGCGTTGAACCAGCGCTCAGTAGGTGGGCTTCGCTAAAGCCAACCAGCGAACCAGCATAAATTTAAGTGTAAATTTCAAACTTATTCAAGAAAATATACATTTACGCTATAAAACCTAAATCACAAGTGACTAATTAATATCGCAGGGGCTTCAACAAATAAATTTGTTGGCACGAATCCACAGTCAGCTGAAACTAGCCCAGCTTAGACTCGGGATAAACCGAAGGTTCGTTACAACTGGCGCCCAACGTGTGGCCCTGCGATAAGAGATTAATTAGCGAATATTTGTGAATATGGGGCGAGCGTGGGTATGTAATCTGAAAAAGAATGAAGTGCTGCGTTATAGTGACGAGTTCGGAGTGAGCTTGTCAGTGTGCCTGACGTTATGCGGAGGCAGTTTGGCGAGTGGGTTGAGAGGAATGAAGGAAGCATTCCTTACTCACTGAGGATTGCCGAGCTGGGACGACTGCATGGACGCCGTGCCTCACTCAGAGATGAGGCAACGACCGCTTTGGAGTTCCTGGAGCAAGTGAAGTGGTCGGCTGTAACATATGGTTTGGAGTTGGACATGATCCCGAGGTCGATGCCAGAGCTGCTGAAAGGCATGGCCTTGAAGTGGTATGTGGCCAATAACCGACACTGGACGGCGTGGGTGACGTTTGTGCGTAGCTTCCAGGAGTTCTTCTTGCCCAGAGGCTATCTGGAGAAGCTGGAGGACGACGTCAAACGCCGGAGACAAATGGTAGATGAGAGCTTCAAGGTCTACATGGTTGAGATGCAGACTCTCATGCGGCCCCTGCGCTATGGAGCAGACCGCGAGATGAAGCTCATCTACAACAACAGCCTGCCCGATCTGCGTGCCTAAGCCCGCCCGTATCAATTCCGGACTCTGGTGGAATTGATGCACCTGGCAGACGAGTTCGAGGAGCTGGGAAAAGATCGGGCTGCGGCAGCAGCCACGGCCTGGCCGGACGCGATTGATGGCCATGGACGACGCTGGAGACGACGTGGAGTATCGTCGCGTGGATGATGAGGCGAAGCCTTCTCCTGCGCCGAGGACAGGCGCATCAGGACCAAGGACGCACATCCCAAATCCAGCCAGGGCTTGCCGAATGTGTGGCCAAGAGGGGCATCGCGTTTTTACGTGCCGCAACAAGGCGCTGGATTTCTGCTGGCAGTGCGGGTACATAAGAGTGCGAACGTTTGCCTGTTGCTAGTCGGGAAACGAGCTGACGGCTGACGGCGATCGTGGCATTGGAGTCTCACAGCAGAAGGCCACGATTGATACAGGAGCCTCGAGCAGCTTCATCAGTGAGAGGCTCGCTGAGAGGCTCGGAGGAGTGGGCGTGGTGCGCGCTACATGGCGCTTGGCGGACGGCAGTTGCAGTCAGGTGGACTCGCAGCTGGTGACGACGTTCAGCCTGGGAAATCAGCAAATCCAGATACCGTTGCTGATCCTGCCAGGAGTGATCGACGATTTGGTGCCAGGCTGGGATTTTTTGGCTAGTATAGGCACCACACTGCAGTGTGGCGGTTTGGCGCTGAAAATTGGGCCAAGAGATCCCAAACCAAGCCACCAACTGGAAGCGAAGTTATTCATGGTTGCTGTAAGCATGGAAGCGGGTCTCCAGACGCCACTGGAGGTGACTATGGATAGTCAAGAACCGTTTCATGTGGATAAGGAGGTGAAGGGCACCAACAGGACCAAAAAGCAACGGTATCTTCGACGCAGGAAAGATAGGCGAAATGTGGTAGCAGATGCACTCTCACGGCAGCTTCTGGAGAAAGAGGCGAGCCGCTTGGTCGCTAGTAAGGAGACGCCAGCTGGGACAGGATGTCGTTGGCTCACCAAGCTGCGCCAGGAGCTGCGCAAGGCACCACAAAAGTGGCCAGACTATCGCGAAGAGTCTGGAAACTTATATCGGCACAGTCCGCATCAAGCCGGCCACAAAAGTGTGACGGCGTGGAAGCTGTGTGTGCCAACGGAGCGGCGCAAGCAACTAATGGAAGAGAGCCACGATGCAGTCGCCGCTGGCCACCTTGGGAGCCGAAAAACAATTGCTCGGGTGGCCGCACGATACTACTGGCCCGGTATGTATCGGGAAGCGCGGGCGTACGTGCAGCGTTGCGAGCGGTGTCAGAACTGCAAGACTGGTCAGCCGCATGCAGCAGGGCAGAGGCTGAATAAAGTGCGCCGAAACCTGGAGCGAGCTGGACAGGATTAGGCGCGGCATTATAACCTACGGAGGCGGCAGTGGAAGCCGGCCGTAGGTGACAAGGTGTGGGCAAAGCAACGCCACTTGTCTAATGCCGCTGAGGGCTTTTCAGCAAAACTGGCACCACGCTATGGAGACCCATATATAGTGGCCTGCCGGATCAGGTCGGAGGCGGAGAAGCGGACCAGGACGGTGCATGTGGCGGATCTCAAGCCGTGGAGAGGAGACACGGGTGAGCAATAGAGCTGTTTTTTTTCTCTCCAAAAGAAAAAGGGAGTGAATACATAGCGAAGTGTATTGCTTCTCATTTAAAATTAAAAAAAGAAGGAAAAAAAGACGGCAAACATTTCGCTCAAAAGTGCATAATTTCGGCTGCGAAATGCATCTGTGGCTGCAAAACTACAGTTGCCACCTGGAAAATTACGGTATATGGGTGCGCAACAACAATTTGTTTGAACTGCGCGCGCACGACAGCAAGCAGTGTACAGTACTGCACCGAAAAATTTAGCTGCCATTGCATGCGCAATGCACAATGCACAAATACAACAAGAAAGCAGTGCATGCGCAAGCAGCACTCATATACGGTAGAGGCGCAACAACAACGCGCGCAGCTGAAATTATGTACTTGTTCTAGCGAAAGCGAAAAGCGGAAAAACAACAACAAGCCGCACGCATTCCAGGCGAAAGAATTTCTGCACACACACACACAGCGAAGCGAGAACAAGCGAGCGTAGGCAAGGGTCAAGGGCCTACGTCGGCTGCTCAGCGATCGCTAGCGCACGAAGATGTCAAAGCGGGCGACATCTAAAACCGCCAACAACAAAACTTCGGGCCGGTCCTCTTGTGGATGAGTTACCAGAGTGGACCGACGGCGCTCGAGTGCAGTTTTCCAAGTGAATACGAGGAGCATATTTTTGGGTTGCCCATTGGGAGATTGGTTCACCATCGATGCCTGCTACGCGACGAATCCATCTGGTTGTCCGTACTGAGGCGTAGACGTGTTTTGCTGGCCGAATCCTCGCGCACTGGCCAGCGACTTTGCTGTGAGCTGTGCGCGAATGAGGAGTGTGCCGCAAAATGCCAGTCGGCCTCAAAGTTCGGCACCGGTGGCAGTTGCGAACGAAATCGATGTGGCCAGCTCCCGACAGCAATCAAAAACCGGAGACGCTGCAGCAAACGGAGAGTAGCTGCTATTATGAGCGCCTTCATCAGCAGCGGAGAGGACGACGAGGGAGTTGGCATAGCAGGTGGCCGCCGCACGGGTGCCAAAGCCACCGGGGGCTGCAAAACCAACAGGTGAGTTTTGCAGAAGCGCTCGGCGTGGGCAGAGGCAGCGGCGGCCCATCATGTATGCGGGGCATGCAGTCAGCATGTGGCTGCTTGCTGGGAGAGTGTGGCTACAGACGCCTGCCACGCGACTGGCTTCACCGGCTATGAGTCTTTGGGCGTCGGAAAAGCTTGGCTGTGCTGGAGCTGTGCGCGAAAGAGGAGGGGCCAGCAAGCGTACCGACACCAAAGACTTGACACCGGTGTCCATCTGCGAACGACGTCTGTGGCCCGATCTCCTAGCAGCAGTGCATGGAATGACTGCAGTACCCCACCGGAGCATCCTTAAGGGTCGGATGAGTGGCAGATATCAGCAGAGAGACGTCTCCAGCGGCGAGGGACAGCATGCGCCAAATGCATGAAATGGCCATTGCCGTGCGCGCGTGCGCCAAAGCCACCGGGGGCTGCAAAACCGAGAGGGGAGTTTTGCAGCAGCGCCCGGCGTGGGCAGCGGCAGGCCATCAAGTCGAGGGGCATTAAGGAGAAGGTGCCCAGCCTGAAAATCAAGGGATTTTTGTTAAATTTGTGAAATTAAAAAAAAAAAAAGCACAACTCCAATTACTTACCGGCAGAATACAGCATTGCCAGCGTCGTTAACAGCGGCGATCAGCGCAAAATGGAGCACCGAGTGATGGAGCGACGCAAAACGGAGCAGCGCGGCCGAGGCGGGCGCCAAATTAGACTCGGGATAAACCGAAGGTTCGTTACAGTCATATTCGGCTGAGTCGCACAACTCTAGAAAGCATCCTCTTTTGCTTGCCCGAATGGCCTTCTTCAACTGTCTTCTGGCTACCTGGTAAGCCAATTGTTTTTCGAAAAACGTAAACCTACCCCGATCCCGTTAATAGTTTCTTTTTGCCTGGATGCATTTCCTTCGAATGTCATCTATTTGTGCATTCTACCAATACGTAGGCTCTTATAGTCGCGTGAACTGTTTGCGGCGTAACATGCTGCTATTGCAGGCACTCTGTATTTGGGCCACCATTTGGCATGCTTGGAAAAAGCTGCGGGAACAAAAGTATCCAGCCGATACGATTCCCTCCACAAGGTTGTCGCCCTGGAAGGTGGCTCACCTATTGTGAACAGAAGTGCCGTATGATCACTGCCCGTATAGCTATCGCAGTGGCTCCATTTTGCTTCCCGAACGAGGGATGAAGTGACAAAAGTAATGCCAATTACAGATCCGTATCCAGCCCGACTGAAGGTGAACTCGTGGCCAGTGTTGAGCAGTGCAACATCTAGAGTCGCGAAAATCTCCGGCCTCTGGCATTTGTTATGTGGCTACCCCATTCTAGCGCCCATGAGTTAAAATCTCCTGCTATAATAGCCTTCCGACCCCTAGCGTCCTCGGCAAGATCGTCAAACGCCGTTGTGAAATCACTGAGCTGCATGCTAGAAGCCAGGTAGCAGCTGTAGAGCCATAGGCTACCGTATTGGCGACGAACGAACCCATTAAATGACTTAACATTCGAAAGAACATTCGTTGTGTTGCCACATACCCACAACCGTAATCGAAATACCGTTTAGGCTGATCCACGACGCGGATACGGCATACAACCCATCCAATTCTGATTTTTGACAGCTCGAGCTGAGTTTTGGCTTTTCCAATTGGAAGAGCAACTGTAGCTCTTTGCTGTCCACCAAAAGCCGGTCGAAGCGATTTGATAGCCTCAATGGGGAGTGAGCTATCCTTCAACTCCGCATTGCAGGCATCTCAATTTGAGCCGATTCGGTAAGTGTTTTAACTACCGCTCGGTCGCTCAAGGCCTTGCCTACAGCTTCGTGCAGAGCCTCAGCGCTTTGCTCCGGCTTCCTACTCAATTGCAACAAAAGGTCCCCCTTAGCTGTCTTCCTAATGCCTTGAACGTCGCTGCTCAGATGCTTCAAATTTGGGTCGCTCTTGACTACACGAAGCATGTCCGCATAGCTGCAACCACCCACGCCTAAAATCGCGATTGCGTCACTTCTGGGACGTTTTTGCATAGGCTCTCGTCCTTTAACGAATGTCCAGCTACTCTGGTTTGTCTGACGACCGACCCGGTTTGAAGTTTTAGCTATAGCCCGTAGAGCCACTGGTTCTTTTAGGTTTGCTGCACTTCTATTGGGCCTCGGCTTTTTTGAGGGAGTTTTGATCTGTTCGGAGGAAACTTCCCTCGACCGCTTGAGAGTATTGCTACCTACTGGAGCACTAATGCTCGCTGCCTTAGCATTCTCGCCACTTTTTTGAGTTGCGTGGTCTTCACCTCACAGTTTTTAACCGATCGGTTACAGAACGCTTCGGCCGTCTTGAAGGGTGACCAGCCTAGCCAGCTACTCTCTCATTAAGGCATTTATATGCCGCTGACCCCCAATTAAGGCAGACAAGCCATCTAAGAAGCTAACGCTTCTTTTAGTGATTAGGGTGCCTGGCACTCAACCATGTCAACGGCTGCGGCAACGCCCTCTGTTGTTGCTGTGGCGATAGTTGCAACGAGGAACGACGCGCGAAAGCTTGCAGCTCATCCTCCATCATGACATCCATTTTGCTCCGACTACCACGGCGTGAAGCCTGTAGTGGGCACTGCCTACTAATATAATTAGAGTTTAGAGACCGTAGTAACTCAACTTAACTACAGCGATAGCCCGAAAGTATGCACTACTTTTAGTATCTGCGTCTTCACTCCAGATGTTAGGTTGCCGCCTTTGCTAAGACTTAGCAAATCACCAAAGTTAGTGAGCGGTTGATTGTCCGCTGCAATTTCCAGAACTACTAACAGCTGTTAGAGTGAATGCAACTGATTTTTATAATTTGCACAGGTGTGACGCCTAAAGTGACAAATCTTTTCGCGCTTAAAAAAAGTCACAGTGTGTGTGTGCGTGCGTGTGTGTTTCTTGTGTAAGCAGAAAGACGCGAAAAATTATTGAAATAGCTATTGCTCGAAGGGTTCAGGGGATCTCGTAGTCGAGCAGTCCCGACTAGAGCTTTCTTACTTGTTTTTGTGAAAAAATTATTCCTTCCTCGAGTGAAAATTCACCTCTTTTAAACGCAGTCAATGCGGGGTAGTACATCATTCAAAAATCTCAAAAAAAAAAAAAAAAAAAAAAAAAATAAAAAAATCGGTTGATTAATTCCTGGGTTGTTGAACTTCCAGAATTTTATCCAAATGAAATATACACTGAATATACTAAATTGAGGTGTCATTTAGTGCCTCCCTAGAGTGGCGCCCATGGCACGTGCCGAACTTGCCATACCCAAGTTACACCACTGAATATGACTCGAAATAGGAATATCGAAAGTTGATTTGTTGAGAAATAAATACAATAGTCAATTATCATGAAAGCTTAAGTTATTGCATTATGACGAATCATAAAATATTTCATAGCAGCTAATTTCTAGTACGATTTAAAAAATATACATGAGTTTTAGTTTATTTAATTATTTTCTCCAACAGAACTGATTAAGATGAGTTCAGATACTACAAAATAAATTTGATTACTCTAAGTGATTCAACTTTTAAGTTATTATTACATACTTTTTTACACTAAACTTTAGACAATAAATTATACATACATACATATATATGCCTAAATTAAGATTGTTTAAGCCTAAACTTCAGTAGTCGTTTATATATTTTCTGTTCCCTTTTGTATTATATGGTTTAACCAATAAGACTAAAACATCTCACGAATAGTCATTGCCGCTGTATTCATCATCTTCGTCAGATGACATAATTTTGCGTCGTTTCTTTTTATTGCGTTGTTGGTTCTGTTTCCGCGCATTTAGCTTCACAGGAGAGAGTGCCGATTTCGCTGTACGAAAGGTCAATGTATCGATATTTGACGTTTCCTATATTATAGATTTGTTGATATATATGAGGAAAATATAATTGTATTACAAGCTTACAGTCATTAATGTAGTGGATGATGTTTGGATTTTACAATAAGTCACAGCTGGAATAGAAACGGAGTTTGGCTTGTCGTTTAGAATTTGACTTGGAGTTGTTGAACTTTCTTCTGTTAACCCGGAATTATTTAGTTTTGTCTTGTCGCGAGATTCATCTGCATCAGAATCAGCGTCTTCCGGATCAAGTTTAAGCATCAACTTTTTGAACTAAAATTTAAAAGATATTAACTTAAAATAAAAAGTTGAAGTTTAGAGTTACTTACATCCAAATATTTTACAACAAGATCTAATTTTTCTTCATCCGATAATTTCCTAGAAAAACAGTCAGTATCCGCGCTTGTAAAATTTTGAGGTTGCTTTTTAATCACATCGATTGTGGTTCTTGGATTAAAGTCTGCGACGATCCTACGTGTTACCGCCTTTTCATATAGCTTCTGTTCAGACGGCGAATAACGAGATATTTTTCCGTCAGTTAAGCCATACATTTCTTTTAGGTGCTCTTTTAGTACAAGTAGTAGCATACACGCTTGTGCGGAAGTTATACATTTTTTTATTTCGGTCATATCTTCAGGAAGACGACTAAAAAGAACATGTGGGTCCTCCTCATCATCATCGTCTTCAAGAACGTCTCCTCCCTTGTCACTTGGTCTAAGGTGTTCTTTAAAAGTAGTTAAAAGATGTGTACCAGCCATCGATATAAGTAAATCAATTTGATGGATTAAGTATAGAGGCTCATCTTGAACCGCGTATGGAAAGTATGCAAGATTGTCGGCGATGTATAACATTTGCTGTAATGATGTCTTATTATCATCAAATTGTTTCGTAACCGTCTGAACCAACGCGCGTCTTTGTGGTTTTGTGGTGCGGAGTAATGTATACAGAAAGTCATTCAAAGCTGTTGTTACTTGATCAGGCCCTCGTTTTCTGAGCAAAAATGGTTTTATTTAATTTTTAGATCACACGATTATAATTAATCTACTCACGCATAACCTCGTATAATTTCGTTTTTCGCCTTATTGTTTTTTTGTAATATCTCCTGTAGCTTAAAGCAAAGTTGAAGCCCGAATTGAACTTTCATATTCACAAACCCTGAATATGTTTTATCAATATCTTTCAACAAGGCATCCGCTCTATGGGCTGACTAAAATTTAAGTTCATTATAATTTAAGTTCATCATTAATTTATTTGCGAGGTCTTTAGCTTACCTCAACCTTTAAATCGGTGCTCAGACATATCAAATAAGGTACCATTCTAACTGGGTGCACCAAGCCTTGGCGAAGAACAATTTGCACGACTTTGACTGCCCAGAGTCGGACTGCATCGTCTCGATTAAGGAAACAGTCGAGAATTTCTTCCAAATAGAGCTGAATGATGCGACTAGCCATACCAGAAGAAACATCATTCATTTCCTTTAAGTCTTCATGCTTTGATTGCTTTTCCCCTATGAAGATATTGTTTTTAATATTGCAACATTATTATTAATTTTTATTATATTGTACTAACACTCCTTCTCTTTGTTGTGCATGAACATTTCAGATTCAGTTAAATAAATCCAAATATTTCGCATGCAGATTATTTTAATCCCGCCATCATTTGAGGATGACCTCAGTAAATCACAGTAAAATTGTTTAAGCTCTGATCGAGTCAGATAATCATCATTCATAACACAGAAGGAGCCAAGTGATATAAGTGCTTGTTTGCGAATTTCGTGATTGGAGCAACCACAAAAGAACATTAAGCATTCAAATACGTTATCGCATATTGTTGGAGGAAGTCCGTTATTTGCATCACCTAAAAGTATTTTCAAGTTAGGTTTCAAAGAGTTAAAAAAAAAAATGTATTTACCTAATGCTATTGGGGAACTAAAATCAAAATATCGCATCAAAATACCAATAGTAAATAGACTTCTCCGAAAGCTAGGGGTGTAAATATTATCAATATGAAAAACATTTTGCTCAACTTGATTTCTAGACAGCTCCAGAACACGGTAAAACCTATAAGTAATGCATTTAAAAATTATGTTTGTTTGAAGTAGAAGTTTAGACTTACTTTTGAAAGCAATCGCGAATCAATTTAAAATTTTTTGTAATCTTATTTACGAGTGCTCCCAAACAAGAAACACAACTTGTAACCTCAGCTTGATTTCTTGATACTACTAGCAGCATCAGATGTTCTTCTAAAGATGCCAAAAACGACTCGCTCGCATTGTTAACTAGAGGTACAACCTTTTCAAGAATATCAGCCACTGCACAAATAAATTTTGCTGCAGAAGCTGAATGGCATTTAATATTTAAATAAGGCTCTATTGTCATAGCGTGTCTAATCAAGAGCTGAGGCCGTACTTTAGCTAGCAAATGAAGTGTAGTTATGCAGCCAAGCATACGTGCATTGTCGGTGTCCTCCAATTCAATTAGCCTGTCCACAAGACCATCAGCTAATTGCTGGCAAGCTAATACAATTTCTTGTGGTGGCTCTGTATTTTTTTTTACACTTTCCTGAGTACTTCCATCAAGCTTAACCATATTATCTTTTGGTTTGAAAATCTAAAAAAAAAAATTGAACAATAATAAATTAAAATAAAATAAATAAAATTATCTGTCACATACGCTCATCAGAAGACCCTCTAACCACGTTGTTCCAGTATCATGAGCACTGTTCACCACATCAATGATTTGATTAATTTTCCGTTGTATACCATACTATAAAAAAAAAATTATATATATATATATATATATGTATATTATAAATTCCTTTAAAAATATTATAAATAGACCTTGTCATTTTTGACACATGGTGTGAACCACATTTTCATAAAAACTTCCGTAACAAGCTTTTGAATGCCTTCCTCGTCGTTAACGCGGCGTATCATTTTTACACAAATTTCAGGTATTTTTTCGAAATCAGGATATTCAATACAAATATCACGCAAAATTTTTATTACACGCTTTCTTACTGAAACACCAGTGTCCTGCAAGGAAATATATTTATATATAATTGATTCATATTATAATTTTAAATGATGTTTACCAATATTCGAGTCGAAAGCATATCGTAGTATTGATCTATTAATTCCTGATTGCTAAGAACAAATTTTCCTACTAAGTCAACTGCAGCTTCGCGCACTGATATTGCAGTATCTAGAAATTTTTGATTAACACCCATTTGCATGTCCTTTCGCTTTAGTACCAGAGGATCAACTTCAACAATATTTGCTAGACATTTCATTGCTCGCGTTCTCACAGCGATTGATGGTTCACTGGGCAAAAGGTTAGGGATTGAGTTATTATGTTATAGTAGACACCAAGTATACTTACTTAACGACTAAAATAATTTTTTTAAGACATCCATCAAATGATTGACTAAATGGCCGTTTCGTAGCTAAATATTGAGCTATCAACTGTGCATTATTATAATCTATATACGTTTTTATGTGTTGATGGCTTTGCTCGCCCACTGGAAATGGTTTAATTTTACTAATCAAGTACCGTTTTCGTTCTTCTAAGACATTAAAAATTTCAAGATTCAGTTCATAATCAACAACGTCGACAGGTCGATTGCCATTTTTATTAGAGTCGTCAGGATAATTTTCATCACAGGATCCAGAATCTGATGTATCAGAATATTCACCTTAAATAATAATATAATAAGAAAATGAAATCATATATTGAATTTGTAGTATCTTGAAGGATATACATATAAACCGTACAATTGGAAATGCTAAATTAAAACATACACCGTAGTAATAATATATCAACCATACTATGTATGTCATATTTGATACACGTAGATACACATGCGCTACTATTTTAATTCAACATTTTTCCCGTCAGATCAGATTTTAGTTTTAACACCCTGAACCCATTTTCAATAGAAAATATGTTTTGTTAAATATTCCATATTCGACTAACCCATCTGGCAGCCTTATATCTTTAAACAGAGAAGCCAGATCGCTTATTAACATACCGCGTTGGAAATTTAGTCTAAGTAGATTTTTACCATGAATCAGTACACGCCACGCGAGCACTCCCAAATTTTTTTAATTTACATTCAACAAAACAAGTTAAAACGGTAAACAAGCTAAATTTACAAAATTGCGAAAATGATTATTGGCCGAAAATGAAGATGGTCAAGCGGTATCGGGATTTTATAACCGTTTTCGTGATGCCAATTATCCCTTGAAAGCGTATGATGTAGTTCTGGTTTTTTAAATTTTTAAAAGAAATTGTTTCCTCGTCGCTTGATGCCGAAAAATGGCGGTTTCGACTGGCCACCGCGTTCGCCCGATTTAACGCCACCTGACTATTTCTTATGGTGATTTTAAAAATAAAAAATGTATCTTAGTAAGCCAACGACCACAAAAGAGCTCAAGAACAACATGAAAAATTTTCTGTTTATCTTTGATTTAAAAGAAACAAGTAAGAAAACTCTAGTCGAGAGTGCTCGACAAGATATTCTGATCCAAACAATGGAAAAACACATTTAGTACGGCTCAAAATTTCAGTTTCGATATATTTAAATATATAAATAAAATAAAAATACTTGTATATGGTAAAATATGCATACAAAAATATTTACACTAAAGTTAAATATATTAAATTCCTTAAATACCTGAATACTAAATTACCACTGTGGTAACGATAAACTGCTTCAAAAGCCCTAGCGCTAATATATTGTAACTCTGAACTGATCACGCCATGTTATTAACAAAAGAAACGATAATTAACGATAATATGATTGAAAATGAGCGATAGACAAAAACGTTTTATGAGAGTTTAAATTGAAGTGCGCTCATGGCGTCGTAGTATACGACCTTCAGTAAATTGAGCGAGAATAAATTAAGCCTCAAAAAGTAATGAAAAAGATGGCAAACCGTTATCCGTCGAGTAACTCTAGTTCTTATAAGCTACACCCATTAAAAATCGGAAAATAAAATCGGTGCATAATGTTTTTGTGAAAAGTATGTAATTGTATGAATTTGATCTTAAATTATTTTTGTTTCATGTATTCTTAGCGCTTGTGCGCTTACTATGAGAACTTAATTGTTTAATAACTTTTTTTGTGGATGTACTTTCTTCATGAATCTTTCAGATTATAATTATAGCATGGATATAATGGATATAAAAATAAGCGTTTGATAAGGTTTTTAATCGATAATAAAATATCGGGATATACACGGACCTAGGGAAAAAAATTTCAAGTCTCTAGCTCTTATATCTTCTGAGATCGACGCGTTCATACATACGGAAGGACGGACAGACAAACGGACAGGGCCAAATAAATAAATAAGAAAACCATTATACCCTGACTTCCCATTTTTAATGGGTTCAGGGTATAACAAGTATGAAAGCTCCAGTTGAGACTGCTCGCTAGGAGATACCCTAAACCCTCCAAGGTGATACTCTAATCATTCTGCACTGCTTTTATGCACACATACACATGCATCCCCACGTATGTGGGCTCTGCTAACTAACAACATTGTGAACAATATTATGAAAATATATTAGTTGAATAATTTCTCTTGTAGTTGGACTATCTTTATGAAACGTTCAGAGCGTGATCATTTGGTTAGAATGTGTGTACATTCCAGCACAAGTCTCTAGTACTTGAAATACGTTTCTTCTAAATTGGCGGCGAAGGGGGCGTGGTATCTTAGCCCCGCAATCTAATACGTGCGTCGCATTAACCGTAGCCGCCATTGTTCCGCTCAGACATTTAAAAATAACATATGTGACTTCAGTGCTAAAGCGTCATCTCACAAAGCTACAGTAAACTCTGGAAAATTCACGAAAGAAGGCGACTGTTTTTTGTTGTGCACTAGAGTCTTGAAAATTGCACAATATATTCAGGTTTACAGCATTTAGGCTGTGAATGAGATATTCGCGAGAGCTGTTCGATTTTTTCCTCTTCTCTTTTGGGTTAAATTATTCTAGGAAATTTTAAATTATTACGAAAACATTTGTGCGCTTAGTGTCCCATAGATGCTATGGAAAATGAAATCTGTATAGGTGTTGGAAGTCTTTTACGAAAATCTCAATTGTAAGCCAAATCCTACCCAAAAAAGTTAGTCAAAGGATACGAGAACATATTCCTTATGCAAAACGTTACGATGTGCCATTGTCAATGCTCCGATCTGGACGAGCAGCGTTGACAGTAGATCAGTAAAAACAAGTAAGAACGTTGCAGTCGGGCGTTACCGACTGCGGAATACTCATTCACATCCCATCAACAATTTAGTAGTTAAGTTTCGCTCTAATACTGTAGAATATACAGGTTTTTCCGATTTGCCACGCCCCTACTGGGGGCGCGTAAACACCTCATTTTTGGTCAGTTTCTAGAACGAGATAACGGTACCCTAACTGCAAAGTTTGAATGCTTACCCTCAAAAAATGTGAAAATTACAGGGTATTTTTCGATATGCCACGCCCCTAAAGAGGCGTAAAAATTATTTTTAGGGAATCGATAGAGGAGGCTACCAGTAA
The DNA here is from genome assembly GCF_018153725.1 of Drosophila mojavensis. Taxonomy (NCBI): domain Eukaryota; kingdom Metazoa; phylum Arthropoda; class Insecta; order Diptera; family Drosophilidae; genus Drosophila; species Drosophila mojavensis. The sequence continues at coordinate 1,239,471 of NW_025318636.1, read as the reverse complement.
CTCAACTATCCAAATTTGAAGCTATTATACTTTAGGAGATATAAACTTTTGCGGTTTGCCACGCCCCCTGTGGGCGGACATATATCCGACAAAACTTTTTGGTCTTGGGTGATCAGTCCGAGTATATATACAAAATTTGAGGTCTCTGCCATCAATAGTGTCCAAAATATAGGAGAATTTAAAAAATCACTATATCTTCAGGTCCGATTTGCCACGCCCCCAACGGGCGTAGACTTATAATTTATCTTCAGACTTTATAGAATCATACCATTAGCTGACTTGCAAAATTTCAGCATTCTAGGTTTACAGCTTTAGGAGATACAGTTTTATCCGATTTGCCACGCCCCCAATGGGCGTAGATATATCCGCCATAGCTCGTGATCTTGGGTGGTCAACGCGGACCTACATACCAAATTTCAGCTTTTTAGCTCTTCAACAAACATGATTTCTGGTATATCGGAAAGTGCATTTTCCGATTTGCCACGCCCCTAGTGGGCGGATCGGGAAAATTTTAACACTTTATAAATCGGAGATATACACGAATATGTGTTCCAAATTTCAAGTCTCTAGCTTCAATAGCGCCGAAATAGATTGCGTTCATACGGACAGACGGACGGACAGCAAGACGGACATTGCACAAAACCAATATACTGATTCACTTTCGTGAATGAGTATAAAAATCGTATTTTTCAACTGTTGTCCCCAAACCCGAAAATAACCGCTCACCGAGGACGCCTTGAAGTTGAACGATTTTTTAAAACTACTTCCAATGATACTGTTCGTCGCGTCTGGAATAAGACTGGGTATCATGGTCGTGTTGCACCTCGGCAGCCGCACATGTTTTTGCATACACAAGAAATAATTATCAGCATATTACTTAGCTTACCTGTTCGTTGTTTTAAACGAGACTTTGGTTTCTTTGAAGCAAATCCTTTGTCGCCTTCTTTAATTCTGCGTCGTTGGTAGATTATATCCCGATACCATTGAGCCAAATAAAAATGTCGCGCATAGTCCCATATTAAATTCTCCTCTTGTGCATTTACAGCTAGAAAATCTAGAAGAATTTTTTGAAGAAACTCCGTACGCTGCTCTTCGGGATGAAGCTCGATTTTTGACTATAATTATTAAATTGCTTTATAATATTATTAAAATATTATAATATTATAATACATACGTTTGCTATAGGTAAATCACCTTCTTTTTCTTGTTCAGCTTTAATTGACTTAATCATGGAGTCAATGATATTTACTTTACAACGGGACTCAACAGTATCTTTCCGCAAACGAGCTGCTACGATGCCAAGATAGTCCAAAGAAACAAGACGAATACTCTGTTCTATAGATTTATCAGATACGTAACGCACTAGCATAGTTCCCAATAAGGATAGCAATAGTTCCGAAGCTGGCCATTCGGGCTTGTTAACAGTGGACAATAGATCATGGATAAAATTTTCAAAGAGCGGACGGAAGTCAGTTTCGTTGGTGCGAGATTTGCATTTATTTAAAAATGTTGTTAAAAAGTTGCCACCAATACTAACTGCGACATCGTATTTTTTTAGAACAAGGATATCCTGATTAGGTTTTACGACTTGTGTAGCACTGCTTGGTAAATCATCATCATCATCAAGCAGATGTATCATTTTCGTATTATTTTTACCGCCCTCACAAAGTGAATCCGTTAAAATAGTTGCGCACTGAATTAACTGGAGTACAAGAGCAGTAACCATTTGAATATTTCCACCATTATTTGTAAGTTTATATGGGCGCAGATTCTTCTTTGATGAAGGTAAACGATCAATAGATGATAGAATATCGCTCAAAATACTATTCCGTATTTTATCATATCTTTCCTTTCTAAATATCTATAAAAAAAAAATAAGGATATGTTTAAATATAATTGAATAAATTGCAATTTTTATTTAATATAACTTTTCAAATGTTAGTTACTTTTACAAGAAACGAAATTTTGCAAAATAAAGATTTTGAATCGATAACAATAATGGAAGAATTTTTGGAAACAAACTCGATCTGCTCGAGATATATACGCACTCTAGCTCGCGTTAAGATGGAGAAACGGACAGTTAGACAAGGTTTTAATCAACTCAGCTCGTCCCCTTGAGCGATAATACAGTGCTTATCATAATTATAGCCCACTTTTAATCCACTTAAACGAATCGGCTGACTGTTTTTCCCGAATGGCATATTTCCTCAAAATCTTCAAAAATGAGTAGTAAAATATTTCAATTGTGAATGGCAAAAATCTTTTTCACTTGAAATTAACGATTTTATAACGATTTCTTAAAAAGAAGTTGTTAAAATTATGTATGTAAACACCGCTGAATGTCTATCTCTTTTGCTAACATTATTCTCATGTTAGGTTCTGTTAATTGTAACGGACATTCTTTCCTTTATGCTTTAAGTTCATATTTCGGCTGCCTGCGCTGCGGCATATATTCTTATGTATTTTTAGTCTCTAATAAACCTCTGAATCGAATAGGTTATGGGCCCAGGCAGCAGAAAGTGAAAGCTGTGCTGGTGATTGGAAAAATCACATATGAGACTCGATTTATTAGTTAAAGCGTGTGTTAAACTAATTTGTGCGAAATGAGTTCAATGTTTGTAATTGAGAAGCTAGATAGTGCAAACTATAGTGCGTGGTCAGTCTGTCATGTGGTCGGTTATTGAAAAATGAGAGCGATACAGTGGAACAGAAAGCGTCGTTTGATAGCAAAGATGAGAAGGCTCTAGCTAGCATTTTGTTGTCTGTAAAAGCGTCGCAGATAAACAGTATTAAGCACTGTGGAGCCGCGTGAAAAGCGTGGACAAAGTTATCCGAGATCTACATGCCTTCGGGACCCGCGCGTAAAGTACAGTTGCTCAAGCAATTGTTGTATATTAAAATGTCAGCTACAGACAGTGTTCGTGAACATTTGAATACCCTGAACCCATTGAAAATGGGAAATCAGGGTATAATGGTTTTGTTAAAAGTATGTAACAGGCAGAATGAGGCGTGGCAGATCCCACAAAGTATATATATTCTTGATCAGGGCGACGAGCTGAGTCGATTTGGCCCTGTCCGTCTGTCTGTCCGTCCGTCCGTCCGTCCGTCTGTATGTATGAACGCGTCGATATCAGAAGATATAAGATCTAGAGACTTGAAATTTTTTTTCCTAGGTCCGTGTATATCACGCGCATATCAAGTTTTTCTTTATATATCGATACCTACTCCCGATATTTTATTATCGATCAAAAACCTTATCGAAAGCTAGTTATTTAATTATATCTCCTACACCTTTAGAGCTAGAGCTTCCAAATTTTAAATGTAGACTTATATGTATTTTATATAATTTCGATTTTTGTTGTAATTTACCCCACACCCCTATATTTACCCCCTCACCATCACCTTCGTAAAAGGCGTATTTCAAGTACTAGAGACGTGTGCTTTGGAATGTACATACATTTTCACCATATGATTACGCCCTGAGAGTTTCATTAAGATTGTACGTCTAGAAATCAAATTATTCAACAAATAAATTCTTATAATGTTGCCCACACTACAGCGCAGCCCAAGCGCAGTCGCTGCTTACTGCGCAGTTAGCAGAGCGCGCTCTAATACGTGCGTGTGTATGTACGTGTGTCGAAAAGAAGTGCAGAGTGATTAGAATATCAGATTAGAGGGTTCAGGGTCTCGACTAGAGTCTTCTTACTTGTTTTTCTAATGTCGTAGAAAAATTAAATGAAGTACAAGTGCAGGTGGCTGATGAAATGCTTGTAATAATATTACTAACAAGTTTACATGAAGAGTTGGACAATTTCGTAGTCGCTATCGAAACACGGGACACATTGCCTTCATTTAGCGCTCTAAAAATTAAATTGTTGGAAGAAGGAGAGAGGCGCAACATAGGCGTCGCGTCCAACAAACGGTAAAAGAAACAAGACAAAGAAAGACCCGAAAGACATGAAGTGTTGGTTGTGCGGGCAAAACGGGCATTTCGCGGCGAAGTGCAGATTAAGAGAGAAAAAGGTTGAGAAAGACAACGAAAGCGAAAAAACGTTCGAAAAGAGCAGTAAAAAGGCTTTTTCGGTGTTCTCTTTTCTTGGAAAAATCCAATTGACAAATCAATGTTTATATATATGCGTGAGCACAAAGAGAAAATAAAACTAGCAGGCGATAATTACATAGAAACCGAAGGTTGCGGGACAGTGTTGCTTAAGTGGAAAAATAATACGATCGAATTGGTCGACGTTTAATATGTGAAAGACTTACAATGCAATTTTATATCTTTGTCAAAGGCAACTGAAAAAGGGTTTAAAGTAATTTTTGTGAAAAACAAAGTGTTAAAGACGGTAACAATGACAATTGGCTGGTTGCAGAAAAACATACCGATTGCGTGAAGAAGTTTCCCAAGTTTCAGAAAATCGCTCAAAAGAATTACTAGCTTTAGTTCATACAGACATTTGTGGTCCTATGCGTAAGGCATCACAAGGTGGAGCGCGTTATTTTGGAACATTTATTGACGATAAATCGCGGTATATGTCGGTGTAAAATAAAAGTGATGTATTTGAGAAAATCAAAGACTTTAAAAAATTATCTGAAAATCAAACTGGAAAACGCATAAAAGCCATAAGAAGCGACAACGGGCGTGAGTACCTGAGCGGTACATTTGAAAAATTCTTATCAAGCCATGGTATAACAAGACAACTGTTCCCCACACTCCACAACAAAATGGTGTGGCGGAACGCGCCAACAGAACACTGGTGGATATGGCGCGAAGTATGATGGTGCATGCTGGAGTTGGTGAATCTTTTTGGGGCGAGGCAATAATGACGGCTGCGTATCTACGCAATAGGGCTGAAACTGCAGCTTTGATTGGCAAAACTCCATATGAGGATTGGTAACTCATCTAAAAGTTTTTGGTATGGAAGCTATTGTATTAAATAATAAGCAAGAACGTTGCAGTCGGGCGATACCGATTGCAGAAGACTCATTCACAGCCCAAACGCTATCAACCAGAGTATATAGTGCAATTTTCAAGTTAAGTGCGCAAGAAAAAACACGGCATGATGCCATTAAAATTGGAAAATCATCGATAGCTTTTGCATTTAAATTACATACATATATAATTTATACAATTTTGATATATATTTATATCCATATATTGGATACCGGCTTCAAGCTAACAGCAGATCAGCGCGATTTTCCTATGCATGTGCGCACACTCATCGTCTATTCTATGCGTACAGACAAAAGTGCCCCTTTTCTCACATTCTTAGAATTTCGATTGATTTCTGGACTTTCTAGCCGTTACTGTAGTTTTGTCTGATGACGTTCTCTTATTAAGCTATTGTATTTTAGCAACTGACTGCTCGAGCAAGGCAGTGGCGCAGGTGCTAAGGGCGACGCAAGTATTGTTAGAGTAGGGGAGGTTCAAACCTCTAATATGTTTTTTTTTTTCATACATACTTCGTTTTTTATAAAATAGATATTATATTGGGAAGGTGTAAGCTTGACTGAATGGCACTTAATACTTTTCATTTTCTTAGTCGAATAATTTTATAAGTTTAAATTTGTTTCTTCTTATACACGCGCTCATTTGTATGTGTGTATGTATGTACACATAAATGCGTACTCTAGCATATTCTAAGAATCTCGCTGCGATTGATTTGTCTTTGCATTGTTTTTGAATTTCCAGCCGCTACACTGGCGTTTCTTTGCTATGTGGCGTCATAACAATATTGTGATTTCGTTTTAACTACTCTTGATCGAAACGACGCGGTGGTGCTGTAGGCTGAAGAGCCGACGATCTTTATTTTAGCTATTTTGACAAACATGCTGTTTGGGTTGGGTGCGAGTTCAAATCCCGCGGAAAACACTTTTTTGTAAATTGCAAATTTTTGTTATTTTAGCTTCTTTTATATATTTTTAAATTCATAAAAATGTTTCTTTTCGTATTATGAATATCTATTAAGCTTATTTATATGTACAAATGCATAAATAGATGGCTGACGCATATAAATGTCGCAATTCGGGCACTGTAAACGCCGATTGCCACGCCCCTAGTGGCCGTAGACGCACTATTTTTAGCCAGTTCTTAGAACGAGCAACCGGTAACCTAAATGCAAAATTTGAATTCTTACGCTCAAAAAACGTGAAAATTACTGGGTATTTTTCGATATGCCACGCCCCTAATGAGGCTTAAAAATTATTTTTAGGGCATCGATAGAAGAGGCTACCAGTAACTTAACTATCTAGCTCTTAAACTGTAGGAGATATAAACTTTTGCGGTTTGCCACGCCCCCTATGGGCGGACATATATCTACCACAGCTCGTTGGACTTGGGTGATCAACCCGCGTATATATACAAAATTTCAGATCTCTAGCATCAATAGTGCCTAAAATATAGCAGAATTCGAAAAATCACTATATCTTCAGGTCCGATTTGCCATGCCCCTAGTAAGCGTAGATATATAATTTTTTCACCCATCTTCATAAATTTAAAACATCAGCTTACGTGCAAATTTCAGCATTCCAGGTTTATAACTTTAGGAGATACAGTTTTATCCGATTTGCCACGCCCCCAATAGGCGGAGATATATCCGCCATAGCTTGTGATCTTGGGTGGTCGGCGCGGACCTACATACCAAATTTCAGCTTTCTAGCTCTTCAACAAACATGATTTCTGGTATATAGGAAAATACATTTTCCGATTTGCCACGCCCCTAGTGGGCGGATCGGGAAAATTTTAACACTTTATAAATCGGAGATATGCACGAGTGTGTTCCAAATTTCAAGTCTCTAGCTTCAATAGCGCCGAAAAAGATTGCGTTCATACGGAAAAACGGACGGACAGCAAGACGGACATAGCACAAAACCAATATACTCATTTCACTTTCGTGAATGAGTCTAAAAAGCATAAAAACAAGTTTTCAGCAAAAGGCGAGCAGCAAATACTGGTAGGTTACTCTGAAACTGCCAAAGCTTATCGTCTGTTCAACCCTGTCAAAAGAAGCGTTGTGTTATCCCGAGATGTTGTGTTTTTAGAGCACAAGTTCAGGAAAGGATTGGAGCACGATCAAAGATCATCACAAGAGTCAGATGTGCTAAACTTGATTGCGAGCAAAATGATGAAAGTCACGATCCTGATGAGCAGCAGCAAAGCTGTTGATAGGCAGTGGCAAAGTGGTGACAAAGAAGATGCTGAGGAGGAGCAAGCGACAGGAAAGAGGTCCAGGGAGACCACGAATTGTTCGCACTGGGCGTTCAGGTCGTTCACGAAAAGAGTACAATGTTCTGAATGTACTAGACGCTCGAAATGTTGTTGTCCCCACATGTGTTAGTGAGGCATTTCGATCAGAACAATCTGAAGGCTGGAAATCGGCGATACAGAAGGAGTATGACAGCCTGAGACATGAAGTCTGGTCGATCTTCCTGCAGGCGAAAGGTTATTGGTTGTACTTTTTGAGCGAGATGGCAAGACTGGTAGTCTCTCCATAGGCCATAAGCAGTACATTGAAGACCTGCTGAAGGATTACGGTATGCAAGACTACAAGCCAAGCGCGACTCCGTTGGAAATTGGTTTCCACACGAGGTGCAATGATGTTGACTGCGGCCAGGTGGATAAAACACGCTATCAATCGCTCATTGGTTCGTTATTGTATTTGGCATTGAATACACGGCCAGATATAATACACTCTGTGGCTAAGCTGGCGCAGAGAAATGCAGATCCGCACAAGGAGCATGAAAGTGCAGCCAAGCGGGTATTGAGATATCTAAGGGTACCTCAGATTTGAGACTACACTATAACAAAACGGGTGTGCCTATACACTGTTTTGTTGATGCAGACTGGGCTGGCGACAGTATCGATCGGAAGTCCTTTACTTGTTGGTCATTCTACCTTGCTGGAGCAGCAGTATCTTGGGAGACAAAGAAGCAGAATTTGGTCGCCTTCAGTAGGTCGAGTACGTGGCACTTTCTACGGCAGCCAAGGACATGAAAATTGATCAACGAAATGGAGCTCGGGCCGATGGCAAAGGTGCTGATTTATAGCGATAATCACAGCGCACAATGCCTTGCTAAAGATGTAAAATTTCATTCGCGTAGCAAGCATATTGAAATAAAATACCATTTTGTAAGGGAAATGTACAAAAATAATGTAATAGACATAAAGTACGTTCCCACAGATGAAATGATATCAGATGTATTAACGAAGAATTATGTAAAGTTAAACATGAGAAATTTACTGAAATGTTAGGATTAAAATGATACAATTTTGTAAAGTAGACATCGCGTTGAGGAGGAGTGTTAAAATTATGTATGTAAACATTGCTAACATTATTCTCATGTTAGGTTCTGTTAATTGTAACGGACATTCTTTCGTTTATGCTTTAAGTTCATATTTCGGCTGCCTGCGCTGCAGCATATATTCTTATGTATTTTTAGTCTCTAATAAACCTCTGAATCGAATAGAAGTAAAAACAAGTAAGAAGACTCTAGGCGAGACTGCTCGACTAGGAGATACCCTGAACCCTCTAATCTGATATACTAATCACTCTGCACTTCTTTTCGGCACACATACATACACACGCACGTATTAAAACGCGCTTTGCTAACTACGCAGTAAGCAGCGACTGCGCTGCAGTGTGGGCAACACTATAAGAATATATCTGTTGAATAATTTAATTTCTAGACGTACAATCTTAATAAAACTTTTAGAACATAATCATAATATTCAAATGTGTGTACACTCAAAGCACAAGTCTCTAGTACTTGAAATACGCCTTTTACAATGGTGAGGGTGAGGGGGGGTGGATATAAAGGTGGGGGTAAATTACAACAAAAACCGAAATTATGTAAAGTACATACGGAGAGACGGACGGACGGATAGACGAACAAACGGACAGGGCCAAATCAACTCAGCTCGTCGCCCTGATCAAGAATGTATATATATACCCTGATTTCCCATTGAAAATGGGTTCAGGGTATAAAAAAGAAAAACAGAACCATTTGCTGTATCAAAATTATAGCCCATATTCATATTTTGGTAAACAATAATCCGAATCGTTGCGGATTGATGGAAAAACTAATGTTAATACTTAGTCCGGCCTCCATTTGCCTTAGTTAACTCAAAAATTTTCTTCCTCAATGAAACCAATAAATTTGATAAAGGGTACTTTTCGAAACTTTATCATTCATTTAGAATTTATCCAACTATCCCCAATTAGCGATTTTTGAAATAAACACATCTTGCGAGATTACCCCAGACATATTCTATCGGGTTGAGAGCTGAAAAACATGCTGGCCAGTCAAAGACATCAGCATGACATTCCTCCAAACACTCCTTTGTACGTCTGCTCACATGGATTCTAAAATTATCCTGTTGGAAAACCATTGGTTACGTGAGAAACCCTTAAATATGGAATGAGACGACTATTCAGAGCCTAAATATACTCTTCACTGTTCATTCGGTTCGAAATCATGACGGAGCCACCTCCAAAGTCTGTCCTTGAAAAAAACATAGGATCCTTTCTCAAATCATGCTAATAAGTATCAAACCCATCAGGACCATCCAGGTTAAATTTCTTCCCATGAGAAAATATGACCTGTTAGGGTAATAATTTATAAATATACTGTAAGCCAAAAGACGATGATTCAAACGCGCGTATGTGAGATCGGTCGCAGTATGTCTTTCGGCAAAATCAAGTCGAACAACCTTGTGGCGACTTAGCAACATGGGCGCATTGGTCAGTTTAGAGCTCTATAGGATTCCTGAGCTCTTAAGTACTCGCCAAAAAGTCATCGCTGACATAGATTCGCCCACATGTGAGGCCAAAGCTGTACAAGCGGTTGTGCTGTTGCTGGCTTTCTTAATAATTTTGCGTTTATCGTGCGAAATTAGTAACGGTTTTCACTCAGTACATTTTCTTGATCCTTATTCTTCGGGGATTATCCAAAAAAAATTGAATTACAATTGGACTTCTTTTCAAAATTCGTAATATACTCGAAATAGACTCTCCTGACTCGAAAGGTGAGAAAATACGGTCCTTTTCATAATAAGATAATTGTTTTCCAAACGGCATCTCTTAAAAACTTTCTAAATTTACTTAATTATAATGTCTGTAAAGCAAAAAGTATGTTCCGCACTTAATAAACTCAAATTTGCGACAGTGGGCTATAGTTATGATACACAAAAATGCAAGCAAAAATGCTAGCACAGAGCAAAAGTTCTTTCTTAGTTTAGCCTACAAAGTGCTGTAAAATTTATTTTTGAAAAGCCTCAAAAATATTGTTGAAACTGGCTCAAAGTTTAAGTGGCTGGGTGGGCTATTATTATGATAAGCACTGTATATACTTTATGCGCCTGCCACGCCACCATCTGCCTGTTATTGACATTTTAATTTCCCACTCTCAATGGGTTTAGAGTATAAATAATATAGATCAGTTTTACTCGATGTGCCACGCCGCAATACCGAAAAAAACATTTTTCGATTTGTACGTCCCTATTGGCCTATTGGGTAAATATTGACATCACTACTTAATAATCAAAATTTTAAATCTCTAGCTTCAATAACATAGGGACACATTTGCATTTATACAGCAAGACGAACAAGAGCAATAAAAACAAGTAAGAACGTTGCAGTCGGGCGTTACCGACTGCGGAATACTCATTCACATCCCATCAACAATTTAGTAGTTAAGTTTCGCTCTAATACTGTAGAATATACAGGTTTTTCCGATTTGCCACGCCCCAACTGGGCGTAGACACCTCATTTTTGGTCAGTTTTTAGAAAGAGATAACGGTACCCTAACTGCAAAGTTTGAATGCTTACCCTCAAAAACTGTGAAAATTACAGGGTATTTTTCGATATGCCACGCCCCTAAAGAGGCGTAAAAATTATTTTTAGGGAATCGATAGAGGAGGCTACCAGTAACTCAACTATCCAAATTTAAAGCTTCTAGCTATTATACTTTAGGAGATATAAACTTTTGTGGTTTGCCACGCTCCCTGTGGGCGGACATATATCCGACAAAACTTTTTGGTCTTGGGTGATCAGTCCGAGTATATATACAAAATTTGAGGTCTCTGCCATCAATAGTGTCCAAAATATAGGAGAATTTAAAAAATCACTATATCTTCAGGTCCGATTTGCCACGCCCGCAATGGGCGAAGATATATCCGCCATAGCTCGTGATCTTGGGTGGTCGACGCGGACCTACATACCAAATTTCAGCTTTCTAGCTCTTCAACAAACATGATTTCTGGTATATCGGAAAATGCATTTTCCGATTTGCCACGCCCCTAGTGGGCGGATCGGGAAAATTTTAACACTTTATAAATCGGAGATATACACGAGTATGTGTTCCAAATTTCAAGTCTCTAGCTTCAATAGCGCCGAAATAGATTGCGTTCATACGGACAGACGGACGGACAGACGGACGGACAGCAAGACGGACATTGCACAAAACCAATATACTGATCCACTTTCGTGAATGAGTATAAAAAGCGGAATCCTTCTGGAACGTAACTATCGCGTTATACGATACTTTATGGGGTCTGCGATGATTCATTCTGCCTGTTACATATTTTTTGCAAAACCATTATACCCTGATTTCCCATTTTCAATGAGTTCAGGGAATAACAAACTAACGAACTTTTCAGCTTGACACCCGCATTTTCACTCAAACTTTTTCGACTCACTCACTCAGTTAACGTATTCTTCATTTGAATGGTTTTTTCGGCATTCATTCCGACCTCCTATACATATTTTTAACTTTCGTCCCGGGGGACGAAAATCTGTAATTGTTTAAAGTTACACTTTTAATTTGTTTATTGCATTAATAATCAATAATACATTTTTAATTTAAAACAAAATAATAGGAAAAGTAATCGCTATTTGAAAAAAAAATAACTTGATTTTCGATTATATACACGAACATGGGAAGATAAATTTTGAAATCCCTATCTTCTGAGATCGACTCGTTCATATATACGGACATTTGCACAGGGCAAAATCGCTCAAGTTGATAAAAAAAATATACATACACTCCCCGAAATCCAATTAAAGGCACTCAGCTTTCCTGTTTTTTTTTCTTTTTTGAGTATTATGCATGATGGAATACTTTTTTTTTTCTTATCGCATATTTCTATTAGTTATATGACATACACAATAATTTTTTTTATATATTTTGTAAACAAAAAAATTTTAATGTAAGAAAAACAAAAATGTTCTCAAAAAAAGCGCGAAATTCAATTAAAGGCACTTAGTGTTAACATATCAAAAAATCGAAAACAAAGTTAATGATAATAATGAGTCCATCCCCCAGATTTATGAATTACTTCAAAAACCCAAAAGCCCCTGGCAAGGTTCCTCCCCACATGTTTTCAATAGGACTTAAGTCCGGATATCGAGCAGGCCAACACATTGAGGTAATTTTCATCTCCTGAAACCTGGTTCGACTATACTATGAAATATGTATAGCCGCATTATCCTGTTGGAAAATTAAAATCCATGACGGTTCTTTATCCAAAAAAATCCACAAGAATGTTCTCCAATAAATGTATATAGCCTTGAAAATTCAAACACCAGGATACTTTGCGTATTGGAGTTCGATAGTGGTAGCTAAATGCAGCCCATACCATCAATGATCCGCCACCAAAGTTTCGATTTGTGGAGTATCGCTTAGGCTGCCGAATGTCATGCTAGTAATAATTAAAACCATCAGGCCCATCTAAATTGAATTTTTTCGCATCTGAGAAAATCTTTCTTTTTCAGTTTTCCGACCAGGACATGTGTTGCTTCACAAATTGTATTTTTTTTTTATGATTACAACATTATTTACAGGAGTTGGCGAACGATTCAATTTCGTGAAATTTCTCGGTTAGACCAACCCACATCCTTGTATTCTTGGATTTTTGCCATTTTTTCGTTTGTCAGCATCTCTCCTTTTCCCATTTCAATATAAATTGATAAACACAGTCTAAAACCCAACTAAATGTTTAAAAATAGTATATTTAATAAATTTTTTAGCAAAAACCACAGTTCAAATACTTTACTGACCTCTTTCCAAGACCCAAGACGGAATGACTTTAATTGAATTTCGCGCTTTTTTTTTTTTAATTTTTGATTTTCATATTTTAAAATCTTGTTGTTTACAAAATATATAAAAATATTTTTGTGTATGTCTAATAGATAAAGCAATAAGAAAAAAAAGTATTCCATCATACAGTCGGGCATTACCGACGGCGGAATACTCATTCACATCCCATCAACAATTTAGTAGTTAAGTTTCGGTCTAATCCTGTAGAAAATACATTTTTTTTCCGATTTGCCACGCCCCTACTGGGCGTAGACACCTCATTTTTTGCCAGTTCTTAGACCGTGATAACGGTACTCTAACTACAAAGTTTGAATGCTTACCCTCAAAAAATGTGAAAATTACAGGGTACTTTTCGATATGCCACGCCCCTAAAGAGGCGTAAAAATTATTTTTGGAATCAGGAATACCTCTCCTTGGCCGTTCTTGATAAGTCTAATCTACGTTTTACTTTTGCGTAGGCCTACACATTCTCTATAATCAAATAAGAGGACACCAAAAATAACTTAAAAAATAAAAATATGTATTTTTGAATCCAAGCAAATTACCGAAAATGAATTTGAAAGGGAATGTCAAAATACTTTTGTCCACCCAAATAATGATAATCCGCCATGCAAATAATTATAGAAAAATAATGAGTCATGTCATCAATGCAATATTTTTGTCACTTAAAGCCTAGTATGTCTGCCCTCTCTAAAAAATATAATGGGTACCGTTAGCTCTCTCAGCGCGCAGATATAAGCGGTTATAGCTTTTGCACTGTGTTAAAATACTTTTGTCCTCCATTGTATATACTTTATGCATCCTATTACATAGAGTTAACAAAATCATTTCCCGTCAATGGGTTCAGGGCATAAAAAAAACGACGCATGAAACTATCTATTTGAATTTTTATAAAATTTTTAATCTATGACATTCATTCATAAATACGAAAAGGACTAGATTAACTCAACTCGTCGTGCTGATATATATAATTCATAGGCTCTACCATGCTTCCTGCCTTTTACATACATTTTAAATAATAAAAAAGTGCACTTACCGTTGTGACCAGCTCCAAGCAAACAAACTGCAATGTTTCGATGTTGTCTACAAAAAACGGCTCGATTGCAAGCGTTGATAACGGTAGAACAATGGTATCAACAAATATACATTTGTCAAAGAGTGTCACGAATACCTTTAAAAGCTCAACAACTTTAGAATAACAAAGTTGTAAGTTCCTATGGTGACTTTGATGGGATTTAGCTTTTTTGCGTTGACAAGTTTTCTTAACACTTTTTACAGTATAGACAGGATCGTGTAAGGGAAATATAGTTTCACGTAGTTGGAATTGAGCAAATTTAATTATGTGTGATATATTATCTTCTTGCAAAAACTTTAAGTCGCTCACTGTTGAATAAATATTGCATATGAGTAAGCACGCATCCATTGCGTTTAATATTTTTTCTATAACTTCGTCATCAACTATATCATCTTCGTCTTCCTACAAAACAAATAAATAGGTCTATGGGTTATGGTCATTAAAATATTTATAAAAACACATACCTGTCCAGCAGAATAATTTCTGGCTAAATAAACGTTTCGCATGGCGTAGTTGATAAGAAGAGTCAGTTTGTTTTTTGGTATCGAATCCAATGCTTGCTTAGCTTTTAACTTTGCCACATCATCACTCATTGTGTTCAGAAGTTTTGGCGGAATGCACTCTATATTATCATCTACATCTTCTGTAAATATATACAAATTATAAATTTTGAGAAAGAAAAATCAAGACCAAATACTTTGGACTATTTTAAATTGTTAAATTATTTGTTACCTGTATCGAAGTTTGGGGATTCCGTATCATCTAGCATTTCAATAATCTGCTCCATATTTTTCATAAACTGTTGGTATGTCTGGGAGCGGATGACTTCTTCTTTTATTCCTTTTGGTGTTGGCAGGGTCATTATGCGTTCAACTCGACGCAGCTTGGGTTTCGAATCTATAAATTTATTAAAATGAAAAATGTCATGAATTCTATGAACTGTAAATAATAATGTTCAATGTATGCTTACATATTTGCTCTGGAGGGATATCTCCGAGGGAAATGGCCAATTTTCTTTTAGTTCCAGTGCGTTTCTCATCAGCTTTAATAACAGCAAACATATCTGCGGTTGATGGTGCAGAACTCGCAACTGTAGACTCAGTCTTCGGAATACCAGATGTCCCAGATGAATTGAAATTCGCAGCCAATGACAGATATTCATTAACAGGATGCTTGCTAGTTGTTTCTTGAAGTAACCCAATATTTCTAGCCATTTCTGGTGACTTTTGTACAAACTTTTTAATACTCTGTTGCATGAGACGAGCATCCTCAACGTTAAGACGATTTATACATACCCGAACCTGGGACTTGCCGCTTGAAGATGTGGATGCTGAGGTGGCAGTTGATGTAAGATTTGTACATTGGTTAAAGTCGTTTACAAATGTACTATTATTTGCCACAATTATTAGCGACTTTGATGGTGAAGGAGGTTTGCTGTATTGTTGCTGGACGACCCCTCCATCGGCGATCTGCTGTCTTTGTAGGTTCAATACATTTTGAAAATTTCCTTGAATTGTCAATGTAGTTGTTGACGGAGTTTGAAATGTGTTCTGATGTAATTGGTGATGGTCGATAGATGAGTTTGTGGTTTTGCTTTTTGGTAGACCAATGGGATTTTGATGTTGGTATTGATGATAGTACGCTTGGAGTTGCTCTCCATGATGATTGGCATTTAATGATTGAATTCGGGATGTCTGTTCCTCCTGTATTACTATATTTTCTCTAGAAACTATGGATTCAAGCTGACCTCTACTTGATGTAGAATCACGTTGATCAGGTAAGTTGCTTTTATCTACAGTACTGAAAATAAAAAATAAAAAAAGGACACCGATTTAATTCGAAATCTTCATCTATTTCCATAAAAAGTATAAATTATTTTATTTGTGTCAACCAAAGAATTTAACTGATTGCGATTCTAGAAGCTTAATTTGTAGTATTCAGATTAGAGATTTGATTACCTACATTTACTTGATATAGTTACAAATTTTATTTTTATTTTAAACGAATTTCTTTCTCACCTGATTGACTGATGAACATATTCTTTGAGATGAGGATGCTGATAGCTAGCATTAAAATTGTATGCCTCTTGACAAATATCGTTTACATTATTAACAAGGCCCGTTTGCTTGGAATGCGTTGGATGCTTGTTCTGTAAGTGTTCCGTGAGGTGTTGCTCAACCGTGTGATCATTTATTGCTAAAAAGAAATGTAGATTTGATTGCTTTTGTAAATAGTTCTTATTGGACATTAAATTACCGTTTCGCCGTGGAGTGTTGAATACAGTTGGGCGATAGTTGTAAATACCCTGCAGTAGTTCAGGATATGTACTAATATTAGCACCATGTTGATGTATGGCATATTGAGGCTTAAGTTCTCTGTAATGAAATAATATAATTTATAGTTTATGTACTTCAAACGTGAATTATACTTACATATTGTCCGAATTCGTTTGCTCAATGGCATTTACCAACTGTCTTACTAGATTTTCATCACGGACTGACAGAAGATTATTAGATTCGTTGGCCACTAACGAATGGAACAGGAGCGATTTATTAAAAGATGCAGCGCTCTGTAGACAATCGGATACAGGCAGCTCGCTGAGCACTACATTATAAATTTAAAAACATTATGAAATTGAAAAAAAAAAAAAAAATTTTAATCCGAAATTTACTTACAATCAGAAGTGCTGGTTAGACCAGCTAATGTTGTGACGGGAACACTTGGGATGTCACGGTCCCCCATTATCGAGAGAAAGACAATAATTGTTCTTCAATTTATCAGAAAATACACGGAATATTTATAAATGATCGATCGTATGTAGCTGTAAAATGATGATGAGTGAATTACATCTTTTTTATCTTCAACTTTCAAAATAAATCAAAAGACATTTGTCTAATCTATATATGATATTATACATATGTATATATATGATTTTGTATAATGAATCTCTTCATATGTGCTTGTAAGAGAAAGTAGTAGTGATACACAACTCGATTATTGTAAGTAGTAGGGATATGAGTATATGTAGATTCGACATCAATCTACTGTGCACTTCGTACACTTTGTGCTCACAAAGAAGCCATGTATTATTTTCTCATATGTAACAGTGCTAATACACACCAAAAATACACAGCATAGCAAAAACCTAGTACACTTTTAAAATTGATTTTGAATTAGGGGCACTGAGAAAAAATAACTAATTTAATTTATATGGCAATTATTTATCTTAAAATTCGTTTATAAACTACACAAATTCTAGCTGATATTGACCGTTTATAGTATACTAGAAATAGTTTGTTTTATTTATTAATTCCCTCCAGCAATTCCCATAGCCAATATGGCTGACACACACGTTCAAATGCTATTTGCTACAAAATTTTTGTATTGAGTTTTGCACAAAAATGCTTTTTTATGGCATAGAATCTATGCGTGAATCTCAACAATTCGAATCAAGGTATCGGCGACAAGTTAAATAGTTAATTAAGTGTGATTTCATGACTGATTATATAATATAACTATATAATATAAAGTATTTATTTATTGGTTATATAGAGGACTATATCACTTAACAGAGAATAAATAGACCGGACACGTAGTGTAAAGCTTTTTGCACACTTTTTTTTGAGCATTACCCCAGACAACTCCGTATTTTCTCGACTCTTCACTTTTACGTTCGGGTTACGCAAAAATTTGAAAGCACAATCATTTCGCTTCATGGTCGAGATGGTCGACTGTCGAACAAAAGATGCCTCTATACTCATTTTTTTGACTAACTAAAGTAAGAAGTGCACTTCCCATTACTTTAATAGGTATTTTTGAATTGCATGATTTTTATGACATTTAACAGATGCTTCAAAATGACCAGTATATGTCAAAGTCAGTGCGCTGCAAGAGCTCAAACGAAATGGTCCCATTCTTATATGAAGCACGGCTATGCGCTATTTGTCCTACTCTCTCTCTCACTCTATCTCTCTCTATGGTCTCTCATAGCAGCAGCGCACAGAAATTGAAAATAGTTCGCGACGATCCCAGCTCTTTTCTTTTGAGTGAAGGGTATACCTAAATCATAAAAGCGGTTGTCACGCTCATGCAAACAAAATGTAAGCGTTTCGATGGTTATTCGGGGGAAGGGTATGAAAGCGTTGATGCGCATAAAGAATGTGATTTCGCGACGAGCAAGTACACACACACTTGCAGTCTTTGGAAACATGTGTGAGCATTTGTGGCCTGTGTGCGTAACATTTGCTGCCTGAGCAAATTGTAATGCCCAAAATTTATCGTTGCTCGGTCTTGTGAGTGAGCACATAAATTTTCATACATATGTGTATGTATGTATGAGATGGGATGATAATTGTCTCGCGATTTACTAGCTTCAGTGCTCTAGCTGTAAAACTCTTGGAGATACAGTTTTATCCGATTTGCCACGCCCCCAATGGGTCGATGCGGATCTATATTCCAAATTTCAGCTTTCTAGCTCTTTAAATGAATTTTCCGATTTACCACGCCCCTAGTGGGCGGATCGGGAAAATTTCATCACTTTATAAATCGGAGATGTATAGCTTCAATAGCGCCGAAATAGATTGCGTTCATGCGGACAGACGGACGGACAGCAAGACGGACATTGCACAAAACCAATATACTAATTCACTTTCGTGAATGAGTATAAAAAACATTCTAAAAGGCAAACACACGATCACTGAAATAAAATCAAAATATAAACGCGATCCTGCAAATCGAACCTAAAATCGTTCACACAATTCTAAATTGAGGTAATGTTCATCTCCCATGCATACAAACAAAGACATACATACACACGCACATGTAAAGGCACAGAGACATACAAATACTTCTACAAGTTATATCCCATAATTGAGAGCATCGCATCCCATGCGTACACACAATCAAATGTATAATTATATGTATGTGAGCACTTCACAAGATCGACCAAATGCAAATGCTGGGCTTTAAAATTGCTGCAGGCAGCAAGAACTTTGCACACAGGCATGCAAATGCTCATAGTACATGTAGCATACTGTAAGTGTGTGTGTGTGTGCATGCTCGACACGAAAACATTTTCATTATGCGCGCAAACGCTTTCATACTCTTCCCACAAATAATAACGAAAACGCATGGCAAACGGTTTGAAAAGATCGGTATACTCTTCACACAGAAGGCATGGGCTCTCGCTGCGAAGAAATTTCAATTTTTGTGAGCTGCTGCTTGTGCTCACAATGTGAGCCTCACATGCATACATACATGTACACATTTGAGAGAGCAGAGAGCATCGAGAGAGAGAGAGAGCAAGGGAAACATTGAGCATAGAGGGATCTTTTGTTCAACATTTGACCATCTCTGTCGAGCGCATGAAGCGAAATGATTGTGCTTTCGTATACTTTAGTAACCCAAACCTAAAAGTGAGGAGCCGAGCGAATACGAAGTTCTCTGGGGTGTTAACGCTCGGAAAAAAGTGTGCAAAACGCTTTACACTACGTGTCCGGTCTATGTGTTCTCTGGTTAGTGCTTATATGCATTTTATACAATTTCGATTTTTGTCAAAATTTACCCCCACCTCTAATTCACCTCCTCACCCTCACATATGTAAAAGGCGTATTTCAAATACTTGTGCTTTGGGTAATACATGCATATCTATGTTATATTCATAATTTGAAAGTTTCATGAAGATAGTCCATCCACAAGAAAAGTTACTAAACAATTAAGTTCCCATGGTAAGCCAACAATGCAGCCTATGCGTGTTTATGCGTGCGTACGTATGCCTGTGTGTGTGCGTGTAAGTGTGCATATGCGAATAATTATTGAAATATCAGTTGCTCGAAGGGTTCAGGGGATCTCGTAGTCGGGCAGTCTCGACTACAGCTTTCTTACTTGTTACGTTCTATCAAAATTGCGAATTTAGCAACAGGAGCAACTCTCGATTTTTGTGCAGACATAATATAAACACGACGTTATTCCTTGACTTTTTCAGAAAAACAGAACTTGCAAATGAGTGTCACTTGCAAGCAATGCAAATGAAAACACGTGTAGACATTAAAGCTATATATTGCACGAAATAGCCATGCAAAAGTTTCCGTGCAAAACAAAAATTGATTGAAGCAAGTAATTTGCATGCAATATTTGCATTGGTGTGAACATTTCTGCAAACTTTTCCTGCAAATTATTTTTAACTTGCTGCAAATTGTTTGCATCGTGTGTACCTAGCTTAAGATTTCGGTATACCCTTACTCAAAAGGAAAGAGCTGGGATCAATGCGAACAATTTTCAATTTTTATGCGGTACTGCTATTTGAGAGACCATAGAGAGAGAGAGCATAAAGAGAGGGAGAGAGTGAGTGAGGGAAAAAGAGCGCATAACTGAACTTCATTTGATTTTGTCGTGCCTTATTTTCACTGCTTGAGCCTCAAAAGACCGAGCCGAACGTGTGTTCTCTGTTTAGTGGTTATAAATATAAATATTCTCTATCTGGTATGTATGAATCATCCTAATTTTATTTTTAATAACAAAAAATTAATAGTTTAATTAACAGATGCTATTAAAACCGAAGGGTGGACCAAAAGAGGTACATCACAACTATTAGGAACTGCTTTCGGGCTCAGAAAGGTCGGCTGGCGAAGCAAAAATTTGACCACAAAACAATAAATTAATATGTAGTTATGTAAATATAGACTGAATGAATTTAAATTTTAAGAACGAAAATAATATTTAGCTAATACAACATAATAAACTATAATTATTATCAATTTAAATAAAAACGAGAAAACTCTAGTCGAGACTGCTCGACTAGGAGATAATCTAATATTCTTATCACTCTGCACTTCCTTCCGGCAACATACATACAAACGAACGTATTTGAACGCGATCTGCTAATTGCGCAGTAAGCAGCGACTACACTTGGGCTGCGCTGCAGTGTTGGCAACATTATACGAATTTATTTGTTGAATAATTTAATTTCTAGACGTACAATCTTAATGAAAGTTTCAGAACATAATCATAATTCAAATGTATGTATATTCCAAAGCACAAGTCTCTAGTACTTGGAATACGCCTTTTACAAAGGTGAGGGTGAGGGGGTGGATATCCCTTGTGGGGGGTAAATTACAAAATCGAAATTATTTAAAATACATATAAGTCTACATTTAAAATTTGGAAGCTCCAACTCTAAAGGTGTAGGAGATATAATTAAATAATTAGCTTTCGATAAGGTTTTTGATCGATAATAAAATATCGGGAGTAGTTATCGATATATAGAGAAAAACTTGATATGTGCGTGATATACATACAAGTATGTGCGTGATATACATAGCTCTTATATCTTCTGAGATCGACGCGTTCATACATACGGACGGACGGACGGACGGACAGACAGACGGACAGGGCCAAATCGACTTAGCTCGTCGCCCTGATCAAGAATATATATACTTTGTGGGGTCTGCCACGCCTCCTTCTGCCTGTTACATACTTTTAACAAAACCATTATACCCTGATTTCCCATTTTCAATGGGCTCAGGGTATAAAAATGTCGCATTACTGAATCGTTTATATATTGTGAAGAATCACATTTCTCCCTGACCCCGAAAACTTTCCCCTTGTAGTAGAGCTAAGTAATATCACTAACCAGAGAACACATAGACTAGACATCTAGAACAAATTTTTTCACCGACGAAAAAATGCGCTGAGGAGACTACACATCTTCGTATTTGCTCGGCTCAGTCTCTTGAGGCTCAAGCATTGAAAATAAGGCAAGACAAAATCAGTGTGCTGCGACTGCTGCCACGAAATGCACGCATTACTAAATGAAGCACGGCTATGCGCTCTTTTTCCCTTACTCACTCTCTCCCTCTCTTTATGCTCTCTCTCTCTCTCTATATGGTCTCTCAAATAGCAGCAGCGCACAGAAATTGAATATTGTTCGCAACGATCCCAGCTCTTTCCTCTTGAGTGAAGGGTATACCGAAATCATAAAAGCATTTGTCACGCTCATGCAAACAAAATGTAAGCGTTTCGATGGTTATTCGTGGGAAGGGTATGAAAGCGTTGATACGCATAAACAATATTATTTCGCGACGGGCAAGTACACACACATTTGTAGTCCCTTGCTACATGTATGAGCATTTGTGACCTGCGTGCGTTACTCTTGCTGCTTATAGCAATTTTAAAGCCCAGCATTTGCATTTGGTCGGTCTTACGGACTTTCATAACCACTTTAAACAGATGTACTATGTATGAACATACATACATACATATGTACATAAGTACATTTATATAGTATTGTTGCTAATCATGTTTATAACCGCCTTATTCATGGTATAGGGTAGCAGCATGATGACAATGCGAACAAGGACAGAAAACAACAGAGAAACTCTAACGGCGCTCAGCGAGCGCTTAGTCTGCATGACAACAGCAACAAAAAAACAAGTAAGAACGTTGCAGTCGGGCGTTACCGACTGCGGAATACTCATTCACATCCCATCAACAACATAGTAAACTTTCGCTCTAATACTGTAGAAAATACAGATTTTTCCGATTTGCCACGCCCCTACTGGGCGTAGACACCTCATTTTTGGTCAATTTTTAGAACGTGATAACGGTACCCTTACTGCAAAAAAAGTGAAAATTACAGGGTATTTTTCGATATGCCACGCCCCCAAAGAGGCGATTTTTAGGTCATCAATAGAGGAGGTTACTGGTAACTTACCTATTTAAATTTGAAGCTTCTAGCTATTATACCTGAGGAGATATAAACTTTTGCGGTTTGCCACGCCCCCTGTAGGCGGACATATATATGACAAAACTTTTTGGTCTTGGGTGATCAGCCCGAGAATATATACAAAATTTGTATATATATATATCTTCAAGTCCGATTTGCCACGCCCCTAATGAGCGCAGACTTATAATTTTGTCTTTAGACTTTATAGAATCATAACATTAGCTGACGTGCTAAATTTCAGCGCTCTAGCTGTAAAACTCTTGGAGACACAGTTTTATCCGATTTACAACGCCCCCAATGGGCGGAGATATATCCGTTATAGCTCGTGATCTTGGGTGGTCGACGCGGACCTACATACCAAATTTCAGCTTTCTAGCTCTTCAACTAACATGATTTCTGGCATATCGAAAAATGCATTTTCCGATTTACCACGCCCCTAGAGGGCGGATCGTAAAAATTTTAGCACTTTATAAATCGGAGATATACACGTGTATGGACACCGGACGCGGACAGAATACAACTTTTGGAAATCTAACGGCGCATCTCTTTCATCTTCACCTAGCGCATTCGAAATAAAGAGAATAAGAGCAGGCTTAATACATGCATTTGAAATAATTAAGAGCGCAAACTGCACCAAAAACTCTCACGCAGCGCAAGCAGCGACGCCACGGCGAGCAGAACCAAAAGCTCTTACGCTTCTAAGCGCAAGGCAGCAGCAGAGAACCAAGATCGAGAGCGAAAGTTCTGCTTTAACATAATGGATACCAATGCAGCGCAATTGCGTAGCTCTCTCTCAGCAGAAAGCAGCGCCAAGCCGGCGCTGAGCCTTTTACGCCAGAGCCGGATTGCAGCAGCGGTCAGCTTGGCTGTGGGTCGAGCGTTATACGCCCGAGCTGAGTTGTAGCAGCGGCCGACTTGGTTGCGTATCGGGAGCCAGGTAGCTGAGTACGAGGAGATCAGCCATCGGCCAACTCGGGAAAAGGTTTCTGAGCGTTATACGCCTGAATCTGGGCTAGGACACCGCTGGCGTATTGTCCTCCAGGTTTGGCCACAGGAGTCTCGCCGCAGCCCGCGCCATTGGTCACACGATTCCGCGCCGAGTGTCATAAACCGGAGCGGGATCGTGGGGGGAATCCACGTGGCGGTGGGCGAGACAAGCTGGGGTTCGTTTTTCTGGGCATCCGGCCACAGCACATAGTGGGTGCAGTGCGCTCTAGCTTCGAGTGTCATACACCGTAGCTGAGTCGTCACCGTGGTCGGGTGGCTCGTGACTCTCTGGGGTTGGCCATCAGCCCTCGGGGGTACCAGGTGACGCCTAGCTCATAGAGGGTGCAAAGCGACCCCGCTCTGAGCCTCATAGCCCAGGATTGGGTCGAAGCGGCGGTTCACGTGGCTACGCTCGAGACTGAGTCATCGTGCCCCAGACAGTCAGTCGCAGTGTACGGCAGGTGTTGTCGTCCCGCTTCTGAGCACTATACGCCATTAGGGTGGAGTTGAAGGATAGCTCACTCCCCATTGAGGTTATCAAATCGCTTCGACCAGCCTTTGATGGAATGCCAAAACTCTGCTCGAGCTGTCCAAAATTAGAATAGGATGGGTAGTATGCCGTATCCGAGCCGTGGACCAGCCTAAACGCTGTTTCAAGTGTCTCGATTATGGACATATTGCAGCCAACTGCGGCAGCGATTGGGACCTAAGGGGTGCCTGTTTCAGGTGTGGAGAGAAGGGTCACAGTGCAAAGCATGCACCAAGCCACCTAAATGTAGCCTCTGCGTCCGGAAAGGTGAAAAGCAGACGGACCACTCAGCAGGCAGCTTTAAGTGTCCATCCTACCGTGAAGCTGCGCGTAAAATGAAATGTTAAGGTTCCTCCAGCTTAACTTAAATCACTGTGTTGCTGCCCAAGACCTACTAGAGCAGACCATAAGAGAAAAATGCATTGACGTAGCTTTTCTCACTGAGCCTTATCACTGTGGGACCACCTGCCATAGGTCGTGGTCAACAAACGCCAATGGGAAAGCTGTGTTGTGGGTATGTGGCAACTCAACGAATGTACTTTCGAATGTTAAGTCATTCAATGCATTCGTACGAGGCCGATATGGTAACTTATGGCTCTACAGCTGCTACCTGGCCCCAGCATGCAGCTCAGTGAATTCACAACGGTGCTTGACGACCTTGCCGAGGATGCTAGGGGTCGGAAGGCCATTATAGCAGGAGATTTTAACTCATGGGCGTTAGAATGGGGTAGCCGCACATCAAATGCCAGAGGCCGTATCCTACTGGAGATCTTCGCGACACTTGATGTTGCACTGCTCAACACTGCTCACGAGCTTACCTTCAGTTCGGCTGGATACGGATCTGTTATTCACATTACTCTTGTCACTTCATCCCTCTTCTGGGAAGCAACATGGAGCCATTGCGATAGCTATACGGGCAGCGATCATACGGGACTCTTATTCACAATAGGTGAGCCATCTGCCAGGGCGCCAACCTTGTGGAGGGAATCGTATTGGCTGGATACTTTTGATCCCGCGGCCTTTTCAGAGGCCATTCAGTCTCTGGGCACAATTGGTAATGCTGAGGCCAGAGCATGCCAAATGGTAGCCCAAATTAAGTGTACCTGCAATATGAGCATGTTACGTCGCAAGCAGTTCACGCGACAACAAGAGCCTACGTATTAGTGGAATGCACAAATAGGTTACATTCAACGCAAATGCATCCAGGCGAGAAGAATAAAAAATTCGGCGATTTCGTCACGACGCAACGAAAGACGAAAATCGTTTGTTGGTTAGCGGGAAAGGGGCATACAGAAACGAAGTTGACAAGAGCTCGATTCTGTCGTATGAGTAGCACTTTATATTTTGTACATTACAAATGCTCTGAAAAAAATGTTCATAGGTAATGCATTACTTTTTTCTCGTATGTAATGCATTATTTCAACAGACCTCATTCAGGTCGTCGCCACTGCCCAGTTTTGGACTTTACCGTTTTTGGCATGGAATGCGTGCCGTTTGGTTTCTTTGTCTATGCCTATTCCTTTTGTGTGTATAGTGTTAATGAGTGTAAATACAAGTTTAAAAATGCATATGTGTGATGATTTCTGTTTTCGTTTTACCCGCCGCGGCGCGTCATTTTTCGGATATTGTTGAGCCGTGCGGACGTAAATTTAAAGGGAAGTATCTGGTATGTATAAATCATCTTACATGTATTTTTAATGACAAAAAAATTAATAATGTTTAATTTACAGATGCTATATAAACCGAAGGGTCCACTAAGAAGACCTATCTATATAAGTACAATAAGAAACTGCTTTCGGGTCCAGAAAGGTCGACTGGCAAAGCAGAAATTCAATAATAAGGACAAACTAGATAATAAGACATATGTAGATGTAGATAGATATAATAAAATAGTAATAAGACATAGACTATACATTTATTTATAGATATTAAGAAGTAATAAATAATAATTTTTAAAAATTAAAAAAAATACTACATTATCAAGCGTTTCTATCTTTCAATTAGTAATCAATTATTTCTCCAATTACATTGCATTAAGAAGTAAGCCATTTTATATAGTGGGAAAATGGGTTGCAGGTATATTGTGTTGTAATGTACGCACATTACTAACCCATAAGCGATTTTGAAAATGTATAAGGCGTTTTCTTCAGGTTGCGGAATTTCTACATTACAATATTTAAAAAGTATACGCATGGGTAATGGAGAGCCGAAGGAAACTTCGTCACCTCATTACTTTCTGCATTACAAAATTCAATAAAGTCATGCACCCGGGAGAAAAAGCGGCCATTCCTTAAAAAAGTAAGGCAGCTTGTAATCGATCTTTTCATGCACACAGGCGACAAGTAATCCATGAGTAATGGACAAAATAATGGGCATTTCCGCCACTGAGACAGAGAGCAAGGGAAACATTGAGCATAGAGCAACCTTTTGTTCAACGTTTGACCATCTCAGTCGAGCGCATGAAGCGAAATGATTGTGCTTTCGTATATTTTCGTAGCCCGAAGTAGTAGTACGAAGTGGTCTGGGAGACAACTCCCGAAAAAAATGTGCGAAACGCTTTACACTAAGTGTCCAGCCTATGTGTTCTCTGGTTAGTGATTGTTCACAGCGTTTGCAAAAACTACTCTGTAGCAGCAATAGCAATAAAAATTGAGCTATGTTCTCGCTACCGATCTCGTTTTTATAAATATAAAAAGTTTGTGCTCTGCTCTCGTAGTTTGTTGTGTTAAAATCTGTAGCGATAGCAATAGCACAAAACGAAATGATGGGCCGTAGCGATAGCTGAAAACAGAGAACGAGATGAAATCATAGCAAGATAGGAACTGCGCTAGATGAGAACATAGCGAGATGATAACAGAGCGAGATGATAACAGAGCGAGATGAGACTGAAACAAATGTGCTAGAGCGGTATAAGCAGCAGCAGATCTTTTTAGACTCATTCACGAAAGTGAATCAGTATATTGGTTTTGTGCAATGTTCGTCTTGCTGTCCGTCCGTCTGTCCGTATGAACGCAATCTATTTCGGCGCTATTGAAGCTAGAGAAATTTGGAACACATACCCGTGTATATCTCCGATTAAAAAGATGTAAAAATTTTCCCGATCCGCCCACTAGGGGCGTGTCAAATCGGAAAATGCATTTTCCGATATACCAGAAATCATGTTTGTTGAAGAGCTAGAAAGCTGAAATTTGGTATGTAGGCCTCCTCTATCGATGCCCCAAAAAAAAATTTTAAGCCTCTCTAGAGGCGTGGCATATCGAAAAATACCCTGTTATTTTCACATTTTTTGAGCTAAGAATTCAAATTTTGCGTTTAGGTTACCGGTTGCTCGTTCTAAGAACTGGCCAAAAATGAGGAGTCTACGGTCACTAGGGGCGTGACAATCGTGTTGAGGATAATTTGTCGAACGTTTTAATAAAGAAAGCATTTATTTACGATGGCACGTCAGTGCCTTCTTAGACTTCTTTTGCGAATGTTCTTTATTGAATATATTCTTATGGTTAGAGCCGCATAGCTGCGCTACCGGTTACGCCAGCAGCGGAGCGGCTTCGTACATATACATATATGCTTAGGTATAAGTGTTTATGTATTAGCTTAAGGGTCTGGCGAGAGTCGCAGACGGAGAGGGGGTAATGTGTCCACTTGTTTACGAAACAGTCGCGCATGTAAAATATGCCGACTCAGCGGAGTTAGTACTCTGTTAAGGCACATGCCCTTGAGAGTGATCATATTACCTCTTATGTTGTGACTGCGAGTTATGTATGAATATTGCAGTTTAATTGTAACAATGTCTTTGTGACATTCTTTGTATATGTAAATATGTATGTTACTGAGTACAGTGAACATTTGATAGAGTGGACATACTACATCTCCCTCCTTTTGAAAAATAACGTAATTTTAATGGAGTTATTTTGTTAGTTATATTACTTATCCAAATGTTTTTATACTCATTCACGAAAGTGAATCAGTATATTGGTTTTGTGCAATGTCCGTCTTGCTGTCCGTCCGTCTGTCCGTCTGTCCGTCCGTCCGTCTGTCCGTCTGTCCGTATGAACGCAATCTATTTCGGCGCTATTGAAGCTAGAGACTTGAAATTTGGAGCACATACTCGTGTATATCTCCGATTTATAAAGTGTTAAAATTTTCCCGATCCGCCCACTAGGGGCGTGGCAAATCGGAAAATGCATTTTCCGATATACCAGAAATCATATAAGTTGAAGAGCTAGAAAGCTGAAATTTGGTATGTAGGTCCGCATCGACAACCCAAGATCACAAGCTATGGCGGATATATCTCCGCCCATTGGGGGCGTGGCAAATCGGATAAAACTGTATCTCCTAAAGTTGTAAACCTAGAATGCTGAAATTTTGCATGTCAGCTAATGTTATGATTCTATAAAGTCTAAAAAGAAACTTATAAGTCTACACCCATTAGGGGCGTGGCAAATCGGACTTGAAGATATAGTGATTTTTCAAATTCTGCTATTTTTTGGACACTATTGATGCCAGAGATCTCAAATTTTTTATATATACTCGGGCTGATCACCCAAGACCAAAAAGCTTTGTCGGTTATATGTCCGCCCACAGGGGGCGTGGCAAACCGCAAAAATGTATATCTCCTAAAGTATAATAGCTAGAAGCTTCAAATTTAGATAGTTGAGTTACTGGTAGCCTCATCTATCGATTCCCCAAAAAATAATTTTTACGCCTCTTTAGGGGCGTGGCATATCGAAAAATACCCTGTAGTTTTCACTTTTTTTGAGAGTAAGCATTCAAACTTTGCAGTTAGGGTACTGTTATCTCGTTCTAGAAACTGACCAAAAATGAGGTGTCTACGCCCAGTAGGGGCGTGGCAAATCAGAAAAGCCTGTATATTCTACAGTATTAGAGCGAAACTTAACTACTAAATTGTTGATGGGATGTGAATGAGTATTCCACAGTCGGTAACGCCCAACTGCAACGTTCTTACTTCTTTTTTTATGTCTTTTATCAAGCAGGTTGATCATTCCTGTTCTTGATTTTTATTTTTTTTATACCCTGAACCCATTGAAAATGGGAAATCAGGGTATAATGGTTTTGTTAAAAGTATGTAACAGGCAGAAGGAGGCGTGGCAGACCCCACAAAGTATATATATTCTTGATCAGGGCGACGAGCTGAGTCGATTTGGCCCTGTCCGTCTGTCTGTCCGTCCGTCCGTCCGTCCGTCCGTATGTATGAACGCGTCGATTTCAGAAGATATAAGAGCTAGAGACTTGAAATTTTTTTCCTAGGTCCGTGTATATCACGCGCATATCAAGTTTTTCTTTAAATATCGATAACTACTCCCGATATTTTATTATCGATCAAAAACCTTATCGAATGCTAGTTATTTAATTATATCTCCTACACCTTTAGAGCTAGAGCTTCCAAATTTTAAATGTAGACTTATATGTATTTAATATAATTTCGATTTTTGTTGTAATTTACCCCCCACCACAATATCCACCCCCTCTCCCTCACCTTTTTAAAAGGCGTATTTCAAGTACTAGAGACTTGTGCTTTGAAATGTACATACATTTGAACATTATGATTATGTTCTGAAATTTTCATTAAGATTGTACGTCTAGAAATTAAATTATTCAACAAATAAATTCTTATAATGTTGCCCACACTACAGCGCAGCCCAAGCGCAGTTAGCAGAGCGCGTTCTAATACGTGCGTGTGTATGTATGTGTGCCGAAAAGAAGTGCAGAGTGAATATCAGATTAGAGGGTTTAGGGTATCTCCTAGTCGAGCAGTCTCGACTAGAGTCCTCTTACTTGTTTTTTTTTTACTAATTTAATTATTATACCCTGAACCCATTGAAAATGGGAAATCAGGGTATAATGGTTTTGTTAAAAGTATGTAACAGGCAGAAGGAGGCGTGGCAGACCCCACAAAGTATATATATTCTTGATCAGGGCGACGAGCTAAGTCGATTTGACCCTGTCCGTCTGTCTGTCCGTCCGTCCGTCCGTCCGTATGTATGAACGCGTCGATTTCAGAAGATATAAGAGCTACAGACTTGAAATTTTTTTTCCTAGGTCCGTGTATATCACGCGCATATCAAGTTTTTCTTTATATATCGATAACTACTCCCGATATTTTGTTATCGATCAAAAACCTTATCGAAAGCTAGTTATTTAATTATATCTCCTACACCTTTAGAGCTAGAGCTTGCAAATTTTAAATGTAGACTTATATGTATTTTATATAATTTCGATTTTTGTTGTAATTTACCACCCCTATATCCACCCCCTCACCCTCACCTTTGTAAAAGGCGTATTTCAAGTACTAGAGACATGTGCTTTGGAATGTACATACATTTTCACCATATAATTACGCCCTGAAACTTTCATTAAGATTGTGCATCTAGAAATTAAATTATTCAACAAATAAATTCTTATAATGTTACTACACTACAGCGCAGCCCAAGCGCAGTTAGCAGAGCGCATTCTAATATGTGTGTGTGTATGTATGTGTGTCGAAAAGAAGTGCAGACTGATTAGAATATCAGATTAGAGGGTTCAGGGTATCTCCTAGTCGAGCAGTCTCGACTAGAGTCTTCTTACTTGTTATTTTTGTTTTTATACCCTGAACCCATTGAAAATGGGAAATCAGGGTATAATGGTTTTGTTAAAAATATGTAACAGGCAGAAGGAGGCGTGGCAGACCCCACAAAGTATATATATTCTTGATCAGGGCGACGAGCTAAGTCGATTTGACCCTGTCCGTCTGTCTGTCCGTCCGTCCGTCCGTCCGTATGTATGAACGCGTCGATTTCAGAAGATATAAGAGCTACAGACTTGAAATTTTTTTTCCTAGGTCCGTGTATATCACGCGCATATCAAGTTTTTCTTTATATATCGATAACTACTCCCGATATTTTGTTATCGATCAAAAACCTTATCGAAAGCTAGTTATTTAATTATACCTCCTACACCTTTAGAGCTAGAGCTTCCAAATTTTATATGTAGACTTATATGCATTTTATATAATATCGATTTTTGTTGTAATTTACCCCCCACCCCTATATCCACCCCCTCACCCTCACCTTTGTAAAAGGCGTATTTCAAGTACTAGAGACATGTGCTTTGGAATGTACATACATTTGAACATTATGATTATGTTCTGAAAGTTTCATTAAGATTGCACGTCTAGAAATTAAATTATTCAACAAATAAATTCTTATAATGTTGCCCACACTGCAGCGCAGCACAAGCGCAGTTGCTGCTTACTGCGCAGTTAGCAGAGCGCGTTCTAATACGTGGATGTGTATGTACGTGTGCCGAAAAGAAGTGCAGAGTGATTAGAATATCAGATTTGAGGGTTCAGGGTATCTCCTAGTCGAGCAGTCTCGACTAGAGTCTTCTTACTTGTTATACCCTGAACCCATTTTCAATGGGAAATCAGGGTATAATGGTTTTGTTGAAATGTATGTAACAGGGAGAAGGAGGCGTGGCAGACCCCACAAAGTATATATATTCTTGATCAGGGTGACGAGCTGAGTTGATTTGGCCCTGTCCGTCTGTCTGTCCGTCTGTCCGTCTGTCCGTCTGTCCGTATGTATGAACGCGTCGATTTCAGAAGATATAAAAGCTAGAGACTTCAAATTTTTTTAAAATGTCCGTAATTACAGCGCGCATATCAAGTTTATCATTAAAAATCGATAACTCATCTCGATCTTTTTTTATCGATAAAAAACCTTATCGAAACCCAGTTATAAAATTATATCTTCTACACCTTTATTGCTAGAGTCTCCAAATTTTTAATGTATGCTTATATGCAATTTATACAATTTCGGTTTTTGTTAAAATTTACCCCCCACCTCTAAATTCACCCCCTCACCCTCACTTTTGTAAAAAGCGTATTTCAAATACTAGA
Organism: Drosophila mojavensis; assembly: GCF_018153725.1. NCBI lineage: Eukaryota > Metazoa > Arthropoda > Insecta > Diptera > Drosophilidae > Drosophila > Drosophila mojavensis. The sequence goes on along the minus strand of NW_025318636.1, from coordinate 1,207,163 downwards.
GACTTGTGCTTTGGCAATTACATGCATATTCATGTTATAATCATAATCTAAAAGTTTCATAAAGATCGTACGTCCATAAAGTTAAAAAAAAAAGTTAATAAACAATTAAGTTCTCATAGCAAGCGCACACTGCAGCCCATGCGTGTTTATGCGTGGTTGCTTGTATGTGTATGTGTGTGTGTGTATGCGTTTGTGTCTGTATGCGTGTGTGTGTGTATGTGTGTCTGTATGCGTGTGTGTGTATGTATACCTGTGTGTGCGTACGTGCGTGTGTGTGTGTGTGTGTGTGTGTTTTTGTGTAAGCTGAAAGTCGCGAAAAAGTATTGAAATATCTATTGCTCCAAGGGTTCAGGGGATCTCGTAGTCGAGCAGTCTCGACTAGAGCTTTCTTACTTGTTTTTTTCTTGCAATTAATTGATTATGAATTAAACATTTGTAATCTATCTTTATGTACTACTTGTATTTTATTTTTATTATTTGAAATTGTTATATTATCGTTTTTTCCTATGCTTTCTACTTTGTATGGTCCTGTATATTTAAAATCTAACTTATGACCTGTTTCGTTATTTAGTAGAACCCTATCTCCTATTTTTTATTCAAAATCTAAACTATTTCTATCGTAATAAATTTTTTGTTTTTTCTTATTTGTTGCTAGCATCATCCTAGCTCTCTTATATGCCTGTTCTAGTCTAAATTTTGATTCCTTAGCATAGTCTTCTACATTATAAAGTGGCTTAATTGTATCTATGCTATTAAAATCTTTTGGCAAGTTTGACGTTTTGCCGAACACGAGCTCATATGGACAATAGTCATGTGCCATAGAGGGTGTTGTGTTAAAACAATATACGAAGTATCTTAACCATACGTCCCAATCTGTCTTATCGACTGATATGTAAGATCGTATGAACTCGTTAAGTGTTCTGTGGCTTCGTTTCACGTTACCTACTGTCTGGTGATGGTGTGCGGTTGAAGTTATGTTTTTATACCCTGAACCCATTTTCAATGGGAAATCAGGGTATAATGGTTTTGTTGAAATGTATGTAACAGGCAGAAGGAGGCGTGGCAGACCCCACAAAGTATATATATTCTTGATCAGGGCGACGAGCTGAGTTGATTTGGCCCTGTCCGTCTGTCTGTCCGTATGTATGAACGCGTCGATTTCAGAAGATATAAGAGCTAGAGACTTTACATTTTTTTTTAAATGTCCGTAATTACTGCGCGCATATCAAGTTTATCATTAAAAATCGATAACTCATCCCGATCTTTTTTTATCGATAAAAAACCTTATCGAAAACCAGTTAGCAAATTATATCTTCTACACCTTTATTGCTAGAGTCTCCAAATTTTTAATGTATGCTTATATGCAATTTATACAATTTCGGTTTTTGTTAAAATTTACCCCCCACCCTTAAATTCACCCCCTCACCCTCACTTTTGTAAAAAGCGTATTTCAAATACTAGAGACTTGTGCTTTAGCAATTACATGCATATTCATGTTATAATCATAATCTAAAAGTTTCATGAAGATCGTACGTCCATAAAAAAAGTTATTAAACAATTAAGTTCTCATAGTAAGCGCACACTGCAGCCCATGCGTGTTTATGCGTGGTTGCTTGTATGTGTATGTGTGTGTGTATGCGTTTGTGTCTGTATGCGTGTGTGTGTGTATGTGTGTCTGTATGCGTGTGTGTGTATGTATACCTGTGTGTGCGTACGTGCGTGTGTGTGTGTGTGTTTCTTGTGTAAGCTGAAAGTCGCGAAAAAGTATTGAAATATCTATTGCTCCAAGGGTTCAGGGGATCTCGTAGTCGAGCAGTCTCGACTAGAGCTTTCTTACTTGTTTTTTTTTTTTTTTTTTTTTATATTCATTTATTGACAAAATTATATAACAAATTGCAAGTTGCGTGGTGGCTAGGATAGCGCGCGGTGCTTGCGGGACGGCCGTAAAGCATTGCTTCGCAAGCACTATCCGCTACCTTAGCCTGGGACAGCTCGTCTTCTCAGTCGCTCGACTCTGCGGAGCTCCATCATCACCGTGGCCGCGAAGGTGCTTGTTAGTTCCCAAGCTTCCTCCGATTCCAGCATGGCGTTGACTAAGTTGTCCGCTCTGATGGAGCGGCCCACTGCCTCTTCCAGACGACGCCTCCCCTCCATGAACCGTCCACATTCGAAAAGGATGTGGTTGACGTCTTCCACACGCCCTCGCTCGCACCAGGGGCACTCGTCAGATTCCTCGTGGCCAAAGCGCGTTATGCGTTTGTGTCTGAATGCGTGTGTGTGTATGTATGCCTGTGTGTGCGTACGTGCGTGTGTGTGTGTGTGTGTGTGCGTGTTTCTTGTGTAAGCTGAAAGACGCGAAAAATTATTGAAATATCTATTGCTCCAAGGGTTCAGGGGATCTCGTAGTCGAGCAGTCTCGACTAGATCTTTCTTACTTGTTAATTTTAAGGTTTTTACATAAGTCTTCAATTATTGAATTTTTATATTCTGTACCCATGTCCGTAATGAACGTCTTCATTGGACCGTATACCAGAATACAATTTTCAAATATAGCTTTTGCTACCGTTTTCGCACTTTTGTCTTCAATTGGAATTGCTACAAGATATTTTGTTAGATCGCAGATTAATGTTACTGCGTATTCGTTTCTGTATTCGGATTTGGGTAAAGGACCGATCGTGTCAACAATTACCCTGTCGAAAGCTCTCTGTGGAGTTTCGGTAATAGTTAATGGAGTCTTTGTGTGTTTAGTCGTTTTAGACTTTTGACACTTCTCACATTTTTTTATATAATTCGATATATCTTTTGTCATTTTATTCCAGTGATAATGCCTTTTTATTTTGGCTATTGTTCTGGCTATTCCAGTATGACCTCCTTGTATTCGGTCGTCATGGAACGTAAACAGTATTGCTTCTTTTTCTTTATTATTATTATCGTTTGATAATAGGGTCACCGGCTTGAGTAGCGCTACTCTTAAAGATTTTAATATTTTATTGCCCATTGATTTAAAAGATTCTATTGAGATAATCTCAAAGATCTTTTCGCTCGGTGACACTTTGAGTTTGCTAATATTAAGTATACCGGCTTCTGATTCAAGCCTTTGAAAGAATTGACCTAAGTCAAAAGTTTCATTGGTGTACATATTGCTAACATCAATTCTTGCGATAACACTCTTTCCGTGTTTTAGTAAACATAGAGAATTTGTTATTCGCAAGGTCACTACTTTTCGTACCTCGTCATTTACAATGACTTCATATACGTTGGGCTTAGGAGCATTTGGAGTCTGCTTTTGCAAGATCTCCTTTTCTTTTTCTTTTCCTGCGCAGGAATTTAAGTAAAAGATCTTGATGCGTATGCTACCGGGAGTTGAAGTCCATCATTGTTTTGGGTCAGGACTGCTCCACAAGCTTGCTTACTGGCATCCGTTATAATGCAAAATTCTTTGCTGAAGTCTGGGTATTGGAGAAGTGTTGGATTCATTAATGCCGATTTTTAGATGTTCGAAGGCGTTTTGGCAATCTGCCGTCCATTCGAATTTGCCATCTTTTTTGCATAACTTTGTTATGTGACGAGAATAGTCGGCGAAGTTCTTAATGAATCGTCTGTAGTAATTACAAAATGCTATAAATCTTCTAGCGCTGTCCGCATCATGTGGGACTGGGTAATTTTGAATGACGTCGTATATTTTGTCGTCGGGTAAGATTCCTTTATCTGTGCATTTATGTCCTAAGAAAGTGACTTCATGCTTAAAAATGAACATTTTTCTGGATGTAACTTTAGGTTGTGCTGCCTACATTTCTCAAAAACATTAGTTAAGCTTTTGAGCATATGTTTTTCGGAGCAACCAGTGACTATTAAGTCATCCATATAAAGGAATGCTTGAGAGGGTTCAAGTCCAGAGAATGCTATAGTCATCATTCTCTGAAACGAATTTGGCGTTATTTTTAAACCGAATGGTAGCCGCGTGAAGCGATATGAACCGTTGGTTGTTGAAAATGAAGTAATGTCTCTTGATCTTTCGTCGAGTTCTATTTGGTGAAAGCCTGACATTAGATCTAGGCATGAAAAGAATTTCCCTCTACCTAGTTGATCTAAAATATCATCAATTCTAGGGAGTGGAAATTTATCGGACAACAATTTTGTATTGATCTGACGATAGTCAATTACTAATCGCCATTTATTCTATTCAGAATTTGGAAGTGTTTTCTTGGGCACTAATAACAAAGGGCTATTATAGGGGATACGGACGGTTCGACTATTTTGTCGTCAATTAGTTTTTGGACTTGTTTCTGAATTTCTTCTTTTTGGCTATGAGGATTTCTATAATTTTTTATACATATCGCTTCATCATCTTTCAATCTCAGTTTTTGTTTATAGAAATTATTTGTGGTCATTGGTTCGGTTTCTAAACCGAACACATCACTATATTGTATTGGAACAATGGCGGAAAATTTTTTGATAGCTGACTTAGTACAATTTTTTCTCTTTTTTCTGGAGTTATTGTAACTACTTCGTAGTTTGAAAGTGGTTCATATTTTAAACTATTTATGCTAATGAATTGGTCTTCGTTAGTTGTATTGAGCATTCTTAGGAATGCGTTTTGAGAATTTACTATAGTATTTGCTATGTAAATACCATGTTGAATTTCTTGATTTGGAATAAGTATACTTTCTTCTTCTGAGTTTATTTTAATGTTTCTGATTCTTGAGATCTTGCTGGCAGAATTATGGAGTTGTTGCCAGAACTGTATGTTATTTGAACATAAATGGGATATTTTAAATTGTTTGGTTTAATTATTAGCCAGTCTTCAGTAGGATTGAAATCCAATACGCAGTTATATTTCTTTATAAAATCGATTCCTAGTATTCAATCACATGGAATAGCGAAGTTTGTGTTCACGATGTGAAAATCGTGTGGAATTATATATTTTGAGGTTTGTATTTCTATAGAAGTAAATCCTTTGGATTTAGTAACTTCCTTACTTATTCCTTGTATGTTAATTATATTGTTTGTTTGGATGTTTTGATAAACATCCGGATTTTCTTTTAATATTGAGATGTCTGCGCCGGTGTCGACTAAAAAGACTAATTCATTTCCTGTACTAGCGTTTGTGAATTTTACATATATATTTTAGCTGAGATTGATAGTGTGAATTTCTGATATCTTTACTGCTGATTTTCTAAAGGGTGTTGAGAGTTTCCCGAAGTATTTTGGGCCACCCTAACATTGCTATTATTATTGTTGTTATTGTATCGGTTATAACCGCTGTTCTGTTGGTTATTTCCTCTATTGTTTCCACTATTACTTCTATTATTATAATTCCCTCTATTGCTTCCTCTATAGTTGTTATTATGATTGGTATTTTGGTAGTTGTAGCGATCATTATTATTATTATAATAACCGCGGCCATTGCCTCTACCACGACCTCTGTTATTGAAATGACCTCGGCCCCTTTGGGTGTAGAACACCGTTGTTGGGATTTCCGGTCATTTCTGTACTACATTGTACATATTTGGCTATGGCCTCGTTCATTGTTTTGAAGTTTCCAGCCTCAAGGATTGTTTTTAGTTTACCTTGCTCGCAATTTTTAATCATTGCGTCAATGGCTTCCTTGGTACTGAATTTATCAGCATGTTCTGCTGGTAAACCTTCATCAATATACGAAGCCTCAAGAAGCCTTCGTAAATTGTCTATTTCGGTCGTGAATTTTTCGGCCGTTTTTCCTGTTTGCATAGTTTTAGATAGTTTGGCCTTTACTACGTCGGATGTTTCACCAACTATAGTATCTTGAAGTTTTTTATACCCTGAACCCATTTTCAATGGGAAATCAGGGTATAATGGTTTTGTTGAAATGTATGTAACAGGGAGAAGGAGGCGTGGCAGACCCCACAAAGTATATATATTCTTGATCAGGGTGACGAGCTGAGTTGATTTGGCCCTGTCCGTCTGTCCGTCTGTCCGTATGTATGAACGCGTCGATTTCAGAAGATATAAGAGCTAGAGACTTCAAATTTTTTTTAAAATGTCCGTAATTACAGCGCGCATATCAAGTTTATCATTAAAAATCGATAACTCATCTCGATCTTTTTTTATCGATAAAAAACCTTATCGAAACCCAGTTATAAAATTATATCTTCTACACCTTTATTGCTAGGGTCTCCAAATTTGTAATGTATGCTTATATGCAATTTATACAATTTCGGTTTTTGTTAAAATTTACCCCCACCTCTAAATTCGCCCCCTCACCCTCACTTTTGTAAAAAGCGTATTTCAAATACTAGAGACTTGTGCTTTGGCAATTACATGCATATTCATGTTATAATCATATTCTGAAAGTTTTATGAAGATCGTACGTCCATAAAAAAAGTTATTAAACAATTAACTTCTCATAGTAAGCGCACACTGCAGCCCATGCGTGTTTATGCGTGGTTGCTTGTGTGTGTATGTGTTTGTGTATGCGTGTGTGTATGTGTGTGTGTGTGTATGCGTTTGTGTATGTATGCGTGTGTGTGTGTAAGTGTGTCTGTATGCGTGTGTGTGTATATATGCCTGTGTGTGCGTACGTGCGTGTGTGTGTGTGTGTGCGTATTACTTGTGTAAGCTGAAAGTTGCGAAAAATGATTGAAATATCTATTGCTCCAAGGGTTCAGGGGATCTCGTAGTCGAGCAGTCTCGACTAGAGCTTTCTTACTTGTTTATTATCGCCTTTATAGATGTTTCATCTTGTACTTTATATAGTGTTGAGCCAATAATTTTTGATTCTATTACTTCAACAGCTATATCTTCAAATGTCCCTTTTGTAAGATCTACTAACTTCAAAGCTCTTATGAATCTTTGAAGATGTATTCCTTGTCCGTTGAATTCCGGAATGGCATTTGAAATGTCCTTTATGTAGGCTCTTTGATCGTTTACATTTGCCATGATGTTTATTTTTGTATCTACTATACTCGTATTAGAATCTATGTCTGAATATTCTTCTACTTCAATATCGGGTTCCGATGATGTAAATAGGGCTGGTATTGTTAGATCGTTTAGATCTTTTTCTTTTATCTGAATTTCGGAATCGGAATTTTCATCAACTAATTCTATGTCTGTCGACTGTTCTTTGCCAGTGAATACAGCTAAAGGTGTGTTCAAAACGGTTGGTATGAATATATCTAGCTTATATGTTTCTTTTACGTTTATAAGGTTCGAACGTAGTTTTATCAATAGTTTTGAAATCTTTGTCCAATTTGATTTGCCAATTATTTCTCTATTGTCATTTACTAATGTTCGTGCGTCGTTGAATGAATCAACGAGAATTTTCGCATGCTTATTTAACGTTTCTTCACGTATATGGAGGCTGAGTTGTTCCCAATTCATTCTTAGGATTGAATAGCTTATTAGCGATGTAATCGCACCATAACTTTTTTGGATTGTCCTAGAATGGGGTTATATTCAGTTACTATTTTAGCCTGTAAATAAGGAACGGTTGTCGCTAAGACAAGACCTTGCTCGATTTGGGCCAGATTATATAATGGACATGTAACACCACCGAATGTTTCCATATATTCTCCTGAGAATTCATATACGCTTATAAATTCTTTGTGCTGTTGAAGCACACTTAGTGATCTTACTAGGAATTCTGGCTCTCTGTTGAGGACTTGCTGACATATGTCTCTAATATGTGCGTTTGTCATTTTAGTTATTTCTTATATGTTAGAAAAATATTTGTATTTATACCCTGAACCCATTTTCAATGGGAAATCAGGGTATAATGGTTTTGTTAAATGTATGTAACAGGCAGAAGGAGACGTGGCATACCCCACAAAGTATATATATTCTTGATCAGGGCGACGAGCTGAGTCGATTTGGCCCTGTCCGTCTGTCTGTCTGTCCGTCTGTCCGTATGTTTGAACGCGTCGATTTCCGAAGATATAAGAGCTAGAGACTTCAATTTTTTTCCAATTTTTAAAATGACCGTATATACAGCGCGGACGTCGAGTTTGCTTTTAAAATTCGATAAATCATCCCGTTATGTTTTTATCGAGTAAAAACATTGAAGTCCAAGTCAGATGCCACTATAAGTAATTGTGAATGATTTTTAATTTTTTTAAATTTCTCAAATATTCAATATAAGATGTAGACCATATGCTGAAAGTTTTATTAAATTCCGTTCAGTCAAAAATTAATAAAAAATAATCAAATATTTGGCCAATTAACAAACGCACGTGCAGCAGCTACAACAGCATCGTATGCGTGTGCACACATACATTCAAACTTCTTCTAGAAACATTCGTTGAATCCAGAGCTTGCAAATGAGAGTTGATCGTTTTTTCGTTTATTGTCTTCCTCGCATCATAACCAAAAAAAATTGTGCAGACACGACTCGCTCTGAGCGTCACTCTCTGTTTTCTTTAGCATCTGTTTCGCTCAGACGCAATGCGATCACTCATTCGTGTGACGCTCTCACATGAGTGTCGCGTAAAACTAACACGATTTTCCCTCACACAAAGCCTCTCAGCAAAAAACACTTTGACTAAAAAACTCAGCAGAAAAAGTTTTTGCCTTCGTGTGCATGTAAATACACGCATACATACATACAAAAAGAACGCAGCAATCGCGCGTGATTACCCATACAAACGCAACTTACCGTTACTTCATTTAACTCAAGCAAACGATCAGTGTTTGACTTGAGGAAACGAAAACAGAAACAACTGTCTCCCTCAGAGCGCGAGAGAGCTAAGCCAGACGCGACAAAAACAGTTTCTGTCTGAGTTTTTTTGACTGTGTCAGTGAAAGACACTTTTTTGCAGACAATGAAAAAGTGTTAACAGTTATTTGCGAGCTATGGTTGAATCACATCAGCTGTTAGTTTCGTTTAGTTTTGGGAGATGGCACTGCAGCAGTGAATCTATTTGAGTTTTGCCAGCGCCACTTGCAGGAGTGAGGTGGCGTAGTGTGTTACCTGCATGACGCTTGATCGAGAAGTCGCGGTTCGAATCCCGATCGGTGCAGCTGATGTTAATTTTTTTTAATTGTTTCAAAATATTTTTATATTTTCAGAAATGAGTTTTCTATTTAATTTATAGTTTTAAATACACCGAAATTGAAATTTTAACCATACTTAATGTGCGTTTTTAATAGTTTGGTTATTCTAGCAGATTCTTAGAATCACATCAGCAGTTAGTTTCGTTTAGTTTTGGTAAATGGCGCTGCAGCAGTGAATCTATTTGAGTTTTGCCACCACTACTTGGCGAAGTGAGGTGGCGTAGTGTGTTAGCTGCATGACGATCGATCGAGAAGCCGCGGTTCAAATCCCGATCGGTGCAACTGATGTTAACTTTTTTAATTGTTTCAAAATATTTTTACATTTTATTAAATGAGTTTGGTATTTTATTTATATTTTTAAATACATCGAAATTAAAATTTCAGACATACTAAATGGGCATTTTTATTTGTTGGGTTCAGGGTAGTATCTAGTCGAGCACTCTCGACTAGAGTTTTCTTACTTGTTTTAGTTTGAGCTTTTATTACTAGAACCGATTTTAAGACATATAAAAGTTTCTTCTCTTTTTTTTTAAATGTATTCCTGTTTTGATCGTCTGTGCATTTAGTTAGATCTTGTCTAGATCATTAGCTTGACTTAAGGCCCTCTTTGTAATACATTTGTTGTGCAGAAAGTATGCTTTATAAATTACTGTTGGAGTGGTGGCGTCTAGATAAAAACACTTGGTATATGGTTTTTAAAATTATTTATTTTGTGCCTTGAAAGATGGCGATGTAATTTGTACTTGTACACATGTCAAAAAAAAGGTTGAAAAGTCCGAGATAAAAGCCAGGAGAGGCAAGTGACGAGAGCCAACGGTTGTACTATTAACAGAACGCTGTTAATTTACATCAACAGAGTGCTGTTAATAACACAGCCGGGCTATGTGGGGGAGGAGCAATCCTGTTTATGGGATCTGGCATTAACAATTACAAATGCACTCATAATTATGACGATTATAAACAGCAATATATTTGTTATTTTAGAACCCATATTATTTGTCTCAATTTTGTTGATTACGTTTGCAGTGGAATCCACTGTCTTTGTGTCTACGAATCCCATTTTGGGTGCTATTCTAAATTCGACAAATTCCTCAGATTCTATTTCTTCGAATTTACTGATACTGTTACTTCGCATAGAAGTATGAATTGATAATATAATAATTCTTGTTAAAATGTATTTCTTATATATTAATTATTTTTTTTTTTTTTTTTTTCAATTCATAATCAATTACTTGTTTTTTTTTCAATTTGGTTTTTCTTAATTTTGTTCAACTTTGTTCATTTACATATATTCTTTGTATTATAATTTTCCTATGTGATCAACGCAGTGATCTCCTGGCTAATGTTTCATATGGCTTTCAGGCCATACTCTATTACGAGCAACGCAATTATCGCTCAGTATTGCAAACATATCTTGACATTTCATGACTTAATGTAATTCTTAGCTTAACAAATTTTTAAATTTAGAATTAGTTTTATATTTAGAAATATGTTGCGCGCTCTATGTAGCGCTACCGGCCCTTAAGTCCTTGGTCAGGGTGTCGGGGCGCCGGTGCTGGTCCTCGCACAAGCTGTTGAAAGGACTGATCACGGTCGCCATGTTGAGGATAATTTGTCGAACGTTTTAATAAAGAAAGCATTTATTTACGATGGCACGTCAGTGCCTTCTTAGACTTCTTTTGCGAATGTTCTTTATTGAATATATTCTTATGGTTAGAGCCGCATAGCTGCGCTGCCGGTTACGCCAGCAGCGGAGCGGCTTCGTACATATACATATATGCTTAGGTATAAGTGTTTATGTATTAGCTTAAGGGTCTGGCGAGAGTCGCAGAAGGAGAGGGGGTAATGTGTCCACTTGTTTACGAAACAGTCGCGCATGTAAAATATGCCGACTCAGCGGAGTTAGTACTCTGTTAAGGCACATGCACTTGAGAGTGATCATATTACCTCTTATGTTGTGACTGCGAGTTATGTATGAATATTGTAGTTTAATTGTAACAATGTATTTGTGACATTCTTTGTATATGTAAATATGTATGTTACTGAGTACAGTGAACATTTGATAAAGTGGACATACTACAATCGGCATTTATAGTGGCCATATTGCGGCATTTATATGCGTCAGCCATCTATTTATGTATTTGTACACATAGCAAGTAAGAAAGCTCTAGTCGAGAGTGCCCGACTACGAGATCCCCTGAACCCTTCGAGCAATAGCTGTTTCAATCATTTTTTGCGTCTTTCTGCTTACACAAGACACACACACGCACACACACACACACGCTTACACACACACACACACACAGAGATACGGACGCACGCATAAACACCTAATTGTTCAATAACTTTTCTTGTGAATGTAGTTTCTTCATGAAACTTTTAGATTATGATTATATCATAGATATGTATGTATTTGCCAAAGCAGTACTTGAAATACGCCTTTTACAAATGTGAGGATGAGGGGGTGAATTAGGAGTGGGGGGTAAATTTTGACAAAAACCGAAATTGTATAAAATGCATATAAGTATACATAAAAAATTTGGAGACTCTAGCTTAAAAGATGTAGGAGATATAAATGTATTACTGGTTTTCGATAACGTTTTTATTGAAAATGGGTTCAGGGTATAATAAAATATAACAACCCTTGGAGTAATAGTTATTTCAATAATTTTTCGCGTCTTTCAGCTTACACAAGAAACACACACACACACACACACACACACACACACACACACACACGCACACATACACAAACATTTACATACATATACACACACAAGCATAAACACGCATGGGCGGCAGTGAGCGCTTACTATGAGAACTTAATTGCTTAATAATTTGTTTCGTGGACGTACGATCTTCATGAAACTTTTAGATTATGATTATAACATGGATATGCATGTAATTGCTAAAGCACAAGTCTCTAGTATTTGAAATACGCTTTTTACAAAAGTGAGGGTGAGGGGGCGAAATTTTAACAAAAACCGAAATTGTATAAATTGCATATAAGCATACATTAAAAATTTGGAGACTCTAGCAATAAAGGTGTAGAAGATATAATTTTATAACTGGTTTTCGATAAGGTTTTTTATCGATAAAAAAAGATCGGGATGAGTTATCGATTTTTAATGATAAACTTGATATGCGCGCTGTAATTACGGACATTTAAAAAAAATTTGAAGTCTCTAGCTCTTATATCTGCTGAAATCGACGCGTTCATACATACGGACAGACAGACGGACTCAGCTCGTCGCCCTGATCAAGAATATATATACTTTGTGGGGTCTGCCACGCCTCCTGCTCCCTGTTACATACATTTCAACAAAACCATTATACCCTGATTTCCCATTGAAAATGGGTTCAGGGTATAAAAAGATCTGCTGTTGCTCATACCGCTCTAGAACATTTATTTTACTCTCATCTCGCTATATTCTCATACGGCTCTGTTCTTATCTTGCTATGATTTCATCTCGTTCTCTGCTTACAGCTATCGCTTTCGCTATCTGTTTTCAGCTACCGCTACGGCAGAGCGTAGCACATAATTTCTTTTTGTGCTATTGCTATCGCTACAGATTTTAACACAACAAACTACGAGAGCAGAGCAGAGCACAAACTTTTTATTGTTAGGCTACGTCTCTGTTACGGCTCTCGTCAAAAATGAGAGCGGTAGCGAGAGCAAAACGATAAACTACGGAGTAACGTCGCATTTTCAAACGCTGATTGTACATCCCAGTGGCGACGACCTGAATGAGGTCTGTTGAAATAATGTTGAATGGCAAAAAAAGCACATTCAAATGTACAAAGTCATACTTGTACAAAACGAAATGAGAATGAGTGACTGAAGTCGTGTTTCTCTCGGCTGCACAAAAATATACCCGAAAAGAAACGAAGTTAGTGAGTGAGCAGCAGAAGCTATTAAATGTTGTATATTGAATACATTCGAATATTGTCAGCTGTTTTCTGCTGTGTGTTATCTGTTAAAAGAAAGAGGAAACAAGTAAGAAGACTCTAGTCGAGACTGCTCGACTAGGAGATACCCTGAACCCTCTAAACTGATATTCTAATCAGTCTGCACTTCTTTTCGACACACATACATACACACAAACGTATTAGAATGCGCTCTACTAACTGCGCTTGGGCTGTGCTGTAGTGTAGTAACATTATAAGAATTTATTTGTTGAATAATTTAATTTCTATACGTACAATCTTAATGAAAGTTTCAGGGCGTAATTATAGGGCGTAAATGTATGTACATTCCAAAGCACATGTCTCTAGTACTTGAAATACGCCTTTTACAAAGGTGAGGGTGAGGGGGTGGATATAGGGGTGGGGGGTAAATTACAACAAAAATCGAAATTATATAAAATACATATAAGTCTACATTTAAAATTTGCAAGCTCTAGCTCTAAAGGTGTAGGAGATATAATTAAATAACTAGCTTTCGATAAGGTTTTTGATCGATAATAAAATATCGGGAGTAGTTATCGATATATAAAGAAAAACTTGATATGCGCGTGATATACACGGACCTAGGAAAAAAAATTTCAATTCTCTAGCTCTTATATCTTCTGAAATCGACGCGTTCATACATACGGACGGACGGACGGACGGACGGACGGACAGACAGACGGACAGGGCCAAATCGACTTAGCTCGTCGCCCTGATCAAGAATATATATACTTTGTGGGGTCTGCCACGCCTCCTTTTGCCTGTTACATACTTTTAACAAAACCATTATACCCTGATTTCCCATTTTCAATGGGTTCAGGGTATAAAAATAAAGAAATATGTGTGCAATGTATTTTTTGTTGTGGAATTTTTAACTTATATATTTATTACAAATAATTAATTAATAATATTAGAATTTAAAAACATAATTTTATTAATGCTATCAGGGTTGGAAGCTATTGAACATCGCTTTTCTGTAATTAAATTTCTTGCAATTGAAATCGTTCTCTCAGAAGCTGCGCTGCTGGCTGGAATACAAAATATTTGGCAGCTTGTTTAATGCAGTATTGGGAAAAAACAACACAGAAAACATATATAGACGGTCACAACTACACATTTTGTTAGTAAAACTAAAACACAAGATTTAAACAAAACAACACGCTGGTATTTGCCAAAAAATACATACATTTTTTCCTGCAGCTTCCGCTTCCATTTCGCACGTCTGCTCACAATTTCTCAAAGCACAAAATGAATACACAAAGTATTCTTCGAACTACTTGAGTAGTTCGAATGTTTTCGAAGTTTTCATTTCATTTTGCTCTTCTTTCGTTATACTCAGTCATTCGGCATGAGACACAACATGTTCGTCTTGCGAAACAGTAGTATACACATTCGTCTCATTCTGTCCTTTTCACTCACTCATATTCTATTCAATTCGAATGTACTCAATGTGGCTTTGTTATGAATGTATTCATGCAGACGTCTAATAAAAACGACTACTCGTACGAAAGAATCGAGCTTTGGTCAACTTCGGTTTTGTATGCCCCTTCCCCTCTAATCAACAAACGATTTTCGTCTTTCGTTGCGTCTGTCGAATTTCGTTTTGGACTTTACCGATTTGTGTGTGGCACGCGTTCTCCTTTCGTTTGGTTTTTAGTCTATGCCTATTCCTTTTGTGTGTAAAGCGTTAATGTGCGTAAATACAAGTGCATAATTTCGTATGTGTGATGACTTTTGATATCGTTTTCCCGCCACTTACGCGTCACTTTTTATACCCTGAACCCATTTTCAATGGGAAATCAGGGTATAATGGTTTAGTTGAAATGTAACAGGGAGAAGGAGGCGTGGCAGACCCCACAAAGTATATATATTCTTGATCAGGGCGACGAGCTGAGTCGATTTTGCCCTGTCCGTCTGTCAGTCTGTCCGTATGTTTGAACGCGTCGATTTCCGAAGATATAAGAGCTAGAGACTTCCATTTTTTTTTAAATGACCGTACATACAGCGCGGACGTCGAGTTTGCTTTTAAAATTCGATAAATTATCCCGTTCTGTTTTTATCGAGTAAAAACAATCAAGTTCAAATCAGATGCCACTATAGCTAATTGTGAATGATTTTTCATTTTTTTAAATTTCTCAAATATTCAATATAATATGTAGATCATATGCTGAAAGTTTCATTAAATTCCGTTCAGTCAAAAATTAATAAAATATAATCAAATATTTGGCCAATTAACAAACGCACGTGCAGCAGCTACAACAGCATCGTATACGTGTGCATTCAAATTTCTTCTAGAACATTCACATCAGCTGTTAGTTTGGTTTAGTTTTGGTAGATGGCGCTGCAGCAGTAAATCTATTTGAGTTTTGCCAATGCAGCTCCCAAAAGTGAGGGGGCGTAGTGAGTAGCATCGTGACGCTCGATCGAGAAGTCGCGGTTCGAATCCCGATTGGTGCAACTGGTGTTAATTTTTATACTCATTCACGAAAGTGAATCAGTATATTGGTTTTGTGCAATGTCCGTCTTGCTGTCCGTCTGTCCGTCCGTCCGTCTGTCCGTCTGTCCGTATGAACGCAATCTATTTCGGCGCTATTGAAGCTAGAGACTTGAAATTTGGAACACATACTCGTGTATATCTCCGATTTATAAAGTGTTAAAATTTTCCCGATCCGCCCACTAGGGGCGTGGCAAATCGGAAAATGCATTTTCCGATATACCAGAAATCATGTTTGTTGAAGAGCTAGAAAGCTGAAATTTGGTATGTAGGTCCGCGTTGACCACCCAAGATCACGAGCTATGGCGGATATATCTACGCCCACTGGGGGCGTGGCAAATCGGATAAAACTGTATCTCCTAAAGTTGTAAACCTAGAATGCTGAAATTTTGCACGTCAGCTAATGGTATGATTCTATAAAGTCTGAAGATAAATTATAAGTCTACGCCCATTGGGGGCGTGGCAAATCGGACCTGAAGATATAGTGATTTTTTAAATTCTCCTATATTTTGGACACTATTGATGGCAGAGACCTCAAATTTTGTATATATACTCGGACTGATCACCCAAGACCAAAAAGTTTTGTCGGATGTATGTCCGCCCACAGGGGGCGTGGCAAACCGCAAAAGTTTATATCTCCTAAAGTATAATAGCTAGAAGCTTTAAATTTGGATAGTTGAGTTACTGGTAGCCTCCTCTATCGATTCCCCAAAAATAATTTGTACGCCTCTTTAGGGGCGTGGCATATCGAAAAATACCCTGTAATTGTCACATTTTTTGAGGGTAAGCATTCAAACTTTGCAGTTAGGGTACCGTTATCTCTTTCTAAAATCTGACATAAATGAGGTGTCTACGCCCAGTTGGGGCGTGGCAAATCGGAAAAACCTGTATATTCTACAGTATTAGAGCGAAACTTAACTACTAAATTGTTGATGGGATGTGAATGAGTATTCCGCAGTCGGTAAAGCCCGACTGCAACGTTCTTACTTGTTATACCCTGAACCCATTGAAAATGGGAAATCAGGGTATAATGGTTTTGTTAAAAGTATGTAACAGGCAGAAGGAGGCGTGGCAGACCCCACAAAGTATATATATTCTTGATCAGGGCGACGAGCTAAGTCGATTTGGCCCTGTCCGTCTGTCTG
Source organism: Drosophila mojavensis (assembly GCF_018153725.1). Lineage (NCBI taxonomy): Eukaryota > Metazoa > Arthropoda > Insecta > Diptera > Drosophilidae > Drosophila > Drosophila mojavensis. The sequence continues at coordinate 1,190,549 of NW_025318636.1, read as the reverse complement.
TCCGTCCGTCCGTCCGTCCGTATGTATGAACGCGTCGATTTCAGAAGATATAAGAGCTAGAGACTTGAAATTTTTTTTCCTAGGTCCGTGTATATCACGCGCATATCAAGTTTTTCTTTTTATATCGATAACTACTCCCGATAATTTATTATCGATCAAAAACCTTATCGAAAGCTAGTTATTTAATTATACCTCCTACACCTTTAGAGCTAGAGCTTCCAAATTTTATATGTAGACTTATATGCATTTTATATAATTTCGATTTTTGTTGTAATTTACCCCCCACCCCTATATCCACCCCCTCACCCTCACCTTTGTAAAAGGCGTATTTCAAGTACTAGAGACTTGTGCTTTGGAATGTACACAAATTTGAATATTATTATTATGTTCTGAAAGTTTCATTAAGATTGTACATCTAGAAATTAAAATATTTAACAAATAAATCCTTATAATGTTGCCCACACTGCAGCGCAGCACAAGCGCAGTCGCTGCTTACTGCGCAGTTAGCAGAGCGCATTCTAATACGTGTGTGTGTATGTATGTGTGCCGAAAAGAAGCGCAGAGTGATTGGAATATCAGATTAGAGGGTTCAGGGTATCTCCTAGTCGAGCAGTCTCGACTAGAGTCTTCTTACTTGTTTTAATTGCTTCAAAATATTTTTATATTTTCATAAATGAGTTTTCTATTTAATTTATAATTTTAATTTTCTATTTAATTTATATATTAAATACATCGAAATTTAAATTTTAGCAATAGTAAAGGGGCATTTTTATTAGTTGGGTTCCGAGTAGTATCTAGTCGAGCACTCTCGACTAGAGTTTTCTTACTTGTCTGATTTTCTTGTGCTGTGTGGACGTAAAGGAAAGTATTTCGCAGTGAGTTAAAGAAACATAATTATGAAATTGGCTTGTTGCATTGAAATTAATTAATATAATAAAATTAAATTAATATATAATTGCACTGAATTAAGTGTACAGATACTGAACGAATACACTTGACTATGTTGGTGTTTAGTTTTGTATTGATCTTTATTCTTATGAGCCTGGGTTTATATACCCAGATTCATGCATAATTTCAACCCTTAAATCTAGTGCGTCTATTGCTGAGTGTGTAAGGCCACTAACCAGAGAACACATAGACTAGACAACTAGTGGAAAGCTTTTTGCACGCTTTTTTTGAGGCTTTAGAACCCCTGACAGCTTTGGACTCGCTCGGCTCCTTACTTTTAGGCTCGAGCTACGAAGAAATACGAACGCACAATCATTTCGCTTCATGCGCTCGACCGAGATGGTCAACTTTTGAACAAAAGATCCCTCTATGCTCAATGTTCCCTTGCTCTCTCTCTCTCTCTCGATGCTCTCTGCTCTCTCGAATGTGTATATGTATGTATGTATGCATGTGAGCACAAGCAGCGCTCACAAATTGAAATTTCTTCGCAGCGAGAGCCCATGCCTACCCTTATGTGTGAAGAGTATACCGAACTTTTCAAAGCGTTTGCCATGCGTTTGCGTTATTATTTGTGCGAAGGGTATGAAAGCGTTGGTGCGCATAATGAAAATGTTTTCGCGACGAGCATGCACACACACACTTACAGTATGCTACATGTACTATGAGCATTTGTATGCCTGTGTGCAATGCCCTTGCTGGCTATAGCAATTTGAAATCCTAGCATTTGCATTTGGTCGATCTTGTGAAGTGCTCACACTTACATAAATATGTTTGATTGTGTGTACGCAGGGGCCGCGATGCTCACAAATGATGGGGTTATCATTGTAGAAGCAGTTCAGTGCCTTTATATGTATGTGCGTGTGTGTATGTTTATAAGTATATGCATGCGACATGAGCATTGACGTGTGCCTACGACAACTTAGAATTGTGTGAACGATTTTGGGTTTGACCGGAAGAGGCGCGCTTATATTTAAGTGGACCGAAGGGTCCACTAAGAAGACCGATGTATGTATATGTATGTAGCTACAATAAGAAACTGCTTTCGGGTCCAGAAAGGTCGACTGGCAAAGCAGAAATTCGACAAAAAGGATAAACTAGATAATAAGACATAGCTTAAAATGAATATGTAGATAGATAGATATAATAAAATAGTAATAAGACCTAGTTTAAGACTATACATTTATTTATAGATATTAAGAAAAATTAAATAATAATTTTCAAAAAATTTAAACAAAAAATACTACATTACTCAAGCCTTTCTATCTTTCAATTAGTAATCAATTATTTCTCCAATTACATTACATTAAGAAGTAAGCCATTTTATATAGTGGGAAAATGGGTTACGGGTATATTGTGTTGTAATGTATGCACATTACTAACCCATAAGCGATTTTGAAAATGTATAAAGCTAGGTACACACGATGCAAACTACTTGCAGCAAATTGATTGCTGCAATAAAATTTGCACGTTTGAACACGAGTGCAAACATTTTGCTGCAAACAACAAATTTGCATTAACTGTTTGCGCCAAATTTTTTTGCTTGTCGTCTGAACACAGAATTTTGCCGTTAGCTTGGTTGCGTCAGTTGTTTGCTTGTTTGCATGTGCTGTTTGCTTTCTGCCGCAATATTGCAGCAAGCAAAGCAAAATGTGGGATCGCGAGAAAACGATTGAATTAATTGAATTGTACGAGAATTTTTGAGTTTTATGGGATGTTTCGTCAGCAGACTTTAAAAATAATTATAACAAGTAAGAACGTTGCAGTCGGGCGATACCGATTGCAGAAGACTCATTCACAGCCCAAACGCTGTCAACCAGAGTATATAGTGCAATTTTCAAGTCTAGTGCGCAGCAAAAAACACGGCAATATTCCATTAAAATTGGAAAATCATCGATAGCTATTGCATTCAAATTACATACATATATAATTTATACAATTTTGATTTTTATACCCTGAACCCATTGAAAATGGGAAATCAGGGTATAATGGTTTTGTGAAAAAGTATGTAACGGGCAGAAGGAGGCGTGGCAGACCCCATAAAGTATATATATTCTTGATCAGCGCGACGAGCTGAGTTGATATAGCCCTGTCCGTCTATCCGTCCGTCCGTCCGTCCGTCCGTATGAGTGCGTCGATCTCAGAAGTTATAAGAGCTAGAGAGCTGAAATTTGGCATGCATACTCGTGTATACCATACGCAGTACGAGTTTGCTTTATTTTTTCGATAATTCGTCCGATAACTTTTTTATCGAGAATAATCGAAAAATCGGCATTGTTTTTTCAGCCTAATTTGAACATTTTAATCGATACAAAAATTTTGTAATTTACAGATTTTGGATACCACGCCCCCTTTCCCCCCAATATGTAAAAAACGCATTTCAAGTACTAGAGACTTGTGCTTTGGAATGTACACACATATTCATCATATGATTACACTCTGAAAGTTTCATTAAGATCTTATGTCTACAAAAGAAATTATTCAACAAATAAATTCTCATAATATTGCCCACACTGCAGCGCAGCCCAAGCGCAGTCGCTGCTTACTGCGCAGTTAGCAGAGCGCAGGCTTATGCGTGCGTGTGGAAGCATGTGTATGTATGTGTGCATAAAAATGCAGAATGATTAGAATATCAGCTTAGAGGGTTCAGGGTATCTCCTAGTCGAGCAGTCTCGACTAGAGCCTTCTTACTTGTTTATATATTATTAATTTTATAAAAATGTTTCCTTCCGTGCTATCAATGCCTATTAAGCCTACTTATGTGTACATATAAATAAATAGATGGCTGACGCATATAAATGTCGCAATTCGGGCACTGTAAATACCGATTGCCACGCCCCTAGTGGCCGTAGACTCCTCAATTTTAGCCAGCTCTTAGAACGCAATATTTTAATTCTTACGCTCAAAAAATGTGAAAATTACAGGGTATTTTTCGATATGCCACGCCCCTAAAGAGGCTTAAAAATTATTTTTGGGGCATCGATAGAGGAGGCCACCAGTAACTTAACTATCCAAATTTGAAGCTTCTAGCTCTTAAACTGTAGGAGATATAAACTTTTGCGGTTTGCCACGCCCCCTATAGGCGGACATATATCTACCATAGCTCGTTGGACGTGGGTGGTCAACCCGCGTATATATACAAAATTTCAGGTCTCTAGCATCAATAGTGCCTAAAATAAAGCAGAATTCGAAAAATCACTATATGTTCAGGTCCGATTTGCCACGCCTCACCCATCTTCATAAAATTAAAACATCAGCTTACATGCAAAATTTCAGCTTTCTAAGTTTATAACTTTAGGAGATACAGTTTTATCCGGTTTGCCACGCCCCTAATGGGCGGAGATATATCCGCCATAGCTTGTGATCTTGGGTGGTCGGCGCGGACCTACATACCAAATTTCAGCTTTCTAGCTCTTCAACAAACATGATTTCTGGTATATCGGAAAATGCATTTTCCGATTTGCCACGCCCCTAGTGGGCGGATCGGGAAAATTTTAACACTTTATAAATCGGAGATATGCACGAGTGTGTTCCAAATTTCAAGTCTCTAGCTTCAATAGCGCCGAAATAGATTGCGTTCATACGGACAGACGGACATTGCACAAAACCAATATACTCATTTCACTTTCGTGAATGAGTCTAAAAAGCAAAATGCTTATCGCGAAATTGCTAAAAAAAAAATTTACTTTTTCTAATAAAAAATTGAAATCACTGACTGACATGCGAAAATTGTAATTGTTTTTTTCATCATCATATTGTAGCTCTTTTAAAAAGTTCTGATGCACTCCTTTTTCATCTCTTTTAGAAATCCACTCTTTCACCCAACACTTTTTTTTTGCAGACTTTGATCTCATTTTTTTTTTTGTTTTATCAAAATTGCTAATATAGCAGCAGCAGCAACTCTCGATTGTTGTGCCGACATAATATAAACACGTCGTTATTCCTTGAATTTTTCAATTCAACTGAACTGCCAAATGATTGTCACTTGCAAGCAGTGCAAACAAAAACAAAAAATGAAAACACGTGTAGACATTAATATATTGCACGAAATAGCCATGCAAAAGTTTGCGTGCAAAACAAAAATGATTGCAGCAAGTAATTTGCATGCAATATTTGCATTGGTGTGAACATTTGTGCAAACTTTTGCTGCAAATTATTTTCAACTTGCTGCAAATTGTTTGCATCGTGTGTACCTAGCTTTAGACGTTTTCTTCAGGTTGCGGAATTTCTACATTACAATATTTAAAAAGTATACGCATGGGTAATGGAGAGCCGAAGGAAACTTCGTCACCTCATTACATTCTGCATTACAAAATCCAATAATTTCATGCACTTGGGAGAAAAAGCGGCCATTCCTTAAAAAAGTAAGGCAGCTTGTAATCGATCTTTTCATGCACACAGGCGACAAGTAATCCATGAGTAATGGACAAAATAATGGGCATTTCCGCCACTGGGATACTACATACAGTGGCTCACAGCTTATTTCGTACAACGGTATAGTACAACCACTAACCAGAGAACACATAGACCGGACAAGTAGTGTGAAGCGTTTTGCACACTTTTTTCGGGAGTTATCTCCCAGACCACTTCGTATTTGCTCGGCTCCTCGCTTTTTGGGTTCGGGCTACGAAAATATACGAAAGCACAATCATTTCGCTTCATGCTCTCGACCGAGATGGTCAAATGTTGAACAAAAGATCCCTCTATGCTCAATCTTTCCCTTGCTCTCTCTCTCTCAAATATGTATATGTATGTATGCATGTGAGCACAAGCAGCAGCTCACAAAAATTGAAATTTCTTCGCAGCGAGAGCCCATGCCTTCTGTGTGAAGAGTATACCGCTCTTTTCAAACCGTTTGCCATGCGTTTTCGTTATTATTTGTGGGAAGAGTATGAAAGCGTTGGGCTCATAATGAAAATGTTTTCGCGACGAGCATGCACACACACACACACTTACAGTATGCTACATGTACTATGAGCATTTGTATGCCTGTGTGCAAAGCCCTTGCTGGCTGTGGCAATTTGAAATCCCAGCATTTGCATTTGGTCGATCTTGTGAAGTGCTCACACTTACATAAATATGTTTGATTGTGTGTACGCAGGGGCCGCGATGCTCACAAATGATGGGGTCATCATTGTAGAAGCGTTTGAGTGCCTTTATATGTATGTGCGTGTGTGTATGTTTATATGTGTATGCATGCGATATGAGCATTGACGTGTGCCTCCCTCAACTTAGAATGGTGTGAACGATTTTGGGTTTTAATTGAAGAGGCGCGCTTATGTTTAAGTACCTGATTTGATTCAATGATCGTGGGTTTGCCTATCAGAATGAATGTTTTTTTAAAAATGTAGTACCTGATTAATTTTCGTCGCTATAACCATGTGATGTTTCCATGGATACGTAGAAACAGAAAAGTCGTTTCTTTTACAGCGATTACTGTAATTAAATTCAAAAATATACCATTTCGGCCGATTGCATGAAGCGAAATAATTTCGCGTTCCTATAACCTAAGTCTAATCATTTGCTCGGATCTCGAAGTTTTCTGGGAGTTGATGCTCTAAAGTTACTGTGCTAGTGGTTGTATCTAAATTTGTTGACTGTAGAACTTCATTCGTATTTCAGCAGACTTTGGAGACTCTTCCCATCTGAAAATGTTGAATTTGGATTCGTTACTCTAAATAACAGAGTCACAAAACAAAAATTTAGTTCGATCAGATGCTTTTTATATATTATATGCGTTTTTGTGTGAGGCGGCTCGCCGATCACCGCCTCACAAGATTTATATAACAGGTGAAAATAGATTTTTAGTTAAATTGATTACTATTAAGTGGATATCGAATTGGATTTTCAGTTGAATTGTTTATTATTAAGTTAATCTTGAATTTGATTTATAGATGATTTTTAGTTAAATAAGGTTAAGGTTAAGATGTAGGTGTAATATAGTAAGTAATTAATGAAGAGAATGGAATATTGAATTGCATTTTAGTTGAATTGGCTAGTATTAAGTTAATATTGAATATGATTTTTAGTTGAATTGTTTAGCATTTAGTTAATATTGAATTTGATGTATATATAGTTTTTAGTTAAATAAAGTTAAAGTTAAGATTTAGGTGGGGCGATTAGGGTTTAAGTTTGAATTGTCATTTAAATTTATATTTGAAAATGCCGCCCAAAGCGCTGGTGATTTATCGGCGTTTGGCGGCGCAACCCTGCGCGGAGAGTTTTGAGCGGAGAGTTGCGTCGCTGACACCGAGCGCTTTGGGCGAGCGAAAAAAGAGCGAGAGATAGTTGGCGTCGGAAAGCGAGAGTCGTCAGACGACGAAAAGTGATGGAATAAAATTAGTTAGTAAAAGTAGTTGAAAGTACAGTTAGTTTTTAAATAAGGAGGTTAAGTGATTGATTAAATAAACGGCAACTGGCAATTAGGTGCGCGGTGCATCGTATGGCCGAGGGGAAACGGCGGAAATTATAATATATAAAAGTGCGCTATAATTTAATATATAAAAATTTTGATCGAGAAAAGTAGAAAATCTATGTGTATATATATATATGTGCATGTGTGTTTAACGATTTTTGGCGCGCGCTGTATTTTCGGCGCCATAATTGTTTTACCGTTGGTTTTCTTCTCTCGTCGCTTTTACATCTTTATACCCTGATCGCTGCGAGGTATATCCGTTTGGTTGCTTACATTTCATTACGTATTTCCTCATTGCTTATGTGTTTGGTTTTGGTGGTAATGGAATAAATATATATTGTATACTGGAATAAACATATATATGTGGTGCATATGAGCGTATATGTATGAGGGAGTGTGATGGTATATGGGTATGTAAGTTAAGCGCTCCCGTACTAGAGTACTAGTGATTGGGGGACGCTGTGTTGGGTTCTTGTTAATATATAACAACTTCGTGTTCAATGAAATAATATATTTTATATAATTTGGAACAATAAGTCTAAACTCTCTCTAGTCCGAATATAAACTGAACTAAATATGTTCAACTGGTTAGGTTCTCCCCTTGAATGTCTGACTGGACTCTCCAGCCTCCTTAGATTGTCGAAAGTCTTAACTCTTCCCCATCTAAATATCTGCGTCCCGCAGATCAGGGTGCATATGTCCATTATAACGATATTCATCCAATATAAATTGTCCAATATAATGGTAATTATCCAATATAAATTGCCCAATATAATGATATTTATCCAATACGATATCCATCCAATATAAATTGTCCAATATAATGATAATTATCCAATATAAATTTATTATCCAGAGTCCATAAATTAGCATAAAGAGGGCCATCGATATCCACCTTCAAGTTAATTCAAAGCATTCATAGTTCCATACATTTAGTATTCATTTGTGGTTATGACAATACATCCAACATTGTAAGCGCATTTATTTCATTTCGTCTGGCATCTCGGAAATCCCTATTACCATGAATGATCAAAACTAGGAGGGATATACCACGTGTAAAATGCTGTGGATGCTATGGGTGCTAAGGAAGTTAAGGAAGCTAAAAGAAGATTATTGCAATATAATTAAATGTGCTATGGGTGCTAGGAAGTCAAGGAAGTTAAAAGAGATTTGATTCAATTCGTATTCCAAGGTTCGAACATCCCTTTTATCAGCATAATGCAATCGCCAAACTTGCTTAATTTCAGGCCAATCATCATTTTGTACACCGTACGATTACAGTGAAACATCGGCAATTCCAATTACTTTTCCTCGTATATGTAAAATTATTGAGCGATATAGAGGTCTTTCCTTGATTATAGAATAATCTTCAAGTACGGACTCGATCCTGTTTACCCACGAGGCATATTGTGAAGGGTTTCCCTCAAATGTGGGCAACACTTTAACACAGTCCGGCAATGACGAAATTTCATTTAATTCAAGCTCCGAACCTGGACGGGCCAGTGAGGTTTGTTCCTCTATGAGAGACTGATTAGTATCCTCCTTTTCCAAACGATCCACTTTCCTATTCAATTGCTTCAAATCTTCCTTAAGACTCGAAAATTGATCGGCTAACACAGTTATTGCCGCGCTCAGCCCTTGCAACGTTCCGAACTAAATTATTTCAATGTCGGAAAACTTACTTACTATTCAATTCGATGCCTACTATCACTAACCAGAGAACACATAGACTAGACAACTAGTGGAAAGCTTTTTGCACGCTTTTTTTGAGGCTTTAGAACCCCTGACAGCTTTGGACTCGCTCGGCTCCTTACTTTTAGGCTCGAGCTACGAAAAAATACGAACGCACAATCATTTCGCTTCATGCGCTCGACCGAGATGGTCAACTTTTGAACAAAAGATCCCTCTATGCTCAATGTTCCCTTGCTCTCTCTCTCTCTCTCGATGCTCTCTGCTCTCTCGAATGTGAATATGTATGTATGCATGTGAGCACAAGCAGCGCTCACAAATTGAAATTTCTTCGCAGCGAGAGCCCATGCCTACCCTTATGTGTGAAGAGTATACCGAACTTTTCAAAGCGTTTGCCATGCGTTTGCGTTATTATTTGTGGGAAGGGTATGAAAGCGTTGGTGCGCATAATGAAAATGTTTTCGCGACGAGCATGCACACACACACTTACAGTATGCTACATGTACTATGAGCATTTGTATGCCTGTGTGCAATGCCCTTGCTGGCTATAGCAATTTGAAATCCTAGCATTTGCATTTGGTCGATCTTGTGAAGTGCTCACACTTACATAAATATGTTTGATTGTGTGTATGCAGGGGCCGCGATGCTCACAAATGATGGGGTTATCATTGTAGAAGCAGTTCAGTGCCTTTATATGTATGTGCGTGTGTGTATGTTTATAAGTATATGCATATGTATGTGCGTGTGTGTATGTTTATAAGTATATGCATGCGACATGAGCATTGACGTGTGCCTACGACAACTTAGAATTGTGTGAACGATTTTGGGTTTGACCGGAAGAGGCGCGCTTATATTTAAGTAGATGATTTTATTTCAATGATCGTGGGTTTGCCTATCAGAATGATTTTTGCTAGAAATGTAGTACCTGATCAATCCCAGTGGCCAAATTGGAATGCGATTTTCGATCCCTTGTACCTGCACATATACAGGTGAAATTTACCTTTTTAATAAGAAGCATATGTATGTACATACATACATATACTGGCTAAATGGACCCATTTTAAAGAGTGCATCTGTTAGATTTCATAAAAATCATGCAATTAAAAAATACCTATAAAAGTAATAGGAAGTGCACTTGTTACTTTAGTTAATCATCTACTTAAATATAAGCGCGCCTCTTCCGGTCAAACCCAAAATCGTTCACACAATTCTAAGTTGTCGTAGGCACACGTCAATGCTCATGTCGCATGCATATACTTATAAACATACACACACGCACATACATATAAAGGCACTGAACTGCTTCTACAATGATAACCCCATCATTTGTGAGCATCGCGGCCCCTGCGTACACACAATCAAACATATTTATGTAAGTGTGAGCACTTCACAAGATCGACCAAATGCAAATGCTAGGATTTCAAATTGCTATAGCCAGCAAGGGCATTGCACAGGCATACAAATGCTCATAGTACATGTAGCATACTGTAAGTGTGTGTGTGCATGCTCGTCGCGAAAACATTTTCATTATGCGCACCAACGCTTTCATACTCTTCCCACAAATAATAACGCAAACGCATGGCAAACGGCTTGAAGAGTTCGGAATACACTTCACTCAGAAGGGTAGACATGGGTTCTTGCTGCGAAGAAATTTCAATTTGTGAGCGCTGCTTGTGCTCACATGCATACATACATATACACATTTGAGAGAGCAGAGAGCATCGAGAGAGAGAGAGAGAGCAAGGGAACATTGAGCATAGAGGGATCTTTTGTTCAAAAGTTGACCATCTCGGTCGAGCGCATGAAGCGAAATGATTGTGCGTTCGTATTTTTTCGTAGCTCGAGCCTAAAAGTAAGGAACCGAGCGAGTCCAAAGCTGTCAGGGGTTCTAAAGCCTCAAAAAAAGCGTGCAAAAAGCTTTCCACTAGTTGTCTAGTCTATGTGTTCTCTGGTTAGTGCTACTATGTTATCGATCTAATTTTCTACATTAAATCAGCTTTTCATATTTTCCAAGCTGCTGCTATTTACCGTTTCCAGTGGAGATAAGAAAATATTAATAATCGTCTCGTAGAATTGCTTCCTGTGGAGATAAATATATTAGTAATGCTCTCACATGGTCGTAACACCTTTTTTAAATAGTTGGCGTGAATATTATTTCTTTTATATTATTTCATTGAATTACTAATTGTATTGAATTACGTGTGTGTATTACCACGTGTGTTATTGCGTTGTCTGTTATAGAATTACTGAATTACTAGTTGTATTATCTTTTGTTACCGAACCGGCAAACAGTTTTTATTATTTTATATGGTTTGGGAAGCCCTCAGGATCCTTTTTGGTGTAAGACCTACTTAGGTGAGGGTGGTTCCACAATCATCTGGTCTCTCTCTTGCTTTCGTTTCATTTATTTATTTATTTTACTTTTTTGTTTTATATATTGTTGCCAGACTTATTCTCTTCCGAAAGGGAAGCCCAAAGTATTCCTCTTTGGTTCTAAGACCTACTAGGGTAAGGGTTATTCCACGATCGAATAGAAGGTCTCTGCAATTCATGTTTTTATACCCTGAACCCATTGAAAATGGGAAATCAGGGTATAATGGTTTTGTTAAAAGTATGTAACAGGCAGAAGGAGGCGTGGCAGACCCCACAAAGTATATATATTCTTGATCAGGGCGACGAGCTAAGTCGATTTGGCCCTGTCCGTCTGTCTGTCCGTCCGTCCGTCCGTCCGTCCGTATGTATGAACGCGTCGATTTCAGAAGATATAAGAGCTAGAAACTTGAAATTTTTTTTCCTAGGTTCGTGTATATCACGCGCATATCAAGTTTTTCTTTATATATCGATAATTACTCCCGATATTTTATTATCGATCAAAAACCTTATCGAAAGCTAGTTATTTAATTATATCTCCTACACCTTTAGAGCTAGAGCTTCCAAATTTTAAATGTAGATTTATATGTATTTTATATAATTTCGATTTTTGTTGTAATTTACCCCCCACCCCTATATCCACCCCCTCACCCTCACCTTTGTAAAAGGCGTATTTCAAGTAGTAGAGACTTGTGCTTTGGAATGTACATACATTTTCACCATATAATTACGCCCTGAAACTTTCATTAAGATTGTACGTATAGAAATTAAATTATTCAACAAATAAATTCTTATAATGTTACCTACACTACAGCGCAGCCCAAGCGCATTTAGCAGAGCGCATTCTAATACGTGTGTGTGTATGTATGTGTGTCGAAAAGAAGTGCAGACTGATTAGAATATCAGATTAGAGGGTTCAGGGTATCTCCTAGTCGAGCAGTCTCGACTAGAGTCTTCTTACTTGTTATTTTTGCATATTTATGCTTTGTTTGTTGATTAGAGATTTCCAGACAACCGCCTTTTAATTATGTTATATTGTTTATTGCTTTAAACTTAACTTTGACCACTAGGTTTCTTTTAATTTATACGGAAACCCATCATTCAACACAGGTGGAAATTGTGACGTTTATTTTTTATGACATTTGTCTTACGGCAAGGATTTGAACCTCGATACGAGAATCAATCTCGTACCACCATTATGCCTGCAAATTTCTTGTATTTTCGTTTTAAGACTCGTCTCGGCAAGGATTTGAACCTAGGTATTGTTAATAGCACCATTTAGCCACGATTTCTTTTATGTTATAGAATTATCTAGTGCACCAACACTTGCTAGAAATTATATTATTATTTATTGTATTATGTTATGGCAAGGATTTTCACCCCATTACTTTGTAAATCGCAGAAGTACTTCGTAATTTTGCCAACAATTGCCCAATTGGATTGGAACAATTTATTTGTACTTGGTTTTTTAAAAAGTTATTTTTATAGAATTATTGACACGTCACCATTTCCCTTTATTTCCGTGAAGAATGTGGGTCCCTGCTCGGGCGCCAGTTAAACGCTCCCGTACTAGAGTACTAGTGATTGGGGGACGCTGTGTTGGGTTCTTGTGAATATATAACAACTTCGTGTTCAATGAAATAATATATTTTATATAATTTGGAACAATAGGTCTAAACTCTCTCTAGTCCGAATATAAACTGAACTAAATCTGTTCAACTGGTTAGGTTCTCCCCTTGAATGTCTGACTGGACTCTCCAGCCTACTTAGATTGTCGAAAGTCTTAACTTGGATATACGAGTGAATACACGAGAATATTTTTATATGTGCAAGTAGTGGTTTATTTTGACCTTTTGAATACCTTCTCCGAGTGGCAAGTCGAGTATACCTTGCGAGTGAGAAAAGAAAAGTAGAGTATACTAGTAACGGTAAAGAGACGAATTGCGCGTCTAATTCGAGTTTTGGCGCGTTAATTTTGTGCATGCCTATTCGCCAGTATATGAGTATACGCATTTGCATATATGTATGTATGTTTGTGTGCATATCTGTAGTTATATGCAAACATATATATATGCATACAGGCTAGAGCGCATACACATATATGCGCGCTTTGCCCGTTTTTTTACTCCCGCTATTCGCTATATATATATATATGCGTGTGAGCATATAGGCAAGTGGGGGAAGGAGAGTGAGGGCCAATTTTTGGTCGCTTGTCCGTTACATATGTATGCAGGCTAACGCGCATATACATATGTATATACGCGCTTTGTCCGTTTTTTTTCCTTACTCCCACTCTTCGCGATATACATATGAGTGTGAGCGTATAAGTGAGCGAGAGAAAGAGGTGAGGGTCAACTTTTGGCCGTTTGTCCGTTGCGTGGGCTTGCTGCACCCTACGTAGGGCATATTCGACATGTGGGTATGAAAACGTGTTGCACTGAGATTCGTTCGGCTTTGATGGCCTGGGGCCCGCTATGCAGTTCGTCTACCCGTGGCATTATTTCGTGATACCCTACTCAGGGCATATCCGACAAAATAAAATAAAATAAAATAAAATAAAAATTATATATAACAAATAAACAAGGCGGAGCGAGTCGGAATAAAGCAGGGTGAAGCGGGATGTATTCAAGAAGTGAGAGGGTAAAGTAAAGGGAGCGAGGCAAAATCTAGCAAGAATAAAGTGAAGAGACGTGAAAGAAGTAGAAAGTGAGGAAGGGCAAGATTCGATGATGAAGATGGAGTGAAGTAACGGAGAAAATTAAGTAAAGGTAGCGAAAAAAGTGTTCAAGGAAAGTAAAAGTAAGGTGATGAATATGAAATAAAGCAAGTTAAACTAACGGAAGATAAATTAAAAGCGTATAAAGAGAAGCGAAAAGAGAATGGCACGGGTTTTTGAGCGAACAAAGAAAATGTAATTGAAAGCAAATAAAGGGATGCGAAGAGAAGATGATATAAAGTCACTTAAACGAACATAAATGAATTAAAAGCGAATAAAGAGAAGCGAAAAGGAACGAAATAGGTTACGGGCAAAAAAAAAAAAAAAAAAGATGTATATAAAAATAAAAATATAGATAAAACGAATGTAAATAAAAAAAAAAAAAAATAAAAATAAAATATAACAACGAAATAGATTAAGAGGAAATAAAGATAATAAAATAAAGCTAGAATAAAGTGAACAAAGGGTAGATTAAGAGGAAACGAAATGAAATAGAATAAGGTGGTACATGTAAGCGAAATTGTATAAGATAAGAAAAGGAAGAAAACAGTCTAATGGTTATTATATAAATAAAGATAAAAAGGAACAAAAAAAAAAAAAAAAAAAAGGGGAAGGATAAAAATAAAAATAAATAAATATATTGTATATACAAGTAAAAAATAAAAAGGAGAATAAAAAAGAAACAAATAAATAGAATAACGGTTACGGAATAAGATTTGAATAAATTGAGGGGAATAAATAAACGTTTGGAATGGAAGACGCCGAATATCATAACCCGGGATTGAGCGTGAGGGCCGAGTAGAGGATCTGAGGAAAAGACTCTCTACATTCATACAAAACAACAGCTATTCGGCGGAGGCCAAAGCGAGATTGGCCTTATCGAGAAGCGTTTCGCGAAGGGATCCGAGTTCACTCTGGGAGGCGCTGCGCCAAGCATGGGCAGCCGAGCTTACCAGAAATCGGAGCCGGATTTACGAAAGGTTCAAGAGCAAGGTCCCGGTCAGACAGAATCCTTGAGACTGAGGGTGCCCATGGCGAACAGCGTGGCGGTGCGGCGTCGTGAAGAGCGGAAGGAGTTTAGCAACACTGGAGAGGACGAGGCGTTAGCGACGACTTCGAAGGCTGGTCGACAAGTCCCCGCGTCCACGATCCCGTCAGAGAGGTCCCCACCCTGGGGGGTCGCCGAACAAGTACGTAAATGGGGCATGCGGTATGATGGCCGAACGGACCCGTTGGGTTTCGTGGAGATCGTGGAAGAAAGAGCGATCACTTACGGCATCGAGTTAGATCAAATGCCACGAGCGATGAGTGAGGTATTCGCGGATAAGGCGGCGAAGTGGTTCTTGACCAACGGGTTGAGGGATTCATCGTGGGCCGATTTCAGGAGGAAATTCTTTGATTTCTTCCTCCCCCCGCAGTATTTCGAGCGGCTGGAGGATCAGATAAGGTCGCGCCATCAAAGAGAAGGAGAAAGTTTCAAAGACTACTTGATCGAACTCAGGTTGTTGATGCGGCAGGCCCGATATAGCACGGCGCAGGAGCTGTATCGAGCCTATGAGAACGCTGCCCCGGACTATCGGCTGTACGTGAGGCGTCATGACTTTATCACACTGACGCAACTCACGCAAATGGCAGCCGAATATGAGAATGTCCAAGGGCAGAGGAGGGAACAGGACAGAGAGGCTGCATCAGGCAGGACGAAGGCTGCATGGTCGAAGCCGGCCGAAAATCGACCTAACAATCCTTTCCGCACACAGACGCCGGGATCCCAAGTTAGAGGTCAAGCGGCAGGAGTAGCGATGGCGCCCGCGACGACATCTCAAAGGCTGTCCACCGTATGATGGCTCAGGAGGGTGAGTCTGGAGGAGGAACACGTCGAGCGTGCTGTCGGTGCGGGCAAGTAGGCCATTTCGCACGCGAATGCCAAAGCGGACAGACGCCGTCCTGCGGCCACTGCGGAAGGAAAGGGAAAAGTACGCGGGAATGCTGCGAGCGCGACGACGCGGGAAACGGAATGGGGCGTCTTCCCCCGACGGCGCAGGGTGGCCGGAGGACCTGGAGGACGAGCTGAAGGAGTTCCTGGAAGCAGAGTTGGCGCTTTTCGAGGGGCTCGACGGAGTCTCAAATATCGCCGAGCATAGCATAAGGATGCGGGATGATAAGCCTCTTAAGCAAAGATATTATCCCAAGAATCCGGCTATGAGGAAGGTGATTGACGAACAGGTAGACGAATTGATTCGAGCTGGAGCTATCGAGCCGTCGCGAAGTCCGCATAGTGCACCCATCGTCTTAGTAAAAAAGAAGACCGGAGATTGGCGAATGTGTGTGGACTACAGACAGCTAAATGCCCATTCAATCCCAGACGCCTACCCCGTTCCGCGGATCAATCACATCCTTGAGAGGCTGCGACACGCACGATACACATCCACCCTGGACTTGAAGAGCGGATACTGGCAGATTCCCATGGCGGCGGACAGCAGGGAATGCACAGCATTCACGGTGCCAGGGAGAGGATTATTTCAATGGCGAGTGATGCCATTCGGCTTACATTCAGCAGGCGCTACGTTCCAGAGAGCGCTGGACACAGTAATAGGACCGGACATGGAGCCGCACGCTTTTGCATATTTAGATGACATCGTGGTGATCGGCGCCACGAAAGCGCAGCATGTGGAGAACTTGAGGGAGGTCTTCCGCCGGTTGAGGAAAGCCAACCTTCGAATAAACCGGAAGAAATGCAGTTTCTTCAGGAAAAGGTTGGTCTATCTCGGACATGTCATCAGTGAAGAAGGTATATGCACGGATCCCGCAAAGGTCGAGGCGATCCGCCGTTTTCCGGCACCCTCGACCCTCAAGGAGTTACGACAGTGTTTGGGAATGGCGTCGTGGTACAGGCGATTTGTGCCGAACTTTGCGTCGATGGTGGAACCGATGACGAGACTCCTTAAGAAGGGCCAGAAATGGGAATGGAGCGACGAGCAGGAGGAATCATTGAAGAAACTCAAAGAAAGTCTCACGACCGCGCCAGTGTTGGCGTGTCCCGACTTTTCGGCGAGGTTCGTACTGCAGACGGATGCCAGCGATTACGGCTTGGGCGCGGTGCTCACGCAAGAGGTCGAAGGCGAGGAGAAGGTGATTGCATACGCTAGTCGGAAGATGTTGAAAGCGGAGCTCAATTATTCAGCCACAGAAAAGGAATGCCTCGCGATTGTCTGGGCGATTAGGAAAATGCGGTGCTATCTCGAGGGATATCGAGATGCTGGTTACAGATCACTTGGTGTTGAAGTGGCTCAACTCGATAGAGAGCCCCACGGGGAGGATCGCGAGGTGGGCACTGGAGCTACAGCAATTTCAATTCGACATCCGCTATCGACGAGGGAAATTGAATGTTGTGGCGGACGCACTCTCTCGACAACCTGTGGAAAGCTGCCAGCGAATAATGGAGGCCAATCCCCCTTGCAAGTGGATAACGAAAATGCGTGGGAGGATCAAAGAGGATCCAGAGAAATTCAAAGATTACGTTGAAGAGAATGGACAGCTGTACCGTAATCTTGGCCACCGGGCGGACGATGAGGACTATATTCCCTGGAAATTGTGCGTCCCAACTCACCAGCGGAAAAGAGTACTGCAGGAATGCCATGATGCTCCCACGGCGGGGCATCAAGGCGTGAGGAAAACGGTTATGAGGCTGGCGCAACGATACTACTGGCCAGGGATGTTCCGGGAAACGGCCAGGGATGTTCCAGGAAACGACCAGGTATGTGAGGCGATGCGAGGAATGCTAAAAGTTTAAGAGCGAGCAACACAAACCAGCGGGTCAGATGTTAACCAGGCAAGTAGCGGAGCCCATGGCGATTCTGTGCGCGGACTTCGTGGGTCCCACAGCGTTGCTGCAAGTGGCATACAGAGAGCGCATTTTGGCTTGACTCGGAGTCCCTAAGATGTTCATCTGTGATAACGGCGCGCAATTTGCGAGGGGTGCGGTTACAGTTCACTGCCCCGTACTACCCGCAAGAAAATCCGACCGTGAGGACTAATCGCACCGTAAAAACGATGATAGCCCAGTACATCGAGGGACATCAGAGTTCGTGGGATGTGTTGTTGCCAGAGATATCGCTAGCGATCAACTCTAATGTCGCAGATTCTACCGGATTCACGCCTGCGTTCCTGATGATGGGTAGAGAGCCCCGCCTCCCGTCCACTCTCTACGACGAGGTCACTCCCGGGTCGGCAACGAGGGAAGTCGGCTTGTCAACAAGGAAAGAAACGATGAAGGAAATCTTCGAAGTGGTCCGTAACAATCTGCAAAAGGCGTCGAAGGACCAAGGCAGGTATTACAATCTGCGCCGACGAGAGTGGAGACTCGCGCTAGGGTCGATGGTTCTGCTGCGGCAGCACCAGCTGTCCAGCGCAGCGGAGGGCTTCGCGGCGAAATTGGCACCCAAGTTCGATGGTCCCTACAGGGTCGTCCACTTCATTTCCCCCAACGTGGTGCGGCTCACTCGAGCGGGCGAACGGAGAAAGAGGGTGTCCAACCTTTCCCGGCTTAAGCCTTTCTATACTGAGGAGGAGGAGACGTGCGAAACGGCGTTGAGAGAGGTAACCGAGGAGGAAGAAGGATTCGATCGGCCCAAATCGAACAAGGACGCGCTGCTCGAAGACTAGAAGAAACTCGATCGCACGAACCCCGCTATCCCCTTTACCACCTCTTTGAGAACCTCACTAATTGCATACTAACGCACTAACCGTTTTGGTCAAGAAGAGATCCGAGAGAGAGCGAGTATTAATATTCTGATTCACATATTCACACAGATAAGCGAAGTGGAAGACGAAGTGATCACGATCAGCAGCGACTAGGAGTGGGAGGAGGCACTCCCTCAAGGGTCGCCGTGGGAGGACCAGCCACGCACCGGTTATGTCCACTCCATCCACCACTCCACTATAAACATCTCGGTGGCCTTGGAAGACATGATCATGGTGCTGAGCGGAGATTTTACGACGATGTACGTACCAGCGCCCGGAGTGCAACGGACTCCGCCGCACGCGGAAGAACCGACGTCCCTTCCCGGTTCGCCGACCTCATCCCTGCCAGAGAGTCACGATATTCCGACGGACGAGGAGTTGGAGAGATGGGCCAGCCCGACACCGTGGGCCGCAAGAGAAGGCGAAGACGAGGACGCTGCGGAAGAGGTCCCCGACCAGCTCCCGCCACGCGAGGTAGGAGGCGGCAGGGAGCACTGTCCCTCCGTCCCTAATCCTGCCTCGAGGGTGGCGTCGCGAGCGGAGGCCGGGGAGCCGGAGGAGCTGTGGACGAGGAGGAGCAACCGACACGAGGGGCCGGAGCCGACTCCGCAACGCCCGTTGGAGGGCGATGCAGGTGAGAACCGCCGCCGCGATTCCGCGCGAGTCGCGTTTCGCTACGTCCCCGGGGCCGTCGAGAACAGGCGTCGATTGGCAGAGCCAGTCTATCGCTCCCAGCGGGCGAGTGGTCGGCCTTGGGCAGACCACAGGGACCGGTCTGCCAGATCCTATGCACGCCTGGATGTCGCTGGAACGTCAAGCTATGGCGGGACCACGCGACGGAGGAGACGGGCGAGTTTCGCTGAGTCGCAACCAAAGTGGCGAAAGTTGGACGATTCCCGCATGGCTGGATCGAACCACCAGAGGGAGCTCGGCGACGTTCTCGAAGGGTGGCTGTCGGACGAGTCGTCCTGGAGGACGAGCATGGAGGATGGCGCGGAACGGGAGGCGTTCCTATCCGTCCCACAGAATTGGACAGTGCGTCCGGAGGGCACGGATTTGGCGGAGGAGGTCGTCGAGTTAATAAAAAAAGAGAAGGTGATGCCTGCGGTCGGCGACATCGCCGCACGCGATTCAAAGTGTCGTCGGAGGACGGAGTCTATAACGCCACAGTGGCGGCCACAGGAGCCGTGGTCGTCTCCCTGTTAAGTAAGGGGGGGGGGCAGGGAAGGTTTGTGAGGCGGCTCGCCAATCACCGCCTCACAAGATTTATATAACAAGTGAAAATAGATTTTTAGTTAAATTGATTACTATTAAGTGGATATTGAATTTGATTTTTAGTTGAATTGTTTAGTGTTAAGTTAATATTGAATTTGATTTTTAGTTGAATTGTTTAGTATTAAGTTAATATTGAATTCGATTTGTATTATTGAATGAATTGAATTGAATTGTTTAGCATTTAGTTAATATTGAATTTGATGTATATATAGTTTTTAGTTAAATAAGGTTAAAGTTAAGATTTAGGTGGGGCGATTAGGGTTTAAGTTTGAATTGTCATTTAAATTTATATTTGAAAATGCCGCCCAAAGCGCTGGTGATTTATCGGCGATCGGCGACGCAACCCTGCGTGGAGAGTTTTGAGCGGAGAGTTGCGTCGCTGACGCCGAGCGCTTTGGGCGAGCGAAAAAAGAGCGAGAGTTAGTTGGCGTCGGAAAGCGAGAGTCGTCAGACGACGAAAAGTGATGGAATAAAATTTGTGCGAGTAGTTGAAAGTACAGTTAGTTTTTAAATAAGGAGGTTAAGTGATTGATAAAATAAACGGCAACTGGCAATTAAAGCGATAAAAGGTGGTCATTTGGTACCATTGGCGAAGACGACTGGCGATTAAAGCGATAAAAGATGATCAGTTGGAATAATTGGCGAAGACGACTGCGAAAGGTTGGCGGAGTATTCGACGGCGAGCAGGAAGTATAGCGAAAGACGAAGTCTCGTAAGTGTTGCACGTGAGTGGTGATCCCCGTTTTGAATTTTCCCCCTCTTTCCCCATTCCCGACCATAATATTAAACATCATCCCCCCCTGGTGTCTCACAATTCTAATAAATTTCTTGTGAGTACACCCTGGGTAGACTGAGTCTATCCCAGCGTTAATAATTTACTACTTTACATTTGCACTTTGAAAATCAAAATATTCGCCATGGAGCTCATACGTTGCAGTCCTTGTACGGCACATTTCGCACTGTTGACAGATGAATAGCACCTTATAAGATCAAAAATATGTCCTGTATTTTTAGCATAGACTTTGTTAGATCCTCGTTTGTTGTGACCAGGATTAATCTTCAATATGCAATTTTGAAGGAGTGTCTAATCTGAGTTGATACTTCAAATATAGCTGGGTTTCCGCAGTACTTTAAAATCTTTTGAGCACTAGAAGGAGGACGCCCCTTCATACGATCATTTTCATGTACACCTTATTCCTCTAGGTAGCGCTTTAATATGAATGGAAGCGATTTAGTGGGCTTTGCATTCCTCGACACATTTGAGCCACTTATTCTCGCAAAAATTACCCAAATGAAATTCAACACATAATTCAAGTATGTGACTATTAAGCAAGAAGAGCGGCAAACGGGATAGCCGAAGTACCTAAGCGTTTTTGGCATTCTTTCAGGCAGTTTTACCTTTTCTGGTATCATAAATTGCTGATCACATATGGATTTTACTGGGCCAGACGATATTATGCTAAAAAAATCGTCTTAATGATTGGCAAACGATTACTCATCTAAGAACGTTTTGGAAACAGCTCGACGAATGTCAGTTATGCTAGAGGTCAGGCATAGATTTCCATTAGGTCTAATTACCTCTATGATTAGAAATGTATTTCGGAAAACAAAACAAAACGAAAAACGTGGTTCTAGTATGTGGGCGCACAGGCTTTACAGGATCGAAGAGTTTGGGCTCTTGCAGGAAGTCAAAATCTTTGTGGCAGTTCGGCATTGGCAGGCAGCGCTGGGCGCCTTCTCCACGTCCTTCTGTTTCTGCTTGCTTAACCCATTTATGACCCGGGTAGGTCTGTGGGTTCTTTTCAAAGGGATTTGGTATATCGTCGACATTTTTTGTTGTCGATGTGTTTTCCTTCTCTCAAAGCAGAAGTTTTGGCGAACGAGCGAGGTAATAGTTGTTGCATGCCTCTTAAATTGACAACATTCACATTACGAGCGATAGCCTTCTTAACTTAAACATTAATATTTTCGCTTTCGGTTAATAGGACTGCGAGGCACACTAGGTAAAAAGGTTTATTAAACAAGCAAGTTTCACCCAAAAATTTTAAATGGCTCCATGATATCAACTCAGTAGAATTGAATAGAAATCCTTTAATTCTAAATGCTTTCATAAAATAAGCTTAACATCTAAATCTTACTAAATAGGTGTCCTTGAGACATATAATTGTGGAGGTAAGCGCGCCTCGACATGCTTGTTTAATACAACTGACCTCTTATGTTGTCAGTTTTTAATTAACTTATTTATTAATACCCTGTTTAATAAATTTAGTTTTGGTGGATTAAAGGTTTAAAATAAAACAAGAAGACTAGTCGAGACTGCTCGACTAGGAGATACCCTGAACCCTCTAATCTGATATTCTAATCAGTCTGCACTTCTTTTCGACACACATACATACACACGCACGTATTAGAACGCGCTTTGCTAACTGCGCAGTAAGCAGCGACTGCGCTTGGGCTGCGCTGTAATGTGGGCAACATTATAAGAATTTATTTGTTGAATAATTTAATTTCTAGACGTACAATCTTAATGAAACTCTCAGGGCGTAATCATATGGTGAAAATGTATGTACATTCCAAAGCACACGTCTCTAGTACTTGGAATACGCCTTTTACAAAGGTGAGGGTGAGGGGGTGGATATAGGGGTGGGGGGTAACTTACAGCAAAAATCGAAATTATATAAAATAAATATAAGTCTACATTTATAATTTCCAAGCTCTAGCTCTAAAGGTGTAGGAGATATAATTAAATAACTAACTTTCGATAAGGTTTTTGATCGATAATAAAATATCGGGAGTAGTTATCGATATAAAAAGAAAATCTTCTGAGATCGACGCGTTCATACATACGGACGGACGGACAGACAAACGGACAGCGCCAAATCGACTCAGCTCGTCGCCCTGATCAAGAATATATATACTTTTTGGGGGTTCTGCCACGCCTCCTTCTGCCTGTTACATACTTTTAACAAAACCATTATACCCTGATTTCCTATTACCAATGGGTTCAGGGTATAAAAAATAAATAAAAATTTAAAGGTATAAAGCACAGATTACTGACATATTTGTTTTCGTTTATTTTTTCCATGTTTTTAGATATTTCAAAACATTATTTTATTTTTCAAATTATTTTTTAAAGTATCTATTTACTAACATTCCCCTCCTCGTTTGTAGAATTATTAAGATCACTATTGTTGCATGTTTCTCCTGAAGACCCACTAATATTTGCCACATACAATGCTGGATCTATTACTTTTGGTATGGGTTTTATTTCCGTTCCCAATTCTTTTTCAATGCGATGAAGGTCAAACCGATCCTCGTAAGTTATTAGATTAATGGCGATACCTAGAACAAAGTAATAAATAAATTGAGGCTAAAGTCCTTCAAATATACGTCTTTTAAAGATTATATTAATAAACAAGTACGAAAACTCTAGTCGAGAGTGCTCGACTAGATACTACCCTGAACCAAACTAAGAAAAACGCACATTTAGTACGGTTAAAAATTTCTATTCTGATATATTTAAAAATATAAATTAAATAAAAAACTCGTTTAATTGCACAGTGCAATTCATTTATATTTATGTACATATGCATTTGTAAAAACTAATGACATGACGCACTTTAACTATTGGGAAAATTAAATATTTTGAAACAAGGAAAATAAAAAACAAGTAAGAAAGCTCTAGTCGACTACGAGATCCCCTGAACCCTAAAACATACGAAAGCACAATCATTTCGCTTCATGCGCTCGACCGAGATGGTCAAATGTTGAACAAAAGATCCCTCTATGCTCAATCTTTCCCTTGCTCTCTCTCTCTCTCGATGCTCTCTGCTCTCTCAAATGTGTATATGTATGTATGCATGTGAACACAAGCAGCGCTCACGAAAATTGAAATTTTTTCGCAGCAAGAACCCATGTCTTCCCTTCTGAGTGAAGAGTATTCCGAACTTTTAAGCGCGCCTCTTCAATTAAAACCCAAAATCGTTTACACAATTCTAAGTTGTAGGCACACGTCAATGCTTATGTCGCATGCATACACATATAAAAATACACACACGCACATACATATAAAGGCACTCAAATGCTTCTACAATGATGACCCCATCATTTGTGAGCATCGCGGCCCCTGCGTACACACAATCAAACATATGTATGTAAGTGTGAGCACTTCACAAGATCGGCCAAATGCAAATGCTGGGATTTCAAATTGCCACAGCCAGCAAGGGCTTTGCACACAGGCATACAAATGCTCATAGTACATGTAGCATACTGTAAGTGTGTGTGTGTGTGCATGCTCGTCGCGAAAACATTTTCATTATGCGCACCAACGCTTTCATACCCTTCCCACAAATAATAACGAAAACGCATGGCAAACGGTTTGAAAAGATCGGTATACTCTTCACACAGAAGGCATGGGCTCTCGCTGCGAAGAAATTTCAATTTTTGTGAGCTGCTGCTTGTGCTCACATGCATACATACATATACATATTTGAGAGAGCAGAGAGCATCGTGAGAGAGAGAGAGAGCAAGGGAAAGATTCAGCGCAGAGGGATCTTTTGTTCAACAGTCGACCATCTCGGTCGAGGGCATGAAGCGAAATGATTGTGCTTTCGTATATTTTCGTAGCCCGAACCCAAAAAGTGAGGAGCCGAGCAAATACGAAGTGGTCTGGGAGATAACTCCCGAAAAAAAGTGTGCAAAACAGTTTACACTACTTGTCCGGTCTATGTGTTCTCTGGTTAGTGATTCAACTTATGCTCAGACAAAATCAATTTATCGATTATTCTCAATAAGAGAAATCGGATGAGCAATCGAGAAAATAAGGTAAATTCAAGTCTCTAGCTCTAATATCTTCATATACGTTCATACGGACCGACGAACAGACGGACATGGCTATGACCATATGTAATGTTATTTAATATGCATTACACCTTTTCGGTGGGTTTTCATCAAGTTCTAAATAAGGTTTTACAAAAGGTAAAATTACTTACCTAAATGTCCAAAACGGCCAGAACGACCAATTCGATGCAAATAAGTTTCTGCCATTCGCGGAAAATCGAAATTAATAACAACATTTACAGCTTGTACATCAATGCCACGAGTAAATAAGTCAGAACAGACCAAGTTTCGGCAGAGACCTTGTCGGAAGTCGTGAAATACTCTATTTCTATGTGCTTGAGCCATTTTAGCATGAATATAGTAGCAGCAATAACCGAGCTCTGTTATTTTTTTTGCTAGGAGCTCAACACGTTGTGTTGAGTTGCAAAATATTATTGATTGATTTATTTGCAATTTTGAAAACAGAGTGTTTAAGCAATGCACTTTCTGACGCTCTTGCACAAACGCATAGTATTGCGTGACACCTTTTAACGTTAACTCTTCCATAAGGTTTATTTCATAGGGCTCACGCAAATGTTTCTCCATAAAATTTTTTACGGTTAATGGAAACGTTGCAGAAAACAGAAGTATTTGTGGATCCTTGGGTAATTTTAAAATAACATGATCCAGCATGCCTTGAAAATCTAATGAGAGCAGTTTATCAGCTTCATCCAAGACTAATATTTTGCAATGGGACATATCTGCTACTTTCTTATCCATTAAATCCAAAATTCGTCCCGGAGTCGCAATAATTAATTGCACTAAAATGAAATAGATTTTATTATAAAATATTAATAAGATAGTACTGCCTTAATTTATTGTGTTTACTGGTGGTAGGTTTAAGTTGAAAAAAAATTTCTTTATAAAACAGATGTTCATGAATTACATCTTGCTACATACAATGTTTTATACACCATACTAAAAATAACAATTAAGAAAACTCTAGTTGAGACTGGTAGACTAGGAGATACCATGAACCCTCTAAGCTGATATTCTATGTTGATCTAGAGTCTCCAGGTCTAAAAGTGCTCAAATTAGACTGAAAAAAATCAATTTTTCGATTATTCTCGATAAAAAGCGTTATCGGATGAGTTATCCAAAAAATATATAGTATTTGTACTGCGTATTGTGTACACCATACACGACATGCAAAATTTCAGTTTTCTAGCTTTTATAACTTCTGAGACTAATCGTTTATACGGACATATATCGTCGCCCTGATCAAGAATATATATACTTTATGGGGTCTGCGATGGTTCCTTCTACCTGATAAATTTTCTTTGGGTTCACGGTATAAAAACTAAACTGGGATCTGAAATAGCACTACTTGCTATGACGGGAACTTATTTGTTTAATAATGTTTGTTGATACAACAATATTTAAATCTGTACATTTTTTAGAAAATTTTAGGGAAAAAGAGTTGCTAACTAATCCTGAAAAAAATCACTTATTTAATCACTTATTACTTTAGACGAAATTAACCTATTTGTCTTTATATAGATGAAAAAACGTATAAAATGCTTATAAATTATATTAACTCTGTTAAAATATTTGTTCGCAATTATGCTTCAAGTATAAAATTTAACGCTAATCTTTAAGGGAAATACCTTTTTGATAAATACGAAGAATGTCATCCTTTAAAATTGTACCTCCCGTTGTAACCATTACGCGAATATCAAGATGCTTGGCAAGTTCAATACAAATTTGTGATGTCTGCAACGCCAGTTCTCGTGTAGGAACCATTACCAATGCTTGAATATAGTCTTTAGTTGGGTCTATTTGCTCTAAAACAGGAATACAGTATGCTCCAGTCTTCCCAGTGCCGTTTTTTGCCCGAGCTAAAACATCTTTGCCACTTAAAGCTATAGGTATAGCAGCTTCTTGAATTGGCGATGGACGTTCCCAACCCTTTTCGAAAATGCCCATTAGTAGTTCTCGTTTTAGACAAAATTCTTCAAATTCATTGCCGCGTGTATCTGTCACATCCTGAAGAACAATTTTACCATTAATGCAGAATATGGCAAAATTCATAAAATAATGCATAATTAAAAATGTTTTATTATTAGTACATATTCATATAATTTGAAAGTTGAGTGGATTTATAAATTATTTGCTGAAATATATTTCATTATCTTTGCAAACAGTTTATTGGCTCTAGCATCCATCTGTCAGTCAGCCTACTTTACTGATGTAATATAAAAAAATATACATACTGTTGTTTTAAATCGATTATCCTTTGGAGGAAGCTTCAGTTTCGATTTCCATCCCATGTCGTCGCCTAAGTTACTGGCAATCTGATGATCACTTAGCATTCTAAAAATATATTTATGGGTTAGTACAATATCAGCAAATTCTACAATTCATTTATCTGGTACTTTAATCCGAGGTTAATTAAATATTTCTTCTTTTAACTTTGCCTCCAATTTCCACCATAATTTTAAATTCTAATTTATTTATTTTATCTATTGCTGCGATTACTTTATTAAATCATGTTTTCTGGTAGTTTCCTATTGTAATTTTTCTATTACAAACTAAAACGTTAAAAAGCAACAGTTAATAATATCTAAAGTAGCGTTAATAGTGTAATAAACAATTTAACAAATATTTTTCTGTATAGCTTTTATGGGACAATATTAATATTGAATATATTACTTATTTAAATGAACACTAAAGTAAATACATATATACAAACCCTTTGTTAATCAAACTTGGGTGACCGGGTACAATTTTTTCTGTCATCATTATTTCGAAATAGTAATTTTTATATGTGTATGTGTCACGGCTTGAAAATGAAAGAAATGGATAGATTTTTACCCATGTTAAATATAGAAAGTTTATTAGGTTTATATTTTTACCTGTTGCGTAAATGTTTATATATATAGCTATTATTTAATTATAATTTAAGAGTTTGGCTTAATCCAAGTAGAACAGGAATATTAATTTGAGTTTGTTTTATAGGCTCATTGATGTTACAAATACAACCTAACGAGATTGAAACCTTAATAGCCTTACAACTTCTTATCAATAATACCAATCACAGGAAAACAATCACTCTGTAAAAAAATGACTTGGAAGTGATGTGCCAAGTCAATTCGATAGCGATTATTTTTTTTTTTAACGTTGCACCAATAACCAGAGAACATATAGACTAGACACGTAGTACAATTTTTTCCAACGATGAAAAAATAGGGTGACCATCTTGGCCGGAGCTCATTCCAGGACTGTCAACAACAACCAACCAAACCCCCCCTCCTCCCTCCATTCACACCAAAAAAAAAAAAAAAAAAAACATTTTAAATAAATCATTTGTCAGACAGATTCACACATACATTCAACTTACTTTCTTCATATTTAGCATAATTACATTATCTTGGGACCAATTCCACAAGAAGAACATCCATATATGTATATGAATACATCCTTATATTTAATTGTTATTATATTCATGATTGCCTGACTTATACTACTAACCACAGAACACATAGACCGGACAAGTAGTGTAAAGCGTTTTGCACACTTTTTTTTCGAGCATTAGTTCCCAGACCACTTCGTATTTGCTCGGCTCCTCACTTTTAGGTTCGGGCTATGAAAATGTGCTCGGCCGAGATGGTCGACTGTTGAATATAAGATCCCTCTATGCTCAATGTTTCCTTGCTCTCTCTCTCTCACGAGATCGAGAGCAGCAGCTCACAAAAATTGAAATTTCTTCGTGTCAGACTCCCTTTTCTTCCCTTCTGTGTGAAGAGTATACCTAAATCTTCAAATAGTTCGCCATGCGCGTCTTTCTGCTTACACAAGACACACACACGCACACACACACACGCATACACACACAGGCATATACACACACACACACACGCAGAGATACGCACGCACGCATAAACACCATAGCTCGCAAATAACTGTTAACACTTTTTCATTGTCTGCAAAAAAGTGTATTTCACTGACACAGTCAAAAAAACTCAGACAGAAACTGTTTTTGTCGCGTCTGGCTTAGCTCGCTCGCGCTCTGACGGAGACAGTTATTTTGGTTTTCGTTTCCTCAAGTCAAACACTGATCGTTTGCTTGAGTTAAGTGAAGCAAACTGTCAGTTGCGTTTGTATGCGTAATCACGCGCGATTGCTGCGTTCTTTTTGAATGTATGTATGCATGTATTTACATGCACACGAAGGCAAAAACAATTTCTGCTGAGTTTTTTAGTCAAACTGTTTTTTGCTGAGAGTCTTTGTGTGAGGGAAAATCGTGTTAGTCTTTACGCGACACTCATGTGAGAGCGACACTCATGTGAGAGCGTCACATGAATGAGTCATTGCATTGCGTCTGAGCGAAGCAGATTCTAAAGAAAACAAAGAGTGACACTCAGAGAGAGTCGTGTCTGCACAATTTGTTTGGTTATGATGCGAAGCAGAGCATAAACGAAAAAACGATCAACTCTCATATGCGAGCTCTGATAAACACGCATTGGCTGCAGTGGTGGCTTACTAATTACTTACTTACTACTTACTTACTTAATTGCTCAATAACACAAATCTCTAGTATTTGAAATACGCCTTTTACAAATGTGATGGTGAGGGGGTGAATTAGGTGTGGGGGGTAAATTTTGAAAAAAACCGAAATTGTATAAAATGCAGATAAGTATACATAAAAAATTTGAAGACTCTAACTTTAAAGATATATATATAGGAGATATAAATTTATTACTGGTTTTCGATAATGTTTTTAATCGATAACAAAATAACGGGGCAATTTATCGATATTTAAAGCAAAACTCGCTATGCGCGTGCTATACACGGCCCTAGGAAAAAAAATTTCAAGTCTCTAGCTCTTATATCTTTTGAGATCGACGTGCTCAAACATACGGACAGACGGACAGGGCTAAATCGACTCAGCTCGTCGTCCTGATCAAGAATATATATACTTTATGGGGTCTGTCACGCCTCCATCTGCCTGTTACATACATTTCAACAAAACCATTATACCCTGATTTCCCATTTTCAATGGGTTCAGGGTATACCAAGTAAGAAAGCTATAGTCGAGACTGCTCGACTACGAGATCCCCTGAACCCTTGGAGCAATAGCTATTTCAATAATTTTTCGCGTCTTTCAGCTTACACAAGAACACGCACACACACACACACATACACGCACGCACACACAGGCATACATACACACACACACATACACACACACATACACACACACACGCATACACACACACATACACAAAGACATACACACACAAGCACCCACGCATAAACCCGCATGGGCTGCAGTGTTGGCTTACTATGAGAAATTAATTGTTTAATAACTTATTTTGTGGAGATACAATCTTTATGAAACTTTTAGATTATGATTATAACATGGATATGCATGTATATGTCAAAGCACAAGTCTCTAGAATTTGAAATACGCTTTTTACAAAAGTGGTGGTGAGGGGGTGGATATGGGGGTGGGGGGTAAATTTTAACAAAAACCGAAATTGCAAAAAATGCATATTATCATACGTAAAAAATTTGGAGACTAGCAATAAAGGTGTAGAAGATATAATTATACCCTGAATCCATTGAAAATGGGAAATCAGGGTATAATGGTTTTGTTGAAATGTATGTAACAGGCAGAAGGAGGCGTGGCAGACCCCACAAAGTATATATATTCTTGATCAGGACGACGAGTTGAGTCGATTTGGCCCTGTCCGTCCGTCCGTGTGTCCGTCTGTCCGTATGTTTGAACGCCTCGATTTCCGAAGATATAAGAGCTAGAGACTTGAATTTTTTTTAAATGACCGTATATACAGCGCGGACGTCGAGTTTGCTTTTAAAATTCGATAAATATTCTCGTTATGTTTTTATCGATTAAAAACATTCAAGTTCAAATCAGATGCCACTATAGCTAATTGTGAATGATTTTTCATTTTTTTAAATTTCTCAAATATTCAATATAATATGTAGATCATATGCTGAAAGTTTCATTAAATTCCGTTCAGTCAAAAATTAATAAAATATAATCAAATATTTGGCCAATTAACAAACGCACGTGCAGCAGCTACAACAGCATCGTATACGTGTGCATTCAAACTTCTTCTAGAACATTCACATCAGCTGTTAGTTTGGTTTAGTTTTGGTAGGTGGCGCAGCAGCAGTGAATCTATTTGAGTTTTGCCAGCGCCACTAGCAGGAGTGGGGTGGCTTAGTGTGTTAGCTGCATGACGCTCGATCGAGAAGTCGCGGTTCGAATCTCGATCGATGCAACTGATGTTAATTTTTTTTAATTGTTTCAAAATATTTTTATATTTTCATAAATGAGTTTTCTATTTAATTTATATTTTTAAATACACCGAAATTGAAATTTTAACTATACTTGATGTGCGTTTTTAATAGTTTTGTTATTCTAGCAGATTCTTAGAATCACATCAGCAGTTAGTTTCGTTTAGTTTTGGTAGATGGCGCTGCAGCAGTGAATCTATTTGAGTTTTGCCAGCGCCACTAGCAGGAGTGAGGTGGCGTGGTGTGTTAGCTGCATGACGCTCGATCGAGAAGTTGTGGTTCGAATCCCGATCGGTGCAACTGATGTTGACTTCTTTAATTGTTTCAAAATATTTTTATATTTTATTAAATGAGTTTGGTATTTTATTTACATTTTTAAATACATCAAAATATAAATTTCAGTCGAGCTTTCTCGACTAGAGTTTTCTTACTTGTTTTATAACTGGTTTTCGATACGATTTTTTATCGATAAAAATAACGGGATGAGCTATCGATTTTTAATGATAAATTCGATATCCGCGCTGTAAATACCGGCACTAAAAAAAATTTTTTGAGTCTCTAGCTCATATATCTTCTGAAATCTACGCGTTCATACATACGGACAGACGAACGGACAGACAGACCGACAGGGCCAAATCGACTCAGCTCGTCGCCCTGATCAAGAATATATATACTTTGTGGGGTCTGCCACGCCTCCTTCTGCCTGTTACATACTTTTAACAAAACCATTATACCCTGATTTCCCATTTTCAATGGGTTCAGGGTACAACAAGTAAGAAGACTCTAGTCGAGACTGCTCGACTAGGAGATACCCTGAACCCTCTAATCTGATATTCTAATCACTCTGCACTTCTTTTCGGCACATATACATACGTACATATTAGAATGCGCTCTGCTTACTGCACAGTAAGCAGCGACTGCACTTGGGTTGCGCTGCGGTGTGGGCAACATTATAAGAATTTATTTGTTGAAGAATTTAATTTCTAGACGCACAATCTTAATGTAACTTTCAGAGCATAATCATATGGTAAAAATGTATGCACATTCCAAAGCACACGTCTCTAGTACTTGGAATACGCCTTTTACAAAGGTGATGGTGAGGGGGTGGATATAGGGGTGGGGGGGGGTGTAAATTACAACAAAAATCGAAATTATATAAAATACATATAAGTCTACATTTAAAATTTTCAAGCTCTAGCTCTAAAGGTGTAGGAGATATAATTAAATAACTAACTGTCGACAAGGTGTTTGATCGATAATAATATATCGGGAGTAGTTATCGATATAAAAAGAAAATCTTCTGAGATCGACGCGTTCATACATACGGACGGACAGACAGGCGGACAGGGCCAAATCGACTCAGCTCGTCGCCCTGATCAAGAATATATATACTTTGTGGGGTCTGCCACGCCTCCTTCTGCCTGTTATATACTTTTAACAATTATACCCTGATTTCCCATTTTCAATGGCTTCAGGGTATAACAAGTAAGAAAGCTATAGTCGAGACTGCTCGACTACGAGATCCCCTGAACCCTTGGAGCAATAGCTATTTCAATAATTTTTCGCGTCTTTCAGCTTACACAAGAAACACGCACACACACACACACACACGCACGCACACACACACAGGCATACATACACACACACGCATACACACACACATACACACACAAGTACCCACGCAGATTATGATTACAACATGATATGATTGATGATTACAACATGGATATGCATGTATTTATCAAAGCACAAGTCTCTAGTATTTGAAATACGCTTTTTACAAACATGGTGATGAGGGGGTGGAGTATAAATTTTAACAAAAACCGAAATTGCATAAATTGCATATAAGCATACATAAAAAATTTGGAGACTCTAGCAATAAAGGTGTAGGACATATAATTTTATAACTGGTTTTCGATAAGGTTTTTTATCGATAAAAAAAGATCGATTATACAATTTCGGTTTTCGTTAAAATTTAACCCCCACCCGTATATTCACCACCTCACCATCACCTTTGTAAAAGGCGTATTTCAAGTACTAGAGACTTGTGCATATCCATGTTATAATCATAATCTGAAAGTTTCATGAAGATGGTATATCCAGAAAAAAAGTTATTAAACAATTAAATACTCATAGTAAGCGCACACTGCGCCCATGCGTGTTTATTCGTGTTTGTGTATGTGCGTGTAAATGTTTGTGTATTTGTGTGTGTGTGTGTGTGTGTGTGTGTGTGTGTGTGTGTGTGTGTATGTATGCCTGTGTGTGCGTGCGTGCGTGTTTTTTTTTTTTTTTAGACTCATTCACGAAAGTGAAATGAGTATATTGGTTTTGTGCAATGTCCGTCTTGCTGTCCGTCCGTCTGTCCGTATGAACGCAATCTATTTCGGCGCTATTGAAGCTAGAGACTTGAAATTTGGAACACATACTCTGTACATCTCCGATTTATAAAGTGTTAAAATTTTCCCGATCCGCCCACTAGGGGCGTGGCAAATCGGAAAATGGTTTTTCCGATATACCAGAAATCATGTTTGTTGAAGAGCTAGAAAGCTGAAATTTGGTATGTAGGTCCGCGCCGACCACCCAAGATCACAAGCTATGGCGGATATATCTCCGCCCATTAGGGGCGTGGCAAATCGGATAAAACTGTATCTCCTAAAGTTATAAACCTAGAATGCTGAAATTTTGCATGTAAGCTGATGTTTTAATTCTATGAAGATAGGTGAAAAAATTTAATATCTACGCCCACTTGGGGCGTGGCAAATCAGACCTGAAAATATAGTGATTTTTCGAATTCTGCTTTATTTTAGGCACTATTGATGCTAGAGACCTGAAATTTTGTATATATACGCGGGTTGACCACCCACGTCCAACGAGCTATGGTAGATATATGTCCGCTTATAGGGGGCATGGCAAACCGCAAAAGTTTATATCTCCTACAGTTTAAGAGCTAAAAGCTTCAAATTTGGATAGTTAAGTTACTGGTGGCCTCCTCTATCGATGCCCCAAAAATAATTTTTAAGCCTCTTTAGGGGCGTGGTATATCGAAAAATACCCTGTAATTTTCACATTTTTTGAGCGTAAGAATTGAAATATTGCGTTCTAAGAGCTGGCTAAAATTGAGGAGTCTACGGCCACTAGGGGGGTGGCAATCGGTATTTACAGTGCCCGAATTGCGACATTTATATGCGTCAGCCATCTATTTATGTATATGTACACATAAGTAGGCTTAATAGGCATTGATAGCACGGAAGGAAACATTTTTATAAAATTAATAATATATAAAAAAGCTAAAATAACAAAAATTTGCAATTTACAAAAAAGTGTTTTCAGCGGGATTTGAACTCGCACCCAACCCAAACAGCATGTTTGTCAAAATAGCTAAAATAAAGATCGTCGGCGCTTCAGCCTACAGCACCATCGCGTCGTTTCGATCAAGAGTAGTTAAAACGAAATCACAATATTGTTATGACGCCACATAGCAACGAAAATCCAGAGTGGTGGTTGGAAATTCAAAAACAATGCAAAGACAAATCAATCGCAGCGAGATTCTTAGAATATGCTAGAGTACGCATTTATGTGTACATACTGTGAAGAGCAATATAGGTATGCACGTATGAGTGTATATGAACATACGTATTTGCTGTGCGTTTATATGCATATACGTGCATATACATGTTGCTCCACACAGCGACGCGAATACTGTAGGAGCGACCCCCGCACTGGAAAGGGGGTCAAAGTCCTGTTAGAGGCGGTCTCTTTCGCTCCTACAGATTCAGCAATGGGTTCGCGTCGCGCGCACCACGATCATCGGGGACCGTTAGCCGAGGTGCCGTTCGGGCCGGGTGATAGCAGTGAACATTTTCACTCGCATGGCAACAACGGTACTTCGGCCAATGGGAGGCTGCCACGCAATTTGGCGGGAAAGTGGCGTCACCCAGATCACGTCACTTTACCGTTTTATGGGCACGAGCAACAGAAAGGCCCCGCTCCAGAGCCGAACAGGGCCTGTGGCTGGGGTATAAAAGGCCACCAGCAGCTCCATACGAGGCGGTCGAAACTAAAGTGAAGAGAAGATATCAAGTGAAAGTCGAAGTGCGTGAAGAAAGTGCCAAAGTTAAGTGAAAGTCAACGCGAGTGGTAAATCAGGACTCCCAGGACATCGTGGGAACAGTAAGGACACCCAGAGGGAATCCTTGCGGATCATCAGCGGCACCGATCAGGACATCGGTGTGTATAAGGCTGGAATGCTTGATGCTATGCGTGCAGACTTACATATATAATTATATATACATATGTATGTATTTGCGTATATGTGTTTGAGGGCTATTTAAGAAGAAACAAATTTAAACTTATAAAATTATTCGACTAAGAAAATGAAAAGTATTAAGTGCCATTCAGTCAAGCTCGCACCTTCCCAATAAAATATCTATTTTATAAAAAACGAAATATGTATGAAACAAGTAAGAAAGCTCTAGTCGAGACTGCTCGACTACGAGATCCCCTGAACCCTTGGAGCAATAGATATTTCAATACTTTTTCGCGACTTTCAGCTTACACAAAAAACACGCACACACACACACACACACGCACGTACGCACACACAGGTATACATACACACACACGCATACAGACACACATACACACACACACGCATACAGACACAAACGCATACACACACACACATGCACACACATACACATACAAGCAACCACGCATAAACACGCATGGGCTGCAGTGTGCGCTTACTATGAGAACTTAATTGTTTAATAACTTTTTTATGGACGTACGATCTTCATGAAACTTTTAGATTATGATTATAACATGAATATGCATGTAATTGCCAAAGCACAAGTCTCTAGTATTTGAAATACGCTTTTTACAAAAGTGAGGGTGAGGGGGTGAATTTAGAGGTGGGGGGTAAATTTTAACAAAAACCGAAATTGTATAAATTGCATATAAGCATACATTAAAAATTTGGAGACTCTAGCAATAAAGGTGTAGAAGATATAATTTTATAACTGGGTTTCGATAAGGCTTTTTATCGATAAAAAAAAGATCGAGACGAGTTATCGATTTTTAATGATAAACTTGATATGCGCGCTGTAATTACGGACATTTTAAAAACAATTTGAAGTCTCTAGCACTTATATCTTCTGAAATCGACGCGTTCATGCATACGGACAGACGGACAGACGGACAGACGGACAGGGCCAAATCGACTCAGCTCGTCACCCTGATCAAGATACTTTGATCAATATACTTTGTGGGGTCTGCCACGCCTTCTTCTCCCTGTTACATACATTTCAACAAAACCATTATACCCTGATTTCCCATTGAAAATGGGTTCAGGGTATAAAAAAAAAAAAGAACATAGTAAAGGTTCGAACCTCCCCTACTCTAACATTAATTGCGTCGCCCTTTGCACCCGCGCCACTGCTTTGCTCGAGCAATCAGTTGCTAAAATAGAATAGCTTAATAAGAGAGCGTCATCAGACAAAACTACAGTAACGGCTAGAAAGTCCAGAAATCAATCGAAATTCTAAGCATGTGAGAAAAGGCGCGCTTCTGTCTGTACGCATAGAATAGACGATGAGTGTGTGCACAAGCATAGGAAAATCGCGCTGATCTGCTGTTAGCTTGAAGCCGGTATCCAATGTATGGATAGAAATATATAATAAAAATCAAAATTGTATAAATTATATATGTATGTAATTTGAATGCAATAGCTATCGATGATTTTCCAATTTTAATGGCATCATGCCGTGTTTTTTGCTGCGCACTAGACTTGAAAATTGCACTATATACTCTGGAGGCCTATCACCAAATCAATTTGGATTCCGGAAGGCCCGGTCAACAACGGATGCTCTAGAAAAAGTTGTTGGCCTGGCAACTTCCGCCATCCAAGGCACCAGATGGAGGCACAGGACGAAGCAATACTGCATCATCGCGACCCTGGACGTTAAGAACACCTTCAACACAGCTAGTTGGGATATGATACTGAATGCGCTGTCACAATATAATATCCTTTAATATCTAAGAGAGATAATAAAGAGCTACTTCAGAGGAAGAACACCAAACTCATACAGAGTCAGCTGGAGTACCCCAAGGCTCAGTGCTGGGGCCTCTCCTATGGAATATCATGTAGGACGGCGTACTGCGCTTGGAAGTACCAGCAGGTGCGCACACCATTGGCTTTGCTGATGATGTGGGTGTCGTAGCCATAGGAAAGGAGCTCAAAGATACAGAGGATATGTGCAGCGAAAGTATCAATCGCATACGAAGCTGGTTGACTGGAGCTGGGCTCGAGCTAGCGGCACACAAAACTGAAGTTGTCCTAGTCAGCAGTCGCAAAAGAGCGGAAACTGCCAATATAAAGATCGGCAGCGTCACCATTGCGTCAAAGAGGGCGATAAAGTATCTTGGCGTCATGATAGACACAAGATTAACTTTCCGCGAGCACTTAGAGTATGTGCATAAAAAGGCAGCTGATTCTTGTAGAGCTCTCTCGAGAATTATGCTTAACACGCGGGGACCTAAACAGCAACGACGTCTTCTTCTAATGAGCGTCATTAGGTCTGTCATCCTCTATGCTGCGCCAATATGGGCAAGAGCGATGGCAACGCCGAGCTACAGCCGGGGTATTTGCGCGATCTACAGACTGAGTGCAATCAGACGGCGACGAGCTGAGTTGATTTGGCCCTGTCCGCCTGTCTGTCCGTCCGTCCGTCTGTCCGTATGTATGAACGCGTCGATTTCAGAAGATATAAGAGCTAGAGACTTCAAAAATTTTTTTAAATGTCCGTAATTACAGCGCGCATATCAAGTTTATCATTAAAAATCGATAACTCATCCCGATCTTTTTTTATCGATAAAAAACCTTATCGAAAACCAGTTATAAAATTATATCTTCTACATCTTTGTTGCTAGAGTCTCCAAATTTTTAATGTATGCTTATATGCAATTTATACAATTTCGGGTTTTGTTAAAATTTACCCCCCACCCTTAAATTCACCCCCTCACCCTCACTTTTGTAAAAAGCGTATTTCAAATGCTAGAGACTTCTGCTTTGGCAATTACATGCATATCCATGTTATAATCATAATCTGAAAGTTTCATGAAGATCGCACGTCCACAAAAAAAAAAAAGTTATTAAGCAATTAAGTTCTCATAGTAAGCGCTCACTGCCGCCCATGCGTTTTATGCTTGTGTGTGTATATGTATGTAATTCTTTGTGTATGTGTGTGTCTGTATGTGTGTGTGTGTATGTACGCCTGTATGTGCGTGCGTGCGTGTGTGTGTGTGTGTGTGTGTGTGTGCATATTTCTTGTGTAAGCTGAAAGACGCGAAAAATTATTGAAATAGTTATTACTCCAAGGGCTCAGGGGATCTCGCAGTCGAGTAGTCTCGACTAGAGCTTTCTTACTTGTTGAAATACGCTTTTAACAAAGGTGAGGGTGAGGGGGTAGAAATAGGAGTGGGGGGTAATTTTTAACAAAAATCGAAATTGTATAAAATATATGTAAGTCTACATTTAAAATTTGAAAGTTCTAGCTCTAAAGGTGTAGTAGAGAGTAGTTATCGATATTTAGAGAAAAACTTCATATGCGCGTGATATACACGGTCCTAGGGGTCTGCTTGTTATATACTTTTGACAAAACCATTATACATAATTGCTTTTGCATGCACTTTGCTAAAGTGAACCGAGACACATCGAAGAGATAAAATAAGCCAGCTGATAATGACTTGCATCGTTGTGCGCCAAATAAATATATGATTTAAAATAATTCTGTAACGTGTTACAGTATATTGCGCAGATGGTGGATTAAGAGTTATTATGCTGTGCACGCGCTTGATCCGGCCAGCAGTTCATCGGGAAGAGGGAAAAGGGTATGAAGGGAGGAACTGTAACTCCTAGCGCTATATATATATTTATTAAATAAAATCGTGTGCGAACGAATGTCGTCGCCCACTCTAATGGACAAAAAAGAAGAGAGAGAGAGAGATTTGCGCAAGCAAATCTGTGCCTGCTCAGCGAAAGTCGGTCGTAGATATTAACCCTCTAAGACCCAAGATTGCCTCTAGGCACTTATTTTATTTTTAATATAAAAAAAAAAACTAAGAGCTTTTAGTTAATTTAAAAATGGTAGGACTGTTAAAAATACTTGCCAAAATGCCCCGAAAAAGTTTCCAAGCTTTCGGACACAATAATCGGTAGTTTTAATAAACATATGATCGAGTCATATGTTATTTGGCGCCAAAAATTTCAGCTGCTGCATATTGTCTTTTGAAGTGTTGATAAAAGCGAATTTATAAAACCTATTGAACTCAATATTTTTTTCGTGAAAGGTAAGGTAATTTACTATATAAATGAAGTTTAAAATGTGCGAATATGTTGAAATTGTGCTTTGTAGTATCATAAAAGTGATAAGAGCCTTGAGGCACTCTTGGGGCTCCACGGCAAAATTAGTTGTCAGCAGCTATTTCACAGCTGCTTGCATTTCTTGTGTGATTTGTGTGTGATTTTTATTTTTTGTTCATTTTTGTTAATAGAAATTGTATAATGGCTTTGAAAGTTCGCTATAAATGGTCTGATTTGACGGATGAACAACTGCTGGAGTTGTTCGAATCAGTCCCGTCGGATGTGGATATGTTGAGTATATCAAGTGACAACGAGTATGAAGAAGATGAAGATCTAGCAGAAGCACTAAACACTGCAATAGAAGATACCTCTACGGTATCCTTAAAACTCCTAAAAGGCCTCGATCTCCATTGCCAGTTATTGATGGAGCAACACATACAGCTTTACCATCTTCTGGTGGCTTTAATGGGCTTAGTAAGCGTCAGCCAACATTGTTATTCGCTTGACGAAAACCGTTGAAAGTTTCAAACATCATATAATATATTTTGACAATTTTTACACATCGCTGCCTTTGATGGTATACCTTCGGGCAAACGGGATTTATAGTTTGGGAACTGTTCGAGTAAATCGGATACCAAACTGCAAACTCCCAAACGATAGTGAAATCAAAGAAAAGTCAAGAGGTTTTTCAGTTGAGTACGTGGGTTCCTCACATGGAGTAGAAATTAGTAACGTACTGTGGAAAGACAACAAGGCCGTTCGGTTGTTATCGACCTATGTGGGCGTTAAGCCGTTTAAGAGGTCACATGCACAAGAAGGAACAGCAAAGACAGCTCGTTACGATAGAAAGTCGAAGCGCCATGTAGAAGTTGACACAAGTTATTAGAGAGTACATTGCTCAAATGGGGGGTGTGGATCAAACTCCTACATCCTATACAGACATATACAAAAGGAAACCATGAGCAGCGAGAAATTGATCGAGCTTCCGTATTTTCGAGAGTCTATTGCAGCGGGTCTAGCGGGATATCAGTCAAAAGACTTGCCAGGTCATCCACTCAAGAACAACAAGCTTCACCATCTTCAGCTTTGTCTGCGCGATCAACTTGGTCGTTATCACATACTATGCAGTCGCCAATTTCTCAGCGATCCTTACAGCCACAACTCAAACAAGGTCAAAAATCAAATCACCCAATAATGGAATTAAGGTGTGACCTTCTGAATCATTTTCCAGAGTGGTTGGATCGCAATACGGAAAAAAGATCGTGCAAGCACTGCAAAACTTCACAAACGCAGTGCATTACAAAATGTAAACTGCATTTATTCTGCTCGGCCAGGAAAAATTGTTTTGCAGAGTATTATCGATACAAATAAAATATATTAAATAAATAAAATAAAACAAGTAAGAAAGCTCTAGTCGAGACTGCTCGACTACGAGATCCCCTGAACCCTTGGAGCAATAGATATTTCAATACTTTTTCGCGACTTTCAGCTTACACAAAAAACACGCACACACACACACCCACACGCACGTACGCACACACAGGTATACATACACACACACGCATACAGACACACATACACACACACACGCATACAGACACAAACGCATACACACACACACATACACACACACATACACACACACATACACATACAAGCAACCACGCATAAACACGCATGGGCTGCAGTGTGCGCTTACTATGAGAACCTAATTGTTTAATAACTTTTTTTTATGGACGTACGATCTTCATGAAACTTTTAGATTATGATTATAACATGAATATGCATGTAATTGCCAAAGCACAAGTCTCTAGTATTTGAAATACGCTTTTTACAAAAGTGACGGTGAGGGGGGTGAATTTAGTGGTGGGGGTAAATTTCAACAAAAACCGAAATTGTATAAATGGCATATAAGCATACATTAAAAATTTGGAGACTCTAGCAATAAAGGTGTAGAAGATATAATTTTATAACTGGGTTTCGATAAGGTTTTTTATCGATAAAAAAAGATCGAGATGAGTTATCGATTTTTAATGATAAACTTGATATGCGCGCTGTAATTACGGACATTTTAAAAAAAACTTGAAGTCTCTAGCTCTTATATCTTCTGAAATCGACGCGTTCATACATACGGACAGACGGACAGACGGACAGACGGACGGACGGACGAGACAGACGGACAGACGGACAGACAGACGGACAGGGCCAAATCAACTCAGCTCGTCACCCTGATCAAGAATATATATACTTTGTGGGGTCTGCCACGCCTCCTTCTCCCTGTTACATACATTTCAACAAAACCATTATACCCTGATTTCCCATTGAAAATGGGTTCAGGGTATAACAAGTAAGAAGACTCTAGTCGAGACTGCTCGACTAGGAGATACCCTGAACCCTCTAATCTGATATTCTAATCAGTCTGCACTTCTTTTCCATACACATACATACACACACACGTATTAGAATGCGCTCTGCTAACTGCGCTTGGGCTGCGCTGTAGTGTAGGTAACATTATAAGAATTTATTTGTTGAATAATTTAATTTCTATACGTACAATCTTAATGAAAGTTTCAGGGCGTAATTATATGGTGAAAATGTATGTACATTTCAAAGCACATGTCTCTAGTACTTGAAATACGCCTTTTACAAAGGTGAGGGTGAGGGGGTGGATATAGGGGTGGGGGGTAAATTACAACAAAAATCGAAATTATATAAAATACATATAAGTCTACATTTAAAATTTGCAAGCTCTAGCTCTAAAGGTGTAGGAGATATAATTAAATAACTAGCTTTCGATAAGGTTTTTGATCGATAATAAAATATCGGGAGTAGTTATCGATATATAAAGAAAAACTTGATATGCGCGTGATATACACGGACCTAGGGAAAAAAATTTCAATTCTCTAGCTCTTATATCTTCTGACAGACAGACGGACAGGGCCAAATCGACTTAGCTCGTCGCCCTGATCAAGAATATATATACTTTGTGGGGTCTGCCACGCCTCCTTCTGCCTGTTACATACTTTTAACAAAACCATTATACCCTGATTTCCCATTTTCAATGGGTTCAGGGTATAACAAAAACAAGTAAGTACGTTGCAGTCGGGCGATACCGATTGCAAAAGACTCATTCACTGTCCAAACGCTGTCAACCAGAGTATATAGTGCAATTTTCAAGTCTAGTGCGCAGCAAAAAACACGGCATGATACCATTAAAATTGGAAAATCATCGATAGCTATTGCATTCAAATTACATACATATATAATTTATACAATTTTGATATATATTTATATCCATATATTGGATACCGGCTTCAAGCTAACAGCAGATCAGCGCGATTTTCCTATGCATGTGCGCACACTCATCGTGTATTCTATGCGTACAGACAGATGCGCGCCTTTTCTCACATTCTTAGAATTTCGGTTGATTTCTGGACTTTCGAGCCGTTACTGTAGTTTTGTCTGATGACGCTCTCTTAATAAACTATTCTATTTCAGACTGCTCGAGCAAAGCAGTGGCGCAGGTGCTAAGGGCGACGCAAGTAATGTTAGAGTAGGGGAGGTTCGAACCTCTACTATGTTATTTTTTTTCATACATATTTCGTTTTTTATACCCTGAACCCATTTTCAATGGGAAATCAGGGTATAATGGTTTTGTTGAAATGTATGTAACAGGCAGAAGGAGGCGTGGCAGACCCCACAAAGTATATATATTCTTGATCAGGGCGACGAGCTGAGTTGATTTGGCCCTGTCCGTCTGTCCGTCTGTCCGTCCGACCGTCTGTCCATCTGTCCGTCTGTCCGTATGTATGAACGCGTCGATTTCAGAAGATATAAGAGCTAGAGACTTCAATTTTTTTTTTAAATGTTCGTAATTACAGCGCGCATATCAAGTTTATCATTAAAAATCGATAACTCATCCCGATCTTTTTTTATCGATAAAAACCCTTATCGAAAACCAGTTTTAAAATTATATCTTCTACACCTTTATTGCTAGAGTCTCAAAATTTTTTAGGTATGCTTATATGCAATTTATACAATTTCGGTTTTTGTTAAAATTTACCCCCCACCACTAAATTCACCCCCTCACCCTCACTTTTGTAAAAAGCTTATTTCAAATACTAGAGACTTGTGCTTTGGCAATTACATGCATATCCATGTCATAATCATAATCTGAAAGTTTCATGAAGATCGTACGTCCACAAAAAAGTTATTAAGCAATTAAGTTCTCATAGTAAGCGCTCACTGCCGCCCATGCGTGTTTATGTGTGGTTGCTTGTGTGTGTATGTGTGTGTGTATATGTGTGTGTGTATGCGTTTGTGTATGTATGCGTGTGTGTGTGTATGTGTGTCTGTATGCGTATGTGTGTATGTATGCCTGTGTGTGCGTACGTGCGTGTGTGTGTGTGTGTGTGTGTGCGTGTTTTCTTGTGTAAGCTGAAAGTCGCGAAAAAGTATTGAAATATCTATTGCTCCAAGGGTTCAGGGGATCTCGTAGTCGAGCAGTCTCGACTAGAGCTTTCTTACTTGTTATAAAATAGATATGTTATTGGGAAGGTGCGAGCTTTACTGAATGACACTTAATACTTTTCATTTTCTTAGTCGAATAATTTTATAAGTTTAAATTTGTTTCTTCTTAAATAGCCCTCAAATACATATACGCAAATACATACATATGTATGTATATATGTATATATGTATATATGTAAGTCTGCACGCATAGCATCAAGCATTCCAGCCTTATACACGCGTTCATTTGTATGTGTGTATGTATTGTAACGAGCCTTCGGTTTATCCCGAGTCTAAGCTGGGCTAGTTTCAGCTGACTGTGGATTTGTGCCAACAAATTTATTTGCTGAAGCCCCTGCGATATTAATTAGTCACTTGTGAATATTCTCTTAATAAGTTTG
Source organism: Drosophila mojavensis (assembly GCF_018153725.1). NCBI lineage: Eukaryota > Metazoa > Arthropoda > Insecta > Diptera > Drosophilidae > Drosophila > Drosophila mojavensis. Next base: position 1,145,988 of record NW_025318636.1, on the reverse strand, counting down.
AAATTTACACGTCACTTAAATTGATGCTGGGTCGCTGGTTGGCTTTAACGAAGCACGCCTACTGAGCGCTGGTTCAACGCACTCCGGCTGGGAGAGTGTCGTGCTAAAACACGCTGGTTCACCGGGACGATTCGGGAAAACGCCAGGATTTCGATCTGTAAACTCTGGCGGTTCGCTCAGACATACAGGCCTCTCCTACTATCCCACTCGTTCACAGCACAACACTAGCTACGTTTCACTCACAAACACTTCTCTTGCGCACGGCTACGTGAACTTACTCAGATATGCAGGCGTCGCTTAAGCCGCTGATATGCACCGATGTCCTGATCGGTGCCGCTGATGATCCGCAAGGATTCCCTCTGGGTGAAAGAAACCGCCTCTAACAGGACTTTGACCCCCTTTCCAGTGCGAGGGTCGCTCCTACAGTATTCGCGTCGCTGTGTGGAGCAACATGTATATGCACGTATATGCATATAAACGCACAGCAAATACGTACGTTCATATACACTCATACGTGCATACCTATATTGCTCTTCACAGTATGTACACATAAATGCGTACTCTAGCATATTCTAAGAATCTCGCTGCGATTGATTTGTCTTTGCATTGTTTTTGAATTTCCAACCACCACTCTGGATTTTCGTTGCTATGTGGCGTCATAACAATAATGTGATTTCATTTTAATTCCTGTTGATCGAAACGGCGCGGTGGTTCTGTAGGCTGAAGCGCCGACGATCTTTATTTTAGCTATTTTGACAAACATGCTGTTCGGGTTGGGTGCGAGTTCAAATCCCGCGGAAAACACTTTTTTGTAAATTGCAAATTTTTGTTATTTTAGCTTTTTTTTATATATTATTAATTTTATAAAAATGTTTCCTTCCGTGCTATCAATGCCTATTAAGCCTACTTATGTGTACATATACATAAATAGATGGCTGACGCATATAAATGTCGCAATTCGGGCACTGTAAATACCGATTGCCACGCCCCTAGTGGCCGTAGACTCCTCAATTTTAGCCAGTTCTTAGAACGAGCAACCAGTTACCTAAATGCAAAATTTGAATTCTTACGCTCAAAAAATGTGAAAATTACAGGGTATTTTTCGATATGCCACGCCCCTAAAGAGACTCAAAAATTATTTTTGGGGCATCGATAGAGAAGGCTACCAGTAACTTAACTATCCAAATTTGAAGCTTCTAGCTCTTAAACTGTATGAGATATAAACTTTTGCGGTTTGCCATGCCCCCTATGGGCGGACATATATCTACCATAGCTCGTTGGACGTGGGTGGTCAACCCGCGTATATATACAAAATTTCAGGTCTCTAGCATCAATAGTGCCTAAAATAAAGCAGAATTCGAAAAATCACTATATGTTCAGGTCCGATTTGCCACGCCTCACCCATCTTCATAGAATTAAAACATCAGCTTACATGCAAAATTTCAGCTTTCTAAGTTTATAACTTTAGGAGATACAGTTTTATCCGGTTTGCCACGCCCCTAATGGGCGGAGATATATACGCCATAGCTCGTGATCTTGGGTGGTCGGCGCGGACCTACATACCAAATTTCAGCTTTCTAGCTCTTCAACAAACATGATTTCTGGTATATCGGAAAAACCATTTTCCGATTTGCCACGCCCCTAGTGGGCGGATCGGGAAAAGTTTAACACTTTATAAATCGGAGATATACACGGATATGTGTTCCAAATTTCAAGTCTCTAGCTTCAATAGCGCCGAAATAGATTGCGTTCATACGGACAGACGGACGGATAGACGGACGGACAGCAAGACGGACATTGCACAAAACCAATATACTCATTTCACTTTCGTGAATGAGTCTAATAAAAAAAATCAATTTATTTGTAAATTATTTTTTTACCCTCTAAACCCCAAGAGTGCCTTGAGGCACTTATTTACATTTTCTCACCATCCCGGTAAACGAAAGCTTCTACAATTTTTCTGAGTTCATATTTGAGCTCAGGAGCCCCTATTTATTTAAAAAAAAAAATTATGCGAATTAATGTCTGCCCTTATTTTAGAAAGTAGTCTTAGAGGGTTAAGGCGACCGACCATGCCCACCCTACCTTGATCGCTGGCTACCTACCTTTATTAACAGCGATCCCATCCCCAGCTTGGAGAGCTAAGAAAACCTTCAAGACGCGCCGCATGGCCCCAAAATAATCAAACTTAGTTAAATTTCATTACGTTTAATTGAAACATATAATTATACATTATTGTTATACCCTGATACCATTTTGAATGGGAAATCAGGGTATAATGGTTTTGTTGAAATGTATGTAACAGGGAGAAGGAGGCGTGGCAGACCCCACAAAGTATATATATTCTTGATCAGGGTGACGAGCTGAGTTGATTTGGCCCTGTCCGTCTGTCTGTCCGTCTATCCGTATGTATGAACGCGTCGATTTCAGAAGATATAAGAGCTAGAGACTTCAAATTTTTTTAAAGGTCGGTAATTACAGCGCGCATATCAAGTTTATCATTAAAAATCGATAACTTATCCCGATCTTTTTTATCGATAAAACCCCTTATCGAAAACCAGTTATAAAATTATATCTTCTACACCTTTATTGCTAGAGTCTCCAAATTTTTAATGTATGCTTATATGCAATTTATACAATTTCGGTTTTTGTTAAAATTTACCCCCCCACCTCTAAATTCACCCCCTCACCTTCACATTTGTAAAAAGCGTATTTCAAATACTAGAGACTTGGCAAATACATGCATATCCATGTTGTAATCATAATCTGAAAGTTTCATGAAGATCGTATGTCCACAAAAAAAGTTATTAAACAATTAAGCTCTCATAGTAAGCGCACACTGCAGCCCATGCGTTTTTATGCGTGGGTGCTTGTATGTGTATGTGTGTGTAAATGTTTGTGTATGTGTGTGTGTGTGTTTTTTTTTTTTTTTTTATATACATTTATTGACAAAATAAAAAATTGCAAGTTGTGTGGTGGTTAGGATAGCGCGCGGTACTTGCGGGACGGCCGTAAAGCATTGCTTCGCAAGCACTATGCGCTACCTTAGCCTGGGACAGCTCGTCTTCTCAGTCGCTCGACTCTGCGGAGCTCCATCATCACTGTGGCCGCGAAGGTGCTTGTTAGTTCCCAAGCTTCCTCCGATTCCAGCATGGCGTTGACTAAGTTGTCCGCTCTGATGGAGCGGCCCACTGCCTCTTCCAGACGACGCCTCTCCTCCAGGAACCGTCCACATTCGAAAAGAATGTGGTTGGCGTCTTCCACATGCCCTCGCTCGCACCAGGGGCACTCGTCAGATTCCTCGTGGCCAAAGCGCTTCAAATAGCTCCGAAAGCATCCATGACCCGAGAGGATCTGCGTAAGGTGGAAGTTAACCTCGCCATGTTTGCGGTTAACCCATGGTTCAAGCTCCGGGATGAGCTTGTGCGTCCACCGCCCTTTAGCTGAGCTATTCCACTTTCTTTGCCATCGTGCAATGCTGTTCGCCCTGATAGCGTTGAGACGCGCAGGCGTGTGCGAATTCCGCTCCACGGCTTCGGCGACTAAGTACTCCAGTGGTACCATACCAGCTATGACGAGCGCCGCGTCATCGGAGATAGTCCTGAAAGCGCAGCAGACTCTGATTGCGCTCGGTCTGTAGATCGCGCAAATGCCCCGGCTGTAGCTCGGCGTTGCCATCGCTCTTGCCCATATTGGCGCAGCATAAAGGATGACGGACCTAATGACGCTCATTAGAAGGAGACGTCGTTGCTGTTTAGGTCCCCGCGTGTTAAGCATAATTCTCGAGAGAGCTCTACAAGAATCAGCTGCCTTTTTATGCACATACTCTAAGTGCTCGCGGAAAGTTAATCTTGTGTCTATCATGACGCCAAGATACTTTATCGCCCTCTTTGACGCAATGGTGACGCTGCCGATCTTTATATTGGCGGTTTCCACTCTTTTGCGAAAGCTGACTAGGACAACTTCAGTTTTGTGTGCCGCTAGCTCGAGCCCAGCTCCAGTCAACCAGCTTCGTATGCGATTGATACTTTCGCAGCACATATCCACTGTATCTTTAAGCTCCCGCCCTATGGCGACGACACCCACATCATCAGCAAAGCCGATGGTGTGCGCACCTGCTGGTAGTTCCAAGCGCAGTACGCCGTCCTACATGATATTCCATAGGAGAGGCCCCAGCACTGAGCCTTGGGGTACTCCAGCTGACACTGTATGAGTTTGGGGACCCTCACTCGTGTTGTATACCAGTGTTCTTCCTCTGAAGTAGCTCTTTATTATCTCTCTTAGATATTTAGGGATATTATATTGTGACAGCGCATTCAGTATCATATCCCAACTAGCTGTGTTGAAGGCATTCCTTACATCCAGGGTCGCGATGATACAGTATTCCTTCGTCCCGTGCCTCCATCTGGTGCCTTGAATAGCGGAAGTGGCCAGACCAACAACTTTGTTAAGCGCGTCCGTTGTTGACCGGGCCTTCCGGAATCCAAATTGGTTTGGTGACAGGCCTCCGGCGCTTGCAATCGCAGTCTCCAGCCTAGAGCAGATCAGTTTCTCAAACACCTTTCCCATGGTGTCTAAGAGACAGATCGGTCTGTACGAAGATGGCTCATCCAGTGGTTTGCCAGCCTTGGGTAGCAATACCAGATTCTGGGCTTTCCATTTAGCCGGGAACGTCTCTTGGATGAGGCATTCGTTAAATAATTCGGCGAACGTACTTGGGTGCAAGGCGAGGGCTAGCTTTAGCGCACGATTTGGGATCCCGTCCGGCCCTGGAGCTGTGTTGGTTCTAAGACCTCGGAGAACTACTGATATTTCTTCCTCTGTAACTAAAACAATTTCAGTGCTCATTGAGCCCCGATCAGCAGACTCGGACTCAGGGGCGTGAATGGAGCTTAAACTTTCTGGAAAGAGTGTTTCCACAATCGATTTAAGCTCCAGACGATCCGTAGGCTGCACCTGTCTACCTGCGTATAGTCTTTTAACTACTATCTTATATGCCCTGCCCCAAGGGTCATATTCGGCTGAGTCGCACAACTGTAAAAAACATTCTCTTTTACTTGCCCGAATGGCCTTCTTCAGCTGTCTTCTAGCTGCCTGGTAAGCTAACTGTTTCTCAAAAAACGTTGACCTACCGCGAGCCCGTTGGTAGCTTCTTCTCGCTTGGATGCATTTGCGACGAATGTCACCTATTTGCGTATTCCACCAATACGTAGGCTCATGTTGTCGCGTGAACTGCTTGCGGCGTAACATGCTGCTATTGCAGGCACTCTGTATTTGGGCTACCATTTGGCATGCTCTGGCCTCATCATTACCAATTGTACCCAGAGACTGAATGGCCTCTGAAAAGACCGCGGGATCAAAAGTATCTAGCCGATACGACTCCCTCCACAATGTTGACGCCCTGGCAAGTGGCTCACCTATTGTGAACAGAAGTGCCGTATGATCGCTGCCTGTATAGCTATCGCAATGGCTCCATGTTGCTCCCCGAAAGAGGGATGAAGTGACAAAAGTAATGTCGATAACAGACCCGTATCCCGCCCGACTGAAGGTGTACTCATGGCCAGTGTTGAGCAGTGCAACATCTAGTGTCGCGAAGATCTCCAGTAGGATACGACCTCTGGCATTTGTTGTGGGGCTACCCCATTCTAGCGCCCAGGAGTTAAAATCTCCAGCTATAATGGCCTTCCGACCCCTAGCATCCTCGGCAAGCTCGTCGAGCACCGTCGTGAATTCACTGAGCTGCATGCTGGGGGCCAGATAGCAACTGTAAAGCCATAAGCTACCATATCGGCCACGTACGAACCCATTGAATGACTTAACATTCGAAAGTAAGTTCGTTGAGTTGCCGCATACCCACAACGCAGCTTTGCCATTAACGTCTGTTGACCATGTCCTAGGGCAGCTGGTTCTACAGTGGTGAGGCTCACTGAGAAAAGCTACATCTATACATTTTTCCCTAATGGTCTGCTCTAGAAGATCTTGGGCAGCAACACAATGATTTAAGTTAAGCTGCAAAAACCTTAACATTTCATTTTACGAGCAGCTTCACGGTAAGATGGGCACTTGAAGCTGCCTGCTGAATGGTCCGTCTGCTTTTCACCTTTCCGGATGCAGAGGCTACATTTTGGTGGCTTGGTGCATGCTTTGGCACTGTGACCCATCTCTCCACACCTGAAACAGGCGCCCTTTAAGTCACAGTCGCTGCCGCAGTTAGCTGCCATATGACCGTAATCGAGGCACTTGAAACAGCGTTTAGGCTGCTCCACGGCTCGGATACGGCAAACTACCCATCCTATTCTAATTTTGGACAGCTCGAGCAGAGTTTTAGCTTTCCCAATTGGAAGAGCAACCGTAGCTCTTTGCTGTCCACCAAAAGCTGGCCGAAGCGATTTGATAGCCTCAATGGGGAGTGAGCTATCCTTCAACTCCACCCTAATTGCCTCCAAGATCTCCTCTTTGGTCGCTAACTCATCTAGATCGCGAATCTCAACTTGAGCCGATTCGGTAAGTGTTTTAACTACCGCTCGGTCTCCCTTGCCTACAGCTTCGTGCAGAGCCTCAGCGCTATGCTCCGGCTTCCTACTCAATTGCAACAAAAGGTCCCCCTTAGCTGTCTTCCTAATACCTTGTACGTCGCCGCTCAGATGCAGCGGCTTGCGTCCCTTAACAACCGTCCAGCTGTTCGAACTCGTCTGTCGACCTGCCTGGTTGGTTTTATCGGCTGCTGCCCGTAGAGCCATTGGCCCTATTGGATTTGTTGCGCTTTTATTGTGCCTCGGCTTTTTCGAGGGAGTTTTTCTCTGCTCAGTGGCAACTTACCTCGACCGCTTGGGCGTATTACTACCTGCTGTAGCACTAACGCTCGCTGTTTTAGCCTTCTCAGCTACTTTCTTGGCCAGCGTGGTCTGCACCTCGCAGTCTTTGACCGGTCGGTTGCAGAATGCTTCGGCCGTCTTGTGGAGACTGACCAGCCTAGCCAGCTCCTCTCTCATTAGTGCATTTATATGCCGCTGCCCCCCAAATAAGGCAGACAAACCCTCTAGCGTAACTCCTATTTGGGCTAACGCTTCTTTTAAAGACTTGGGTGCCTGGCACTCAGCCACTGGAGACTGATTACAAGTCGACGGCTGCGGCAACGCCCTCTGTTGTTGCTGCGGTGATCGCTGCAACGAGGAACGGCGCGCGAAAGCTTGCAGCTCCTCCTCCATCATGGACTCCATATTGCTCCGACTACCACGGCGTGAAGCCTGTAGTGGGCACTGCCTACTAATATAATTTGAGTTTAGAGACCGCAGTAACTTAAACTCAACTTAACTACAGTGAGAGCCCGAAAGTATGCACTACTTTTAATACCTGCTACCTCACACCAGCAGCTAGGTTGCTGTCTTTGCTGAGATTTAGCAACTCACCAAAGTTAGAGAGCAGCTGATTGTCCGCTGCAATTTCCAGCACTACTAACAGCTGTTAGAGTGAATGCACCTGATTTTTTATTATTTGCACAGATGTGACGCCTAATGTGACAAATCTTTCCGCGCTTAAAAAAAGAAAGGGAAAGAGGAAAGCCCTGACACCAAAAAATGTGACGCTATTGCCCCCCTCACTTGCACCACCGGTTTGTATCACTGGGGTACTCCGCGAGACCACCGCGAAGTAAGTCTTTGATAATTTTTGCCGTCGCTGGGTGCGTCGCGCCCACAGCAACCACGTTGTCTACAGTTCTTTCCACTTTCACAGGGAAAAACACAGATCAAGCTATTGTCCACTATGGATCACGGTGACGTCGACCGTACTCCACGAAAACGCAACTCGAGTCTCCCGCCTGCCTGTGTGTGCATGCGTGCGTGTGTGTATGTGTGTGTGTGTGTTTCTTGTGTAAGCTGAAAGACGCGAACAAATATTGAAATAGCTAATGCTCCATGGGTTCAGGGGATCTCGTAGTCGAGCAGTCTCGACTAGAGCTTTCTTACTTCTTTTTTTATACCCTGAACCCATTTTCAATGGGAAATATGGGTATAATGGTTTTGTTGAATGTATGTAACAGGCAGAAGGAGGCGTGGCAGACCCCATAAAGTATATATATTCTTGATCAGGGCGACGAGCTGAGTCGATTTGGCCCTGTCCGTCTGTCCGTATGTTTGAACGCGTCGATCTCAGAAGATATTGATATGAAATTTTTTTTCCTAGGTCCGTGTATAGCACGCGCATATCGTGTTTTGCTTTAAATATCGATAAATTGCCCCGTTATTTTGTTATGGATTAAAAACATTATCGAAAACCAGTAATAAATGTATATCTCCTACATCTTTAAAGCTAGAGTCTCCAAATTTTTTATGTGTACTTATATGCATTTTATACAATTTCGTCTCTTGTCAAAATTTACCCCCACCATCACATTTGTAAAAGGCGTATTTCAAATACTAGGGACTTGTGCTTGTACATGCATATCCATGTTATAATCATATTTTAAAGGTTTCATGAAGAAAGTACATCCACAAGAAAAGTTATTGAACAATTAGGTTCCTATAGTAAGCCACCACTACAGCCAATGCGTGCGTGCGTATCTCTTTTTGTATGCGTGTGTGTGTGTGTGTGTGTATATATATGTGTGTGTATGCTTGTGTGTGTGTCTTGTGTAAGCAGAAAGACACGAAAAATGATTGAAACAGCTATTTCTCGAAGGGTTCAGGGGATCTCGTAGTCGGGCAGTCTCGACTAGAGCTTTCTTACTTGTTTTATATTCGTTTATTGACAATCTTATTATATTACAAGTTGCAAGTTGAGTGGTGGCTCGGATAGCGCGCGATGCTTGCGGGACGTCCGTAAAGCATTGCTTCGCAAGCCCAATGCGCTACCTTAGCCTGGTACAGCTCGTCTTCTCATTCGCTCGACTCTGCGGAGCTCCATCATCACTATGGCCGTGAAGGTGTTTGTTAGTTCCCAAGCTTCCTCCGATTTCTGCATGGCGTTGAATATGTTGTCCGCTCTGATAGAGTGGCCCAGTGCCTCTTCTAGACGACGCCTCTTCTCCAGGAACCGTCCACATACAAAAAGGATGTGGTTGGCGTCTTTCATATGCCCTCGCCCGCACCAGGGGCACTCCTCAGTTTCCTCGTGACCAAAGCGCTTCAAATAGCTCCGAAAGCATCCTTGGCCCGAGAGGATCTGCGAAAGGTAGAAGTTAACCTCGCCGTGTTTGCGGTTAACCCATGGTTCAAGCTCCGGGATGAGCTTGTGCGTCCACCGCCCTTTAGCTGAGCTATTCCACTTCCTTTGCCATCGTGCAATGCTGTTCGCCCTGATAGCGTTGTGTCGCACTGACGCGTGCGAATTCCGCTCCACGGCTTCGGCGACCAGGTACTCCAGTGGCACCATGCCGGCTATGACAAGCGTCGCATCATCGGAGATAGTCCTGAAAGCGCAGCTGACTCTCGGCGTTGCCATCGCTCTTGACCATATTGGCGCAGCATAGAGGATGACAGACCTAATGACGCTCATTAGAAGATGACTTCGTGGCTGTTTAGGTCCCCGCGTGTTAAGCATAATTCTTGAGAGAGCTCTACAAGAATCAGCTGTCTTTTTATGCACATATTCTAAGTGCTCGCGGAAAGTTAATCTTGTGTCTAACATGACGCCCTCTTTGACGCGATGGTGACGCTGCCTACCCTTATATTGGCAGTCTCCACTCTTTTGCAACTGCTTACTAGGGCGACTTCCGTCTTGTGCGCCGCAAGCTCGAGCCCAGCTCCTGTCCACCAGCTTCGTATGCGATTGATACTTTCGCTGCACATATCCACTGTATCTTTAAGCTCCCGTCCTATGGCGACGACACCCACATCATCAGCAAAGCCAATGGTGTGCGCACCTGCTGGTACTTCCAAGCGCAGTACGCCGTCCTACATGATATTCCATAGGAGAGGCCCCAGCACTGAGCCTTGGGGTACTCCAGCTGACACTGTATGAGTTTGGGGACCCTCACTCGTATTGTATACTAGTGTTCTTCCTCTGAAGTAGCTCTTTATTGTTTCTTTAAGATATTTAGGCATATTATATTGTGACAGCGCATTCAGTATCATATCCCAACTAGCTGTGTTGAAGGCGTTCTTAACGTCCAGGGTCGCGATGATGCAGTATTGCTTCGTCCCGTGCCTCCATCTGGTGCCTTGGATGGCGGAAGTGGCCAGACCAACAACTTTGTTTAGCGCGTCCGTTGTTGACCGGGCTTTCCGGAATCCAAATCGGTTTGGTGACAGGCCTCCGGCGCTAGTAATCGCAGTCTCCAGTCTATAGCAGATCAATTTCTCAAACACCTTTCCCATGGTGTCTAAGAGACAGATCGGTTTGTATGAAGATGGCTCGTCTGGTGGTTTGCCAGCCTCGGGTAACAATACCAGGTTCTGGGTCTTCCATTTTGCAGGGAACGTCTCTTGAATTAGACATTCGTTGAATAATTCAGCGAACGTACTAGGGTGCAAGGCGAGGGCTAGCTTTAGCGCACGATTTGGGATCCCGTCCGGCCCTGGAGCTGTGTTGGTTCTAAGACCTCTGAGAGCTACTAAGATTTCTTCGTCTGTAACTAAAACATTTTGAGTGCTCGTTGAGCCCTGATTAGCAGACTCGGACTCCGAGGCATGAATGGAGCTTAATCTTTCTGGAAAGAGCGTTTCCACAATCGATTTAAGCTCCAGACGATCCGTCGGCTGCACCTGTTTACCTGCGTATAGTCTTTTAACTACTGTCTTAAATGCCTTGCCCCAAGGGTCATATTCGGCTGAGTCGCACAACTCTAGAAAGCATTCTCTTTTGCTTGCCCGAATGGCCTTCTTCAACTGTCTTCTAGCTGCCTGGTAAGCTAATTGTTTTTCGAAAAACGTAGACCTACCCCGAGCCGGTTGATAGCTTCTTCTCGCCTGGATTCATGTGCGTCGAATGTCACCTATTTGTGCATTTCACCAGTACGTAGGCTCTTGTTGTCGCCTGAACTGCTTGCGGCGTAACATGCTGCTATTGCAGGCACTCGCTCTGTATTTGGGCCATCATTTGGCGTGCTCTGGCCTCAGCATTACCGGGATCAAAAGTATCCAGCCGATACGATTTCCTCCACAAGGTTGACGCCCTGGCAGGTGGCTCACCTATTGTGAACAGAAGTGCCGTATGATCGCTGCCCGTATAGCTATCGCAGTGGTTCCACGCTGCTTTCCGAACGAGGGATGAAGTGACAAAAGTAATGTCAATTACAGATCCGTATCCAGTCCGACTGAAGGTGAACCAGAGAACTGGTTGAACCAGAGAACTGCAAGTGTGTCACTGGCTCAGCAAATCATAAACACTTATAAAAAAATTGTGTGAGTGCTACTCATGCAGGCAGTATCTTGCTGTCCCTCACAACAATGTACCGTTTTCTTTTTGCTTGTCACCCAAGTATTTTTCGTCAACGCTTGCCGGTCGCAGTTACACTTACAGGGAACGTAGAAAAAAAACGAAAGTGTGAAAAGAGCAATGGGCAATAAATACAAGTAGACATATCACATTTATGTCACCCAAGTGTTTTACAGGCACAATGTGTGTGTTAAAGTTCTTGTTTGATTTTGCACTAGCTCCTTTTTTAGCTTCCTAGTTTATTTCGTGTTTCATTGTGTTAATTAAATGAATGGTCTGAAGCATTATGTTAATTTAATAATAAATTAATGAAAAAAAAAGTTATTTTTGATTTCAATATTGTTTTTTGTTTTCTATTTGTTCCTATTGTGCACGCATTTCCATCAGCAAGTACGTAAAAACCAACTCAACCCAACCTTCTTTCGACGCTCAATCGCCGGCATATGCCACACATAGATATGCAAAAAAAAACTACCTACTCACTTTTACAGCTTGTGTGCACAAACATTCAAATATTTTTGTGAGGCGAGGTATTGTACGTATTCGGGCGGTGGCTGAAAACACCCGGGTGTCAAAATCACACAACATTTACCCGGAGCACCTTAAGTGCCGGTGGCTTGTTGCAGTTCTTTGCCTTTAACCCATTGAAAATGGGAAATCAGGGTATAATGGTTTTGTTAAATGTATGTAACAGGCAGAAGGAGGCGTAGCAGATCCCATAAAGTATACATATTCTTGATCATCAGGACGACGAGCTGAGTCGATTGAGCTATGTCCGTATGTCTGTCCGTATGCTTGAACGCGTCGATCTCAGAAGATATAAGAGCTAGAGAACGTTGCCCCGGATTATCGACTGTACGTGAGGCGTCACGACTTCGCCACACTGACGCAGCTTACACAGATGGCGGCGGAGTACGAGAACGTTCAAGGACAAAAGAGAGGACAGGAAAGAAAGGCTGCTTCAAGTAGGGCGAAGGCCGTCTGGCCGCACCTAGACGCAGGAATCCCAAACTATAGGGAAAGTGACTATGCGGCGACGCCAGCGGTGGCGACTGGAAAGGCTGTCCATCGGATGATGACTCAAATGGCTGGGACTAGAGTGGGATCCCGACGAACGTGTTATCGGTGTGGGTGAACAGGCCATATCGCGCGTCCGAGTGGACAAACATCGTCCCGAAAACGATGCGGAAACAAGGGGGAGAGCACACGAGAGTGCTGCGAGCGAAACGGACTAGAACGCAAGAGCGGGGCGGCGCCGACTAGACAGTGAGAACAAGACAAGGAGTCCCCCTCTCGAAGAGGGGAAGATCGTCGCGGCGGTGGTGATTGGGGGTCGAGCGATGATGGCCACAATCGACACTTTACCAAGAGGCGATTATGCTAAGTAACAAAAACGATATAACAGAATATTTTAAATCTTTAAAAAGTATAATGTGTAAAATTATTTTTTTTTTTAAATATGAATATGATACTGTAAAACATCCTGAGTTTAGTCCCAAAAATGTTGAAGAAATTATGTTAAGAACATTCTTGAAAAATATTGATGTAAATTTAGCTTCAGTCGTAATTCATAGAAATGTTAAAAATTTTTTAGAGAAGCTTTCGATTTATTAGAAGTCAAAATCATAAATAAAAATTTTCCCAATATAATAAAAAGTCAAACAAAATAGAAAATCAAAACTATCAATATCAAAATAATAATACATATAATCAAAAAGACCGATTTTACAAACTAAATTATAATATTCAAAGATTTCCAAAATGTAAAAGCAATTTCAGGAAACTTTCGATCAGGAACACAAAATTTAAATTCAAATCAGAACTATACTAATCAACAAAGTCATGTGTCAACAAGTAAGAAAGCTCTAGTCGAGACTGCTCGACTACGAGATCCCCTGAACCCTTGGAGCAATAGCTATTTCACTAATTTTTCGCGTCTTTCAGCTTATACAAGAAACACGCACACACACACACATACGTACGCACGAACACACAGGCATACATACACACAAACGCATACACACACACAAACGCATACACACACACATACACAAACACATACACACACACATACACAAACACATACGCACACAAGCACATAAACACGCATTGTGTTGCTGCCCAAGATCTTCTAGAGCAGACCATTAGGGAAAAATGTATAGATGTAGCTTTTCTCAGTGAGCCTCACCACTGTAGAACCAGCTGCCCTAGGACATGGTCAACAGACGTTAATGGCAAAGCTGCGTTGTGGGTATGCGGCAACTCAACGAACTTACTTTCGAATGTTAAGTCATTCAATGGGTTCGTACGTGGCCGATATGGTAGCTTGTGGCTTTACAGTTGCTATCTGGCCCCCAGCATGCAGCTCAGTGAATTCACGACGGTGCTCGACGAGCTTGCCGAGGATGCTAGGGGTCGGAAGGCCATTATAGCTGGAGATTTTAACTCCTGGGCGCTAGAATGGGGTAGCCCCACAACAAATGCCAGAGGTCGTATCCTACTGGAGATCTTCGCGACACTAGATGTTGCACTGCTCAACACTGGCCATGAGTACACCTTCAGTCAGGCGGGATACGGGTCTGTTATCGACATTACTTTTGTCACTTCATCCCTCTTTCGGGGAGCAACATGGAGCCATTGCGATAGCTATACAGGCAGCGATCATACGGCACTTCTGTTCACAATAGGTGAGCCACCTGCCAGGGCGTCAACATTGTGGAGGGAGTCGTATCGGCTAGATACTTTTGATCCCGCGGTCTTTTCAGAGGCCATTCAGTCTCTAGGTACAATTGGCAATGATGAGGCCAGAGCATGCCAAATGGTAGCCCAAATACAGAGTGCCTGCAATAGCAGCATGTTACGCCGCAAGCAGTTCACGCGACAACATGAGCCTACGTATTGGTGGAATACGCAAATAGGTGACATTCGTCGCAAATGCATCCAAGCGAGAAGAAGCTACCAACGGGCTCGCGGTAGGTCAACGTTTTTTGAGAAACAGTTAGCTTACCAGGCAGCTAGAAGACAGCTGAAGAAGGCCATTCGGGCAAGCAAAAGAGAATGTTTTTTACAGTTGTGCGACTCAGCCGAATATGACCCTTGGGGCAGGGCATATAAGATAGTAGTTAAAAGACTATACGCAGGTAGACAGGTGCAGCCTACGGATCGTCTGGAGCTTAAATCGATTGTGGAAACACTCTTTCCAGAAAGTTTAAGCTCCATTCACGCCCCTGAGTCCGAGTCTGCTGATCAGGGCTCAACGAGCACTGAAATTGCTGAAATTGTTTTAGTTACAGAGGAAGAAATATCAGTAGTTCTCCGAGGTCTTAGAACCAACACAGCTCCGGGGCCGGACGGGATCCCAAATCGTGCGCTAAAGCTAGCCCTCGCCTTGCACCCAAGTACGTTCGCCGAATTATTTAACGAATGCCTCATCCAAGAGACGTTCCCGGCAAAATGGAAAGCCCAGAATCTGGTATTGCTACCCAAGGCTGGCAAACCACCAGATGAGCCATCTTCGTACAGACCGATCTGTCTCTTAGACACCATGGGAAAGGTGTTTGAGAAACTGATCTGCTCTAGGCTGGAGACTGCGATTGCAAGCGCCGGAGGCCTGTCACCAAACCAATTTGGATTCCGGAAGGCCCGGTCAACAACGGACGCGCTTAACAAAGTTGTTGGTCTGGCCACTTCCGCTATTCAAGGCACCAGATGGAGGCACGGGACGAAGGAATACTGTATCATCGCGACCCTGGATGTAAGGAATGCCTTCAACACAGCTAGTTGGGATATGATACTGAATGCGCTGTCACAATATAATATCCCTAAATATCTAAGAGAGATAATAAAGAGCTACTTCAGAGGAAGAACACTGGTATACAACACGAGTGAGGGTCCCCAAACTCATACAGTGTCAGCTGGAGTACCCCAAGGCTCAGTGCTGGGGCCTCTCCTATGGAACATCATGTACGACGGCGTACTGCGCTTGGAACTACCAGCAGGCGCGCACACCATTGGCTTTGCTGATGATGTAGCTGTCGTAGCCATAGGAAAGGAGCTCAAAGATACAGAGGATATGTGCAGCGAAAGTATCAATCGCATACGAAGCTGGTTGACAGGAGCTGGGCTCGAGCTTGCGGCACACAAGACCGAAGTTGTACTAGTCAGCAGTCGCAAAAGAGTGGAAACTGCCAATATAAAGATCGGCAGCGTCACCATTGCGTCAAAGAGGGCGATAAGATATCTTGGTGTCATGATAGACACAAGATTAACTTTCCGCGAGCACTTAGAATATGTGCATAAAAAGGCAGCTGATTCTTGTAGAGCTCTCTCGAGAATCATGCTTAACACGCGGGGACCTAAACAGCAACGACGTCTCCTCCTAATGAGCGTCATTAGGTCTGTCATCCTCTATGCTGCGCCAATATATGCGAGAGCGATGGCAACGCCGAGCTACAGACGAGGCATTTGCGCGATCTACAGGCTGAGCGCAATCAGAGTCAGCTGCGCTTTCAGGACTATCTCCGATGACGCGGCGCTCGTCATAGCCGGTATGGTGCCACTGGAGTATTTGGTCGCCGAAGCCGTGGAGCGGAATTCGCACGGGCCTACGCGACTCAACGCTGTCAGGGCGAACAGCATCGCACGATGGCAAAGAAGGTGGAATAGCTCAGCTAAAGGGCGGTGGACGCACAAGCTCATCCCGGAGCTTGAACCATGGGTTAACCGCAAACATGGCGAGGTTAACTTCTACCTTACGCAGATCCTCTCGGGTCATGGATGCTTTCGGAGCTATTTGAAGCGCTTTGGCCACGAGGAATCTGACGAGTGCCCCTGGTGCGAGCGAGGGCATGTGGAAGACGCCAACCACATTCTTTTCGAATGTGGACGGTTCCTGGAGGAGAGGCGTCGTCTGGAAGAGGCAGTGGGCCGCTCCATCAGAGCGGACAACTTAGTCAACGCCATGCTGGAATCGGAGGAAGCTTGGGAACTAACAAGCACCTTCGCGGCCACAGTGATGATGGAGCTCCGCAGAGTCGAGCGACTGAGAAGACGAGCTGTCCCAGGCTAAGGTAGCGCATAGTGCTTGCGAAGCAATGCTTTACGGCCGTCCCGCAAGCACCGCGCGCTATCCTAGCCACCACACAACTTGCAATTTTTATTTTGTCAATAAATGAATATAAAAAAAAAAAAAAAAAAAAAAAAAAAAAAAAAAAAAACATACACAAACAATTACATACATATACACACACAAGCATAAACACGCATGGGCGGCAGTGAGCGCTTACTCTGAGAACTTCATTGCTTAATAACTTTTTTGTGGACGTACGATCTTCATGAAACTTTCAGATTATGATTATGACATGGATATGCATGTAATTGCTAAAGCACAAGTCTCTAGTTATTGAAATACGCTTTTTACAAAAGTGAGGGTGAGGGGGTGAATTTAAGGGTGGGGGGTAAATTTTAACAAAAACCGAAATTGTATAAATTGCATATAAGCATACATTAAAAATTTGGAGACTCTAGCAATAAAGGTGTAGAAGATATAATTTTCTAACTGGTTTTCGATAAGGTTTTTTATCGATAAAAAAAGATCGGGATGAGTTATCGATTTTTAATGATAAACTTGATATGCGCGCTGTAATTACGAACATTAAAAAAAAAAATTGAAGTCTCTAGCTCTTATATCTTCTGAAATCGACGCGTTCATACTTACGGACAGACGGACAGACGGACAGACGGACAGACAGACGGACAGGGCCAAATCAACTCAGTTCGTCGCCCTGATCAAGAATATATATACTTTGTGGGGTCTACCACGCCTCCTTCTCCCTGTTACATACATTTCAACAAAACCATTATACCCTGATTTCCCATTGAAAATGGGTTCAGGGTATAATAAATACAAATTAATAAAACAAGTAAGAAAGCTCTAGTCGAGACTGCTCGACTACGAGATCCCCTGAGCCCTTAGAGCAATAGATATTTCAATAATTTTTCGCGTCTTTCAGCTTACACAAGAAACACGCACACACACACACGCACGTACGCACACATAGACATACATACACACACACGCATACACACACGCATACACACACACATACACACACAAACGCATACACACACACACATACACACAAGCACCCACGCATAAACACACATGGGCTGCAGTGTGCGCTTACTATGAGAACTTAATTGTTTAATAATTGTTTTTTTGTGGACATACGATCTTCATGAAACTTTTAGATTATGATTATAACATGGATATGCATGTAATTGCCAAAGCACAAGTCTCTAGTACTTGAAATACGCCTTTTACAAAGGTGTGGGTGAGGGGTGGATATAGGGTTGGGGGGTAAATTACAACAAAAATCGAAATTATATAAAGTACATATAAGTCTTCATATAAAATTTGCAAGCTCTAGCTCGAAAGGTGTTGGAGATATAATTAAACAACTAGCTTTCGATACGGTTTTTAATCGATAATAAAATATCGGGGGTAGTTATCGATATATAGAGAAAAACTTGATATGCGCGTGATATACACGGACCTAGGGAAAAAAATTTCAAGTCTCTAGCTCTTATATCTTCTGAGATCGACGCGTATACATTTGAGCATTATGATTATGTTCTGAAAGTTTCATCAAGATTGTACGTCTAGAAATTAAATTATTCAACAAATAAATTTTTATAATGTTGCCCACACTGCAGCGCAGCCCAAGCGCAGTCGCTGCTTACTGCGCAATTAGCAGAGTTCGCTCTAATACGTTCGTGTGTATGTATGTGTGCCGAAAAGAAGTGCAGAGTGATTAGAATATCAGATTAGTGGGTTCAGGGAATCTCCTAGTCGAGCAGTCTCGACTAGAGTCTTCTTACTTGTTTTTATATAAAAACACTAGCTGGCCCGGCAAACGTTGCATTGCCCTATCCATTATTTCTAGGTAAAAAATTGTTGAAAGCTTTGTTGCTCAGGTTGGGATACACTCTGATTAATTTATTAATCGGATTTTCATTCAAGCACCTTGTGGTAAATGACATTCTTCGTTTTTTGGTCAGGTGCAAGAACAATTAATGCGGATGGTTTGCCAACACGTGAGCATGCCACATACAATTGACCATGAGAAAAACACGCATTTTCTAGATTGAGGCCACAAATAGTCAAAGATTGGCCCTGTGATTTGTTGATCGTAAAAATTGTATTTTAGAGCCCCTAATAGGTTTACGACTCTTACAACTACTCTCTACTAAATAAAGAGTGATAACTTTTTTTGTGTACCAAAAGCAAACAGAATGAAATGTATATAAAGTTAAAATGAAAACAATGATTGATTTTACCATTCAATGGATTAATCATTTTGATATTAAAGTGATGTCCAGTACTGCGTCGTGTAAGCACAATATTGCGTGCTTCCAAGCATTCACCAACAATAAGGATTGCCACTTCATCGATTGTTGGAGCATTAAATGTGTGTTCAGTGTTCCAACTGGTCTTTTATCTGCTCTGATTACTACTTTATAGTCATCTTGTAAAGTAGTAAATTATTAACGCTGGGATAGACTCAGTCTACCCAGGGTGTACTCACAAGAAATTTATTAGAATTGTGTGACACCAGGGGGGGGATGATTGGGATAATTGGCGAAGACGACTGCGAAAGGTTGGCGGAGTATTCGACGGCGAGCAGGAAGTATAGATAAAGACGAAGTCTCGTAAGTGTTGCACGTGAGTGGTGATCCCCGTTTTGAATTTTCCCCCTCTTACCCCATTGTTCGCCAATTATCCCAACTGATAAATTTAAATGACAATTCAAACTTAAACCCTAATCGCCCCACCTAAATCTTAACTTTAACCTTATTTAAACTAACCTTATTAAAACTATATCTAAATCAAATTCAATATTAACTTAATACTAACCAATTCAACTAAAATCCAATTCAATATTCCATTTTCTTCATTAATTACTTACTACATTACACCTACATCTTAACCTTAACCTTATTTAACTAAAAATCATCTATAAATCAAATTCAAGATTAACTTAATACTAAACAATTCAACTAAAAATCCAATTCGATATCCACTTAATAGTAATCAATTTAGCTAAAAATCTATTTTCATTTGTTATATAAATCTTATGAGGCGGTGATCGGCGAGCCGCCTCACAGCCACCCCCCTTACTTAACAGGGAGACGACCACGGCTCCTGTGGCCGCCACCGTGACGTTATAGACTCCGTCCTCCGACGACACTTTGAATCGCGTGCGGCGATGTCGCCGACCGCAGGCATCACCATCGACCGGGACGCCTCGTCCGACCGCCACCCCTCGAGAACGTCATCGAGCTCTCTTTGGTGGCTTGATCCCCTCAGACGGGAATCGTCTAGCTTTCGCCACTTTATTTGTGACTCAGCGAAGCTCGATCGTCGCCTCCGTCGGGTGGCCCCAACATGGCTCGATGCTCCAGCGACGTTCGGGGATCCAGCACGCCGGTCTCGGCGGTCCACCCGAAGCCGTCCACTCGTCCGCTCTGAACGATAGACTGGTTGGGCCAATCGACGCCTGTTCTCGACGGCCCCGGGGACGTAGCGAAACGCGACTCGCGCGGAATCGCGGCGGCGGTTTTCACCTGCATCGCCCTCCAACGGGCGTTGCGGAGTCGGCTTCGGCCCCACATCCTCTTGTCGGTTGCTCCTCCTCGTCCACAGCTCCTCCGGCTCCCCGGCCTCCGCTCGCGACGCCACCCTCGAGGCAGGATTAGGGACGGAGGGACAGTGCTCCCTGCCGCCTCCTACCTCGCGTGGCGGGAGCTGGTCGGGGACCTCTTCCACAGCGTCCTCGTCTTCGCCGTCTCTTGCGGCCCACGGTGTCGGGCTGGCCCATCTCTCCAACTCCTCGTCCGTCGGGATATCGTGACTCTCCGGCTGGGATGGGGTCGGCGAACCGGGAAGTGACGTCGGTTCCTCCACGTGCGGCGGAGTCCGTTGCACTCCGGGCGCTGTTACGTACATCGTCGTAAACTCTCCTCTCAGCACCATGATCATGTCTTCCAATACCACCGAGATGTTTATAGTGGAGTGGTGGATGGAGTGGACATGACCGGTGCGTGGCTGGTCCTCCCACGGCGACCCTTAGGGAAGTGCCTCCTCCCACTCCTCGTCACTGCTGATCGTGATCACTTCGTCTTCCATTTCGCTTATCTGTGTGAATATGTGAATCAGAATATTAATACTCGCTCTCTCTCGGATCTCTTCTTGACCAAAACGGTTAGTGCGTTAGTATGAGATTAGTGAGGTTTCTCAAAGAGGTGGTAAAGAGGATTGCGGGGTTCATGCGATCGAGTTTCTTCTAGTCTTCGAGCGGCGCGTCCTTGTTCGATTTGGGCCGATCGAATCCTTCTTCCTCCTCGGTTTCCTCTCTCAACGCCGTTTCGCCGGTCTCCTCCTCCTCAGTGTAGAAAGGCTTAGGCTGGGAAAGGTTGGCCACCTTCTTTCTCCGTTCGCCCGCTCGAGCGAGCCGCACCACGTTGGGGGAAATGAAGTGGACGACCCTGTAGGGACCATCGAACTTGGGTGCCAATTTCGCCGCGAAGCCCTCCGCTTCGCTGGACAGCTGGTGCTGCCGTAGCAGAACCATCGACCCTAGCGCGGGTCTCCACTCTCGTTGTCAAGTCGACTTCCCTCGTTGCCGACCCGGGAGTGACCTCGTCGTAGAGAGTGGACGGGAGGCGAGGCTCTCTACCCATCATCAGAAACGCAGGCGTGAATCCGGTAGAATCTGCGACACTGAAGTTGATCGCTAGCGATATCTCTGGCAACAACACATCCCACGAACTCTGATGTCCCTCGATGTACTGGGCTATCATCGTTTTTACGGTGCGATTAGTCCTCTCGGTTGGATTTTCTTGCGGGGAGTACGGGGCAGTGAACTGTAACCGCACCCCTAAGGATTCCATGTACGACCGAAATCCTTTGCTCGCAAATTGCGCGCCGTTGTCACAGATGAACATCTTAGGGACTCCGAATCGAGCCAAAATGCGCTCTCTGAACGCCGCTTGCAGCAACGCTGTGGTGGCCCTTCTCAATGGCACCAGTTCCACCCACTTGGCGAACGCATCATGGAACACAAGCAACATCGTGTTCCCACGCTTCGATCGAGGCATGGGACCCACGAAGTCCGCGCACAGAATCGCCATGGGCTCCGCTACTTGCCTGGTTAACATCTGACCCGCTGGTTTGTGTTGCTCGCTCTTAAACTTTTGGCATTCCTCGTATCGCTCACATACCTGGCCGCTTCCTGGAACTTCCCTGGCCAGTAGTATCGTTGCGCCAGACTCATAACCGTTTTCCTCACGCCTTGATGCCCCGCCGTGGGAGCATCATGGCATTCCTGCAGTACTCTTTTCCGCTGGTGAGTTGGGACGCACAATTTCCAGGGAATATAGTCCTCATCGTCCGCCCGGTGGCCAAGATTACGGTACAGCTGTCCGTTCCGTCGTCGATAGCGGATGTCGAATTGAAATTGCTGTAGCTCCAGTGCCCACCTCGCGATCCTCCCCGTGGGGCTCTCTATCGAGTTGAGCCACTTCAACGCCAAGTGTCCCGGCGTCTGGTGCGGAAAGGATTCTTAGGTCGATTTTCGGCCGGCTTCGACCATGCAGCCTTCGTCCTGCCTGATGCAGCCTCTCTGTCCTGTTCCCTCCTCTGCCCTTGGACATTCTCATATTCGGCTGCCATCTGCGTGAGTTGCGTCAGTGTGACAAAGTCATGACGCCTCACGTACAGCCGATAGTCCGGGGCAGAGTTCTCATAGACTCGATACAGCTCCTGCGCCGTGCTATATCGGGCCTGCCGCATCAACAACCTAAGTTCGATCAGGTAGTCTTTGAAACTTTCTCCTTCTCTTTGATGGCGCGACCTTATCTGATCCTCCAGCCGCTCGAAATACTGCGGGGGGAGGAAGAAATTCAAGAACTCCCTCCTGAAATCGGCCCACGATGAATCCCTCAACCCGCTGGTCAAGAGCCATTTCGCCGCCTTATCCGCGAATACCTCGCTCATCGCCCGCGGCATCCGGTCCAGCTCGATGCCGTAAGTGATCGCTCTTTCTTCCACGATCTCCACGAAGCCTAACGGGTCCGTTCGGCCATCATACTGCATGCCCCATTTACGAACTTGCTCGGCGACCCCCCAGGGCGGGGACCTCTCCGACGGGATCGTGGACGCGGGGACTTGTCGACCAGTCTTCGAAGTCGTCGACAGTGCCTCATCCTCTCCAGCGTTGCCTAACTCCTTCCGCACCCTCAGTTTCAGAGACTCTGTCTGATCGCGGCCTTGGTCTCGAACCTTTCGTAAATCCGGCTCCGATTTCTGGTAAGCTCGGCTGCCCATGCTTGGCACAGCGCCTCCCAGAGGCCAATCTCGCTTTGGCCTCCGCCGAATAGTTGTTGCTTTGTATGAATGTAGATAGTCTTTTCCTCAGATCCTCTACTCGGCCCTCACCATCCATAGCCGAACTCTCGAGCTATTGTGATTAGCTCCTCCTTGCACCGCTGGTAAATCCACCCGACGCTGAATCCCGGGTTATGATATTCGGCGTCTTCCATTCCAAATGTTTATTTATTCCCCTCAGTTTATTCAAATCTTATTCCGTAACCGCTATTCTATTTATTTGTTTCTTTTCTATTCTCCTTTTTTGTACCACCCTATTTCATGTACCACCTTATTTCATTTCATTTCCTCTTAATCTACCCTTTGTTCACTTTATTCTAGCTTTATTTTATTATCTTTAATTCCTCTTAATCTATTTCGTTGTTATATTTTATTATTATTTTTATTTATTTACATTCGTTTTATTCATATATAATTTTTTTTTTTTTTTGCCCTTAACCTATTTCGTTCCTTTTCGCTTCTCTTTATTCGCTTTTAATTCATTTATGTTCGTTTAAGTGTCTTTATACCATCTTCTCTTCGCATCCCTTTATTTGCTTTCAATTACATTTTCTTTGTTCGCTTCAAAACCCGTTTCATTCCCTTTTCGCTTCTCTTTATGCGCTTTTAATTTGTCTTCCGTTAATTTAACTTGCTTTATTTCATCTCCATCACCTTACTTTTACTTTCCTTGATTACTTTATTTCGCTACCTTTACTTAATTTTCTTCCTTACTTCACTCCATCTTCATCATCGAATCTTGCCCTTCCTCACTTTCTACTTGTTTCACGTCTCTTCACTTTACTCTTGCTAGATTTTGCCTCGTTCCCTTTACTTTACCTTCTCACTTCCTGAATATTTATTATTATATATATTATAATATATTATATTATATTATATTATATTATATTATATTATATTATTTTATATTATATTATATTATATTATATTTTATTTATTTATTTATTTTATTTTATTTGGTCGGATATGTCCTGGGTAGGGTATCACGAAATAATGCCACGGGTAAGCAAACTATAGTAGACGAGCTGCATAGCGGGCTTCAGGCCGCCAAAACCGGACAAATCTCAGCGAAACGTATTTTCATATCAACATGTCGAATATACCCTATGTAGGGTGCAGCGAAACCGTGTAATAGACAAGTGGCCAAAAATTGACCCTCACTCTCTTTCCCCCACTTGCCTATATGCTCACACGCATATATATATATAGCGAATAGCGGGAGTAAAAAAACGGGCAAAGCGCGCATATATGTATATGCGCTCTAGCCTGTATGCATATATATATGTTTGCATATAACTACAGACATGCACACAAACATACATACATATATGCAAACGCGCCAAAACTCGAATTAGACGCGCAATTCGTCTCTTTACCGTTACTAGTATACTCTACTTTTTCTTTTCTCACTCGCAAAGTATACTCGACTTGCCACTCGGAGAAAGTATTCAAATGGTCAAAATAAACCACTACTTCCACATATAACAATATTCTCGTGTATTCACTCGTATATACATACCCATATACCATCACACTCCCTCATACATATACGCTCATATGCACCACATATATACAATATATCCAGTATACAATATATATTTATTCCATTACCACCAAAACCAAACACATAAGCAATGAGGAAATACGTAATGAAATGTAAGCAACCAAACGGATATACCTCGCAGCGATCAGGGTATAAAGATGTAAAAGCGACGAGAGAAGAAAACCAACGGTAAATCAATTATGGCGCCGAAAAGTACAGCGCGCGCCAAAAATCGTTAAACACACATGCACATATATATATACACATAGATTTTCTACTTTTCTCGATCAAAATTTTTATATATGAAAATATAGCGCACTTTTATATATTATAATTTCCGCCGTTTCCCCTCGGATATACGATTCACCGCGCACCTCCCTGGGTCCATGCTCGGGCGTCATTTGTAAAGTAGTAAATTATTAACGCTGGGATAGACTCAGTCTACGCAGGGTGTACTCACAAGAAATTTATTAGAATTGTGTGACACCAGGGGGGGGATGTTTAATATTATGGTCGTAAATGGGGAAAGAGGGGGAAAATTCAAAACGGGGATCACTCACGTGCAACACTTACGAGACTTCGTCTTTCGCTATACTTCCTGCTCGCCGTCGGATACTCCGCCAACCTTTCGCAGTCGTCTTCGCCAATTATCCCAACTGATCACCTTTTATCGCTTTAATCGCCAGTCGTCTTCGCCAATTATCCCAAATGACCAACTTTTATCGCTTTAATTGCCAGCTGCCGTTTATTTTATCAATCACTTAACCTCCTTATTCAAAAACTAACTGTACTTTCAACTACTCGCACAAATTTTATTCCATCACTTTTCGTCGTCTGACGACTCTCGCTTTCCAACGCCAACTAACCCTCGTTCTTTTTCCGCTCGCCCAAAGCGCTCGGCGTCGGCGACGCAACTCTCCGCTCAAAACTCTCCACGCAGGGTCGCGCCGCCGATCGCCGATAAATCACCAGCGCTTTGGGCGGCATTTTCAAATATAAATTTAAATGACAATTCAAACTTAAAATATTATTATTAACTTAATACTAACCAATTCAACTAAAATCCAATTCAATATTCCATTTTCTTCATTAATTACTTACTACATTACACCTACATCTTAACCTTAACCTTATTTAACTAAAAATCATCTATAAATCAAATTCAAGATTAACTTAATACTAAACAATTCAACTAAAAATCCAATTCGATATCCACTTAATAGTAATCAATTTAGCTAAAAATCTATTTTCATTTGTTATATAAATCTTTTGAGGCGGCTCGCCGATCACCGCTCTTGGCATGCGCTCTAAAGCAGTCTTGAACAGCTTGACCAATACATGATATTCGTGAAGCATTTGCTGTAAATCTTGGAGAATTGCTCTTCTCATAGCTGTGTTGATTTTTTGACGCCGGTCAAGTTGTTCTTCCATGAAGTATATTTGCAAGAATTTGTGCTGTGCATCTTCAATAGGTTGCAATGATCCAATGCGATGGCAAATCTGGCCCTGAATCTTTAAATTCAAAGCCATAGTTATAGTTAGATTTACAAACACTTTTTACAGAACAACAACTACATTATTCCAATTTTTTTTTTTTTTTTTTTTTTTTACAATCATAGAAAATAAAATTTTTAACGTAAATTACATTAAATGTCGGATTATCCCCGTCTCCAATAATTTCCGCCCCAAATGAAGTCATTTGGAAACAGGCATTTGATTTTAGTGTTTCGCCATAAAGCAGGGAACGCAATGGCTCTGCTGGCGGGACCACTAATGGCAATGTCACTTCACCACTAAGGCAGCACAAACCGGGCGTTTCACCAGCAAACTTCAATGCGCCACAATGCTGGTAAACAACGTCCATTGGACCAATGCAAACTAAACGATTCAAGCTCTAGTCAATGGTGCAATCATATCGAAACGCTGCTCGATTCAAATCAATCCTTGAACTATTTCTTATTGCCGTTTCACGGGCTGCCTCTCTTTGAGAAGCATGAATTAAGGCCCTTCTTTGCTGGATACTAACGCGGCGGCTTTCTCGGGCGATTTCTCGTTCTTCGTCAGATAATTGACACGCGATATTCCGATGCCTAATTGCATTATGGGTCCGCCGGGAAAGATTAGATCTTCTAGGACGCGGCATTTTTATCAATAGTAACACTGAATATGCCCTCGCACAAAACCATATAAAACAATCGAGAAATATAAATATAAATAATTTACACAAATTTATGTTTGAGACAACCTTTTGTACGCACGCGTATTATTTTTATCAAATGTATTTTTTTCATGAATAGTCAGGTTCGCCTGAGGCTGTGCCGTAGACTGATTGACTACATTTGTTTATTTACTTCTATACTATTGTATAATATGAGAGCAGGACCGAAAACTGTCACTGTTATCAAGCCTACTGAGTATAAATGGAAATTTGAATCTTTAGGGAAAAACCCGTGTTTTTCAAGTATTCGTCAAATTTTTTCAGTATTTTAAAGATCTACTATCCTACTCGTGGCGGAGACAAATCCAACAAATCAAAAACCATGAAAATTGGTCCAGCACATATCAAGTTATAAGTCTCGGTAAACTTTTACACAACTCTCTTTTATATATATAGATAGATAGAAGATGTAATATTTCTGTAAATAATATTGTTATATTTAGGATTTAAATTGTTGTCGGAGCAAAAATGGATGCCAGGATGGAGGACGAGCTGCAAGCTTTCGCGCGTCGTTCCTCGTTGCAGCGATCACCGCAGCAACAACAGAGGGCGCTGCCGCAGCCGTCGACCTTTAATCAGTCCCCAGTGGCTGAGTGCCAGGCACCCAACTAACTAAAAGAAGCGTTAGCCCGAATAGAAGTTACTCTAGAGGGCTTGACTGCTTTATTTGGGGGTCAGCGGCATATTAATGCCCTAATGAGAGAGGAGCTGGCTTGGCTGGTCAATCTCCATAAGACGGGCAAAAAGCTCTGCAACCGACCGGTTATAAACTGTGAGGTGCAGACCATGCCGCTCCAGAAAGTAGTGGAGAAAGCGAGCGCTAGTGCGATCTCAGGTAGCAATACGCCCAAGTGGTCGAGGGAAACTGCCACCGATCAGAGGAAAACACCCTCAAAAAAACCAAGGCCCAATAAAGGCGCAGCAAACCCAAAAGAACCAATGGCTCTACGGGCTACAGCTGAAAATTCAAATCAGGCAGGTCGACAGACAATCCCGAACAGCTGGACAGTCGTTAAAGGACGAAAGCCCATGCAAAAACGTCCCAGAACTGACGCAATTGTGATTTCAGGCGTAGGTGGTTGTAGCTATGCGGTCATGTTACGTGTAGTCAAGAGCGTGACGTTCAAGGCATTAGGAAGACATCTAAGGGGGACCTTTTGTTGCAATTGAGTTGGAAGCCGGAGCATAGCGCTGAGGCTCTGCACGAAGGCCTTGGGCGACCGAGCGGTAGTTAAAACACTTACCGAATCGGCTCAAATTGAAATTCGTGACCTAAATGAGTTAGCGAGCAAAGAGGAGTTCTTGGAGTCAATTAGGGCGGAGTTGAAGTATAGCTCACTCCCCATTGAGGTTATCAAGTCGCTTCGACCGGCTTTTGGTGGTCAGCAAAGAGCTACAGTTGCTTTTCCAATTGGAAAAGCCAAAACTCTGCTCGAGCTGTCCAAAATCAGAATTGGATGGGTTGTATGCCGTATCCGCGCCGTGTATCAGCCTAAACGCTGTTTTAAGTGCCTTGATTACGGTCATATGGCAGCAAACTGCGGAAGCGACTATGACCTAAAGGGCGCCTGTTTCAGGTGTGGAGAGATGGGTCACAGTGCAAAAGCATGCACCAAGCCACCTAAATATAGCCTCTTCGTCCGGAAAGGTAAAAGGCAGGCGGACCACTCAGCAGGCAGCTTCAAGTGCCCATCCTACCGTGAGGCTGCTCGTAAAATGATATGTTAAGGTTCCTTCAGCTTAACTTAAATCATTGTGTTGCTGCCCAAGATCTTCTAGAGCAGACCATAAGGGAAAAATGTATAGACGTAACATTTCTCAGTGAGCCTCACCACTGTAGCTGCCCTAGGACATGGGCAACAGATGCTAATGGCAAAGCGGTGTTGTGGGTATGTGGCAACTCAACGAACGTACTTTCGAATGTTAAGTCATTTAATGGGTTCGTACGTGGCCGATATGGTAACTTATGGCTCTACAGTTGCTACCTGGCCCCCAGCATGCAGCTCAGTGAATTCACAACGGTGCTTGACGAGCTTGCCGATGATGCAGGGGTCGGAAGTCCATTATAGCAGGAGATTTTAACTCAATGGCGCTAGAATGGGGTAGCCACACAACAAATGCCAGAGGGCGTGCTTAACACTGGTCACGAGTTCACCTTCAGTCGGGCTGGATACGGATCTGTTATTGACATTACTTTTGTCACTTCATCCCTCGTTCGGGAAGCAGCATGGAGCCTTTGCGATAGCTATACGGGCAGCGATCATACGGCACTTCTGTTCACGATAGGTGAGCCACCTGCCAGGGCGTCAACCTTGTGGAGGAAATCGTATCGGCTGGATACTTTTGATCCCGCGGCCTTTCCAGAGGCCATTCAGTCTCTGGGAACAATTGGTAATGCTGAGGCCAAAGCATGCCAAATGGTACCTTAAATTAAGAGTGCCTACATGTTACGTCGCAAGCAGTTCAGGCGACAAGAAGAGCCTACGTATTGGTGGAATGCACAAATGGGTGACATTCGACGCAAATGCATCCAGGCGAGAAGAAGCTATCAACGAGCTCACGGTAGGTCTACGTTTTTTTAAGAGACAATTAGCTTACCCGGCAGCTAGAAAACAGTTGAGGAAGGCCATTAGAACAAGTAAAAGAGAATGTTTCTTAGAGTTGTGTGACTCAGCCGAATGACCATTGGGGCAGAACATACAAGATAGTAGTTAAAAAACTATACGAAGGTAAACACGTGCAGCCTACGGATCGCTAGGAGCTTAAATCGATTGTGGACACGCTCTTCCCAGAAAGATTAGGCTCCATTCATGCCCTTGATTCCGAGTCTGCTGATCAGGGCTCAACGAGCACTCAAATTGTTTTAGTTACAGACGAAGAAACCTTAGTAGCTCTCAGAGGTCTTAAATCTAACACAGCTCCAGGGCCGGACGGGATCCCAAATCGTGCGCTAAAATTAGCCTTCGCCTTGCACCCTAGTACGTTTGCCGAATTATACAACAAATGTTTAATTCGGGAGACGTTCAATGCAACCTGGAAACCCCAGAGCTTGGCATTGCTACCCAAGGTTGGCAAACCATGGGTGCTACTACTTCAGAGGAAGAACATTAGTATACAACACGAGTGAGGGTCCCCAAGGAGCTGATTCTTGTGGAGCTCTCTTCCCACATGTTAAGCATAATTCTTTATGCTTAACACTCGGGGACCAAAACAGCAATAACGTCTCCTTCTACTGAGCGTCATTTGGTCTGTCATCCTCTATGCTGCGCCAATATGGGCAAGAGCGATGGCAACGCCGAGCTACAGCCGGGGCATTTGCGCCACCTACAGACTGTGCGCTATCAGAGTATGCTGCGCGTTCAGAACAGTCTCTGACGACGCGGCGCTCGTTATATCCGGTATGGTGCCTCTGGAGGACTTAGTCGCCGAAGCCGTGGAACGGTATGCCTCTACGACGCAACGATATCAGAGCGAACAGCATTGCACGATGGCAAAGAAGGTGGAGCAGCTCAACTAAAGGGCGGTGGACACATACTCTCATCCCGGAGCATGAGCCATGGGTAAACCGGACGAGGGCATGTGGAAGACGCCAAACACACTTTATTCGAATGTGGACGGTTCCTGGAAGAGAGGCGCCGTCTAGAAGAGGCCGCTCCATCAGAGCGGACAACATAGTCAATGCCATGTTGGAATCGGAAGTAGGGAACTAATAAGCACCTTCGCGGCCATAGTCATGACGGAGCTCCGCAGAGTCATGCAAATGAGAAGACGAGCTGTCCCAGACTAAGGTAGCGCATAGTGCTTGCGAAGCAAAGCTTTACGGCTGTCCCGCAAGCATCGCGCGATATCCTAGTCATCACGCATATTGTAAAATAGCTATATAATTTTGTTAATAATCGAATACAAAAACAGAACTAAAAACAAAATGTACTTTGTTCATGAAACCTTCAGATTATGATTATAACATGGATATGCCAAAGTACAAGTCTCTAGTATTTGAAATACGCATTTTACAAATGTGATGCTGAGGGGGTGAATATATGTGTGGGATGAAAAATTTTGACAAACACCGAAATTCTATGAAGTATATATAACTCTACATTAAAAATTTGGCGACTCTAGCTTCAAAGATGTAGCAGAAATAAATTTATTAATAGTTTTCGATAATGTTTTCATCGATAACAAAACAGCGGGGCAATTATCGATTTTGAAAGCAAAAGTCGATATCCGCGTGGTATACACGGACATTTGAAATCGATGCGCTCAAACATACATTGTGGGGTCTGCCACGCCTCCTTCTGCCTGTTACTTACACTTCAACAAACCCATTATACCCTGATTTCCCATTTTCAATTGGTTCAGGGTATAATAAACAAATAATTACATAAATAAAAATAAATTAAAATATATATACAGTGGCTCACAGCTTATTTGACCCAACGTAAAATAAAAATTTCATCTGCTCATTACTTTTTACCCAATACAAATTTTTGAAAAATTCAAACGTGGAATTGTTATTTCAATATTAAATTAATGGAAAGCATGACTTTTTTATTGATATTTAAAAAAACACAGTAAGAAAATAACAAAAACTAAAAAAAGTCATAAAATCAATGTCACAGCTTATTTGACCCAGACTGTTTGAAGGACAGTTACAATCGCGTAAAATGAAAATTAACGGTACTTTTTCAGGTTTTGTTTTGATTATTGAATTCGCAATGTGAATTTGAAGTATTTTTACCATTCAAAGTGAGATTTTGTTATGAAAACACGTGTTTGCAAAAATGGGAAAGCGTACATCAATACAGCAGCGGGAATTGGTGCTACACCACCCGAATCTACCGTAAAAAACATAATAACCCGATTTGTTTTTGAAAACAGAGTGGTTAATAAGGGTAGAACGGCTCCAAACAAAATTTTCAATGGCACAGATGAGCGATACATTGTACGCCAAATGAAGGAAAACCCTAAGTTATCCGCTCCAAAACTGGCTAGTCAGATGAAGCAACAGCTGGGGAAGTCAGCTAGTGCAGAAACGATCCGTCGTATACTCCGAAACCATGATTTACATGGTAGAGTTGCTCGCAAGAAGCCTTACATTAGTAAGAACAAGTAAGAAGACTCTAGTCGAGACTGCTCGACTAGGAGATACCCTGAACCCTCTAATCTGATATTCTAATCAGTCTGCACTTCTTTTGGACACACATACATACACACGCACATATTACAATGCGCTCTGCTAACTGCGCAGTAAGCAGCGACTGCGCTTGGTGTGGGCAACATTATAAGTGTAGTGTGGGCAACATTATAAGAATTTATTTGTTGAATTATTTAATTTCTAGACGTACAATCTTAATGAAACTTTCAGGGCGTAATCATATGGTAAAAATGTGTTTACATTCTAGAGCACAAGCCTCTAGTATTTGAAATACGCCTTTTACAAAGGTGAGGGTAAGGGGGTGGAAATAGGAGTGGGGGGTAAATTTTAACAAAAATCGAAATTGTATAAAATATATATAAGTCTACATTTAAAATTTGGAAGCTCTAGCTCTAAAGGTGTAGGAGATATAATTAAATAACTAGCTTTCGATAAGGTTTTTAATCGATAATAAAATATCGGGAGTAGTTATCGATATATAAAGAAAAATTTGATATGCGCGTGATATACACGGACCTAGGAAAAAAAATTTCAAGTCTCTAGCTCTTATATCTTCTGAGATCGACGCGTTCATACATACGGACGGACGGACGGACGGACGGACGGGTTCAATGGGTTCAGGGTATAAACAAGTAAGAAGACTCTAGTCGAGACTGCTCGACTAGGAGATACCCTGAACCCTCTAATCTGATATTCTAATCACTCTGCACTTCTTTTCGGCACACGTACATACACATCCACGTATTAGAACGCGCTCTGCTAACTGCGCAGTAAGCAGCGACTGCGCTTGTGCTGCGCTGCAGTGTGGGCAACATTATAAGGATTTATTTGTTGAATATTTTAATTTCTAGACGTACAATCTTAATGAAACTTTCAGAACATAATCATAATATTCAAATGTATGTACATTCCAAAGCACAAGTCTCTAGTACTTGAAATACGCCTTTTACAAAGGTGAGGGGGTGGATATAGGGGTGGGGGGTAAATTACAATAAAAATCGAAATTATATAAAATGCATATAAGTCTACATATAAAATTTGGAAGCTCTACCTCTAGAGGTGTAGGAGATATAATTAAATAACTAGCTTTCGATAAGGTTTTTGATCGATAATAAATTATCGGGAGTAGTTATCGATATAAAAAGAAAAACTTGATATGCGCGTGATATACACGGACCTAGGAAAAAAATTTCAAGTCTCTAGTTCTTATATCTTCTGAAATCGACGCGTTCATACATACGGACGGACGGACGGACGGACGGACGGACGGACGGACAGACAGACGGACAGGGCCAAATCGACTTAGCTCGTCGCCCTGATCAAGAATATTCATACTTTGTGGGGTCTGCCACGCCTCCTTCTGTCTGTTACATACTTTTAACAAAACCATTATACCCTGATTTCCCATTTTCAATGGGTTCAGGGTATAAAAATAAATAAATAAATATATAAGTTAGACTATCGACAATCTAAGGAGGCTAGAGAGTCCAGTCAGACATTCAAGGGGAGAACCCAACCAGTAGAACTGATTTGGGCCAGTTCATATTCGGACTAGAGAGAGTTTAGATCTATTGTTACTAAATTATATAAAATATATTATTTCATTGAACATAAAGTTGTTTACGTTCACAATCACTAGTGCTCTAGTGCGGGAGCGCTTAATTTATATATATATCTTAGTTGACCCGGCGAACTTCGTACCGTCTAACAGTAGTCTCTATATATAAAAAACAAAGTCGGGTTTGTTACAACACTTATAACTCGAGATCTGCTGGACCAATTTTCATGGCTTTTTATTTGTTGGATTTGTCTTCGCCCCAAATAGCAGAATAGAATAAAAGTTCTTTAATTTCGCAGCTGTCAGCGCGTTGCAAAAGGTGAATTAAGGTGATTATAGTTGCAACGGGCATCCACGCGATTGGCTAGTGCGCGTTCGGTGTCCTCGACACATATAATTTGTAATTATACTCATTCATGAAAGTGAATTAGTATATTGGTTTTGTGCAATGTCCGTCTTGCTGTCCGTCAGTCTGTCCGTCTGTCCGTATGAACGCATTCTATTTCGGCGCTATTGAAGCTAGAGACTTGAAGTTTTGAACACATACTCGTGTATATCTCCGAATTATAAAGTGTTAAAATTTTCCCGATCCACCTACTAGGGGCGTGGCAAATCGGAAAATGCATTTTCCGATATGCCAGAATTCATGTTAGTTGAAAAGCTAGAAAGTTGAAATTTGTTATGTAGGTTCGCGTCGACCATCCTAGATCACGAGCTATGGCGTATATATCTCCGCTCATTGGGGGCGTGCCAAATCGGATAAAACTGTATCTCCAAGAGTTTTACAGCTAGAGCGCTGAAATTTTGCACGTCAGCTACTGTTATGATTCTATAAAGTTTAAAGACAAAATTATTAGTGTACGCCCATTAGGGGCGTGGCAAATCGGACCTGAATATATAGTGATTTTTTAAATTCTGCTATATTTTGGACACTATTGATGCCAAAGACCTCAAATTTTGTATATATACTCGGGCTGGTCACCCAAGACCAAAAAGTTTTGTCGAGTATATGTCCCCCCACAGGGGGCGTGGAAAACCGCAAAAGTTGATATCTTCTACAGTATAATAGCTAGAAGCTTCAAATTTAGATAGTTAAGTTTCCAGTAACCTCCTCTATCGATGACCCAAAAATAATCTTTACGCCTCTTTAGGGGTATGGAATATCGAAAAATACCCTGAAATTTTGACATTTCTTGAGGGTTGATGGGATGTGAATGAGTATTCCGCAGTCAGTAACACCCGACTGCAATGTTCTTACTTGTAATTTAATGCTGTTATGTTGAGATATTGTTGCTTAGATAGCCCGTTTTCAATTAAAAACGCTAATGCCACCTTCAGCAGTTATGGGTACTGAGCCATTCAATGATAGCTTATTTTCCATATCCCACAAATTGTCACTGCTCATAGTTTTTTGAAACACATAAGTTTTATTGGTTTCTTCTGATTTCTTTGCATGTAGCAATATGAGTTTTGAATTATTGCTCTCTGAAGCAAGTTCAGAAGCTGATTTCCTCTTTAATCGGGGTCCTGCTTCTTTTTAGCTTAACGTCTTCCGACCCCCCATATTCATATTGTTGCCGTGGCAGTGTATCGTAAGCTTAACACTAGATGCTAGCCAAGGCGTATGTTTTTGCTTAAATCAATTCAGATTACGATTACATTTGCGCAAATTATATTTAAAAAATGATTTAAAATTGTAGACTTTTTGCATAATAATGTCCAGTTGCACATAAGAAGCCTATTGTTGCTGTTCCAAACTTCTAGCTAAATCACGTATGTATCTGCAACATACGACATTTGGCCAAAAGGAGCAAAAAGGAGCAAAAATTCTTTATAGCATTTGATTAAAAAACGTTTAGTGAATACCTAGCCACTTAAACATTTCACAACGGACTCTAACATTATAAGTTATCTTCCACGAAACTCACAAATATTTTTAAGGTTACGGCTAAAAATTCATTTAGAAACACATTGGGGTATTTCACACTAAAACACTAGGCACAGTAAATCTTTTGAAACATTTTATTTGGCATACCTTTGGACAAACTTTCCGTAATTAAACTTTTTCGTAAATATTGTATTAATTTCTATGGTCTATTTTTACGCCGAAAGATGGGAATTATTTTATATATTTGCAATTCACAGTGCAACCCTGAATCCGCTGACCCGTCCCCAAAATTTTATAAAAATTGTTGTTACGTCTATTGGAATCTCCTTAATGAAATAAAAATAAAAATTGCAGCACATCCCGATCGGCTCATTTTTAAATTTAAAGGCATGGCAGTGCGGGCATTCTTTGTCCAATGTACCAATGACCACTTTGGACTGTGCTGTAAATGCTCGATTTACATGTTGACGTTGTAGGTCAATTCCTCTACGGCTGTTGACAACGAATCTGCGCGGTTCTCTTCGTTCCAATTGTCTTTGCTGGTTTCGCTCATCTCGTGCCTCTTGCAATTGTGATGCACGTAAATGCGCCATGCTTACATGGACACCTGCATTGTTGCCTTTCTTCACCTGATCTTTGTGCTCTTCTATCCTGCATGTCTCTAGATTTGACTTGTAGTATGTTGCATGTCGTGTAAGCATATGCTCACAGTATTGTAGTGTATACAATATATCAATGTAGACCAACACAATGCATGCACAACATACAGTGGGCCAAAAAAGTATTGGCACACTTGAAAAATCGAACTTCTAAGAGCTGTAACTTTTTTTTGAACACAGCTATAAATAAATTTAAAACGGCATTTAATAATTCCATGTTTTCTAATAATATTTAACAAAAAAAAATTAAATTTCTTGTTTGGTTTACTTGCAGAGAACTAAAATATAAATATAGGCACAAATTTTCGTCAAAAAAGTATTGGCACAAAAGGCGTAATCAGTCATTTTCATCGGTAGCTAATCACCCCAATACTTTGTGGGTCCTCCTTTAGACCGAATACCCGCCTACAAACGTCTGTTCATGATAATTATTGGCCTTGACGTTTCATAAGTAGTGATTTTGGCCCATCCAGCGCGTAGGGCCTCTTTAAGAGAATCTTTTGAGGTTATTTGATGATATTGGATCTTTCTTTCTAATAGGTGCCAGACATGCTCCATGGGATTGCAATTCGGTGATTGGGGCGGTGTTTTGAACTGCTTGCAATGGTATATGAGCCACTCCTGCACAGTATATGACGAATGTTTTGGGTTATTGTCTTGATGAATCTGGCAATCAGTGCCACTGAGACGCAGTTTTTGAATATCTGGACTTCAATTCTCTTTGAGAATGTCCCTATAAACATGTTTGTCCATAGTGTCATCAATAAACACAAGGTTTCCAACTCCAGAAGCAGCAAAACACCCCCAAGTCATCACATTACCTCCACCGTGCTTAACCGTTTTGAGCAAGTTATTTTCCTGAAGCTCCTTCTTAGGTTTCCGACAGATTTTTTGCGCTCCATCTGTGACAAGTCCAAATTTAATCTAATGGGGTCTAATGGAGCGCAAAAATCCAGATATTCAATAATAATAACTAGTATAATTTATTAAAATTATAGACCGTTTTACTCCCGTTCTGCCGCTGCTTTTAGCGACAGAATTCTTTATGTAAACTTTATGTATCTTAGGCTAAGACATTTATTGAATAAAATACGGAGAGCATTCGCTGTCCAGAACAGGGTGACCGAATATGGTATTTTAAATACTTTTTGGTATTTTATCAGCTCCGATTTTGCTCAAAAGTATTTTAATGGTATATAGGTATTTAGTAGCATTTTTCTTCGATTTTATGGTATTATATGGTATTTTCGGTTTGGTCACTCTTTAAGTCTTAATGAATCGAATGCTTAATGCTTAAGACTTGCTTAATTTTAAAACAAATAAATAGAAAACATGAGCAATAAGCAAAAATATAGAGCTGAGTGGGAGACTATGCCGGAAAATGAAAAATGGCTGGGAAGGAGCGCTAATAATATGGATGCGCACTGCAAAGCGTGCCAGACTAACATTTTGAGTAGGCTGGCGTCACTTTAGCAGCATGCGGCTACACAAAAACAAAGATTTAATAATTTTGCCCGTTTCTAATCCGTCGTGTGAACGCATATTCTCTCAAATTAATTTAATCAAAACAAAAAATCGAAACCGCTTTAAAAATGTAAATATATCACATATATTACATGTACAATAATCATTGCGCGAAAATGGGTGCAATAATTTTAAGCCCAGTGAACAAGTGTTATTTAAAGATTTCAACAAATTGAATTTAAGCTGCTCTGACGAAGAAGGCTAGTAAATATAATTAAATGATCTTAAAAGAAACTAGCAAGACTGAACAAAGAAGTTCCTTTATTATTTTATTTTAAGAAAATGTTACAAAATGAATTTTAAGCGTTTAATTAATTTAAGACTTTAAATATATATTGGAATATGGAATTGAATACGAATGCATATTGTTCTAGTTTTATATTGGACTGAAATATTATTAATTTTTTAAAATGAAATAAACAACAAACATTTTTTGCAATGGGAAAACCCTTATTTTTTCTATATATAATAAGTCAGTTATTATTTTATTATAATTTGAATTTCCAGACGATTTATTTGTTATGGTATTTATAGTGGTATTTTGTAAAATATGAAATAGTATTTTATAGTATATTTTTGAGACCAAATTTGTATTTTTCGTTTGGTCCGGCGCGGTCACCCTGATAACAAGTAAGAAAGCTAAAGTCAAGACTGCTCGACTACGAGATCCCCTGAACCCTTGGAGCAATAGCTATTTCAATAATTTTTCGCGTCTTTCAGCTTACACAAGAAACACGCACGCACACACACACACACGCACACATGGGTTGCAGTGTGCGCTTACTATGGGAACTTAATTGTTTAATAACTTTTTTTTGGATGGATACATGGATATGCATGTATTTGCCAAAGCTCAAGTCTCTAGTATTTGAAATACGCCTTTTACAAAGGTGTGGGTGAGGGAGTGGATATGGCGGTGGGGTGTAAATTTTAACGCAAACCGAAATTGCATAAATTGCATATAAGCTTACATAAAAAATTTGGAGACTCTAGCAATAAATAAATAATAAAGGTGTAGGAGATATAATTTTATAACTGGTTTTCGATAAGGTTTGTTATCGATAAAAAAAGATCGCGATGAGTTATCGATTTGATAAACTTAATATCCGCGCTGCAATTACGGACATTTAAAAAAAAATTGAAGTCTCTAGCTCTTATATCTTCTGGAATGGAATACATACGGACAGACGGACGGAGAGACAGACGGACAGGGCCAAATCGACTCAGCTCGTCGCCCTGATCAAGAATATATATACTTTGTGGGGTCTGCCACGCAAAAATGTGAAAATTACAGGGTATTTTTCGAATTGCCACGCCCCTAAAGAGGCGTACAAATTATTTATAGGGCCTCGATAGAGGAGGCTACCAGTAACTAAACTATCCAAATTTGAAGCTTCCAGCTCTTAAACTGTAGGAGATATAAATTTCTGCGGTTTGCCACGCCCCCTATGGGCGGACTTATATCTACCATAGCTCGTTGGCCTTGGGTGGTCAACCCGCGTATATATACCAAATTGCAGGTCTCTAGGATCAATAGTGTCCAAAATATAGCCGAATTCGAAAATATCACTATATCTTCAGGTCCGATTTGCCACGCCCCTAGTAGGCGTAGATATATTTATATTTATATTTTCATAGAAAAAAATCATCAGCTTACGTGCAAAATTTCAGCATTCTAGGTTTATAACTTTAGGAGATATAGTTTTGTCCGATTTGCCACGCCCCCAATGGGCGGAGATATATCCGCCATAGCTCGTGATCTTGGGTGGTCGACGCGGACCTACATACCAAATTTCAGCTTTCTAGCTCTTCAACAAACGTGATTTCTGGTATATCGGAAAATGCATTTTCCGATTTGCCACGCCCCTAGTGGGCGTATCGGGAAAATTTTAACACTTTATAAATCAGAGATATACACGAGTATGTGTTCCAAATTTCAACTCTCTAGCTTCAATAGCGCCGAAATAGATTGCGTTCATACAGACAGACGGACAGCAAGACGGACATTGCACAAAACCAATATACTCATTTCACTTTCGTGAATGAGTCTAAAAATATAAAATTGAGACAACCTATGAAAAGACATTTACACTTTTGTTAAACTGTAGAATAAATCTTTAACTTAATAAATAATTTACACAAAATAATGTCTAATACAAATATAACTGTTAAGGCATTTGCATATAATTGAATTGAAATGTATCTAATATAAAAAATTGTAGTAGTGAATTATTAATTATGAGCCACTGTTAAATATTTGTTGTTGTGAGCGAGAGCACGGGAGTGCGCTCTAATGGTGTCGCTCTCTGTTCGCGCATAGATGCGCTCTCACTGTGCAAGCTGCGCTTGCGTTATTTGATCTAATAAACAGTACAAATTGAAACACTGGTGCCAGCACTTCGTTCGTGTTAATTTCAAAGAAACCGCAAGTTGCAGCCTAAATATCTGATTATATACATATTATACACTGGCCACTGTGCCCATCGAAGGACCAGACTCCTTTTGGAAGTACATTTTTGGCGCCCCCGGGTGGACTCTTTGGAATTGAAGTAAGCTGGATTATGGGGAAGTACATAAATATACATAGAGCATATAGATGATCAAGTAATGCAAGCGATAAATAAATAAATGCATTACTTGGGACATACAGAATATTATTGTATGTATGATCTATGCCTATGTAAATTGTGTTGAGCTTATTTAAAGAGAAAATAAATACAAAAAAAAAAAAAAAACAAGTAAGAAAACTCTAGTCGAGAGTGCTCGGTAGATACTACCCTGAACCCAACTAATAAAAATGCCGATTTAGTAGATTTCAA
The DNA here is from genome assembly GCF_018153725.1 of Drosophila mojavensis. Lineage (NCBI taxonomy): Eukaryota > Metazoa > Arthropoda > Insecta > Diptera > Drosophilidae > Drosophila > Drosophila mojavensis. The sequence continues at coordinate 1,105,799 of NW_025318636.1, read as the reverse complement.
TTTCGATGTATTTAAATATATAAATGAAGTACAAAACTCATTTAATAAAATATAAAAATATTTTGAAACAATTAAAAAAATTAATATAACTCGCACCGCTCGGGACTCGAACCCGCGACTTCTCGATCGAGCGTCACGCAGCTACTCACTACGCCACCTCACTTTCGGGAGCTTCGGTGGCGAAATTGAAATAGATTCACTGCTGCAGCGCCATCTAACAAAACTAGACCAAACTAACTGCTGATGTGATTCTAAGAATCTGCTAGAATATTATATTTTCAAACTTTTGAAAACGCACACTAAGTATGATTAAAATTTCAATTTCGGTGTATTTAAAAATATAAATTAAATATAAACTCATTTATGAAAATATAAAAATATTTTGAAACAATTAAAAAAAAATTAACATCAGCTGCACCGATCGGGATTCGAACCGCGACTTCTCGATCGAGCGTCATGCCGCTAACACACTACGCCACCTCACTCCTGGACGCAGTGCTGGCAAAACTCAAACAGATTCACTGCTGCAGCGCCATCTACCAAAACTAAACTAAACTAACAACTGATGTGATTAAAAGAATGTTCTAGAAGAAGTTTGAATGTATGTGTGCACACGCATACGATACTGTTGTAGCTGCTGCACGTGCGTTTGTTGTTGGCCAAATATTTGATGATTTTTAATTAATTTTTGACTGAACGGAATTTAATGAAACTTTCAGCATATGATCTACATATTATATTGAATATTTGAGAAATTTAAAAAAATGAAAAATCATTCACAATTAGCTATAGTGGCATCTGATTTGAACTTGAATGTTTTTACTCGATAAAAACATAACGGGATGATTTATCGAATTTTAAAAGCAAACTCGACGTCCACCCTGTATACACGGTCATTTAAAAAAAAATTGAAGTCTTTAGCTCTTATATCTTCTGAAATCGACGCGTTGAAACATACGGACAGACGGACAGACAGACAGACGGACAGGGCCAAATCGACCCAGCTCGTCGCCCTGATCAAGAATATATATACTTTGTGGGGTCTGCCACGCATCCTTCTGCCTGTTACATACATTTCAACAAAACCATTATACCCTGATTTCCCATTGAAAATGGGTTCAGGGTATAAATATAAGGAGCATATTGTAATTGACCTTTGATCTGCAAATAATTCAATCTCTGTTGCCTCGCATAATCCAAGCTTTCTTTGGCGCCGTTAGTGTGTTACAGTTCTTTGCTCATTTTTTTCGTCTCGCACTTTCGCTTTGCGCGCATCGCTCTCGCTTGCGCAGATAATTTCGCTCTAACCTTGCGCTCTTCGTTTGCATGCGCGTTTGCAATATCGTTTGCACTCGCGCCTACAGAGTAAATTGCGCTCTTATTTCACGCTCATCATTTGTTAGCTCGCTTGCAATATCGTTTGCACTCGCGCTTGCACATATGATTGTGCTCTCGCTTTACTTACGCTCATTGCATGATTACTTGCTTGTACCTTCGCTTGCACTCACTAGTTGCTCTCGCCACTTGGATTTATTGTCGGTCGAAACTTGCACTCTCGTTTTGCGCTCATCGTATGAGCTCGATCTGCACTAATCTTTGACATTCCAGCTCGCAATATCGTTGCGTTCTCACTTGCACATACCGGCGCGCTCTCGGTTGTGCATGTGTATGTGTGAATGCATGGCACTCAATTGCTCTACACAGTTAAGTTTCACTCAATAGACCACTTACACTAATAGTCACTCAACAACAACAGCTGTCTGTAACAGTCACTTAAGTATAGTTTAACACCGCCAGCGTAATATATTGAGATTTATTACGATCTTGACTTGCTCTGCGCTTGTTGTCATACAATAAGTGAACTTTTATTTGTTTCGATTGAAATTGGTTTCAAATGAGCATCACTTATAGCACCATGACTGGCAAGTGAGGAAAGAATCGGTCTATGGACGAGTCATCATCGGAGCGTGTCGAAGCTCTGTTGGCCGTATACAAAAATGTTACAAACGATATAACTCGCATAAACAAATCATTGAAAGATTACACTAAACCAGTAGAGCCATTTGAAATTGAATGTCGACTAGAGATATTGAACCGCTACATAGAAAAGGCCTTCAATACACAACAAGAGTTGGACGACATTAACGCAGATTTAGTGCCTCGGTTAACGTTAGAGGATTTGTGTGTGTCAACAAAGGCACTTCTAATGAAGCGAGGTAGTGATAGTCTCGCTAACTCTACACTGATTATAAAGTTGCCAAGGTTTAGCGGAGAATATTCGGAATATAAGAATTTCATCGGACTTTTTGAGAGTTTAGCCGTCATGCTTGGACAAAAAGCATTAGGTACTGTCAAGGCATATCAGGTGACAGATGCTAATTACCCAAAAGCGTTAGCTGCCTTTAAAAATGTGTACGACAATCAGCGTCTCATATTTTTTAACAGTATTTCGAAATTATTTGACCTCCCACACATGTCTAAACCATCAGCGTCATCTTTGCGCATGCTGATTGACTCAGTACGTGCCATTTACGAGTCTCTATTATCGCTAGGATCTGATAAGCAGATTTCGAATGCCATGCTGGCACGCGCTCTAGGTGGGAAGAGAATCTTGACTACAATAAACATCCATTGTGGCAAGATTAAGAAGCTGCCTTAAACAGACGGTATCATTAATTATTAAGGTATAAATTGTTTGCGAACAGGACACTCAGTGGATGCTTGCAAATCAGCCCACTGTTGTGTGTGCTCTAAGCCGCACCATACCATACTGCATGGATACAGCTCTGAGGCGGCTCAAAGTAGCTCAGCAGTTATATCAGCAGTCCCTCGTGTCACTTCGTCACAGATTTCATCTGTAAATCACGCACGGATAGCCTCTGATCAAGTTCTATTGGCAACTGCAGTTTTGAAGATAAAAGATCAATCTGGATCCTATCACTTAGCTAGAGCATTGTTAGATTCCGGCTCGCAAGTAAATTTCATAACTTGCTCCAATCTTAGCATGCCCCGACTTCTCAGAGAAATTCGTGCTGCAAACCGACACCAGCGATTACGGATTAGGCGCGGTGTTACCCAGAAAATCGAGGGACAAGAACGAGTCATAGCATGCGCCAGCCGAAAATTGATAAAGGCGGAGATGAACTATTCGGCTACGGAGAAAGAGTGCCTCGCGATCATTTGGGCAATCAGAAAGATGCGTTGCCATCTGGAGGGCTACAGGTTCGACGTGGTCACGGATGACCTGGCACTGAAATGGCTTAACTCCATAGAGAGCCCACTAGCAGGATCGCTCGATGGGGATGTCTGTTATCGTCGAGGAAACCTGAACGTGGTGGCCGCCGCACTGTCTCGCCAACCCCTCGAGAGCTTTAAACAAGCGGTGGAGGTCTGTCCCTCTTGTAAATGGATAGCGAGGATGCGCGAGGATGAGCGAGAGCATCGTCAGGGAACCAGAGAAGTTCAGGGACTGCGTGGAGGAAAATGAGTAGTTATATCGGAACTTGAGACATCGGACGGACGACGAAGATTACATCCCCTGGAAAGGAGCCGGGTGTTGCAGAAGTGCCACGATGCCCCCATGGCGGGACACCAAGGAGTGAGAAAGATTCCGACCAGACTGGTGCAGAGGTACTATTGGCCAGGCATGTTGCGAGATGCCGCTAAGTACGTGAAGCACTGAGAAATATGCCAGAAATTCAAGGGTGGGCAACGAACGCCGGCCGGGGAGATGCTCACGGGGCAAGTGGCGGAGCCGATGGCAGTGTTGTCCGCTGACTTCGTGGGCCCCTTGCCCCGGTCGAAGCGGGGAAACACGATGCATGATGCGTTCGCCAAACGGGTAGAGTTGGTGCCACTTAAGAGGGCTACCGCTACTCTGCTGCAAGGGGCTTTCCGAGAGCGCATATTGGGCAAGTTCAGAATACCCAAACGTTCGTCTGCGACAGTGGTGTGCAGTAGGAGCTTCCGTTCGTTCATGGGATCCTTAGGAGTGGACCTTCAATATACGGCGCCGTACTCACCACAAGAAAAACATACGGAAAGGACGAATCGCACTGTTAAAACGATGATATCGCAATACGCCAGGTGTTACCAAAGCTCATGGGATGAGCTGTTGCCCGAAATGACGCTAGCTATCAATTCCAGCGTGGCGGACTCCAAGGGGTTCAGCCCTTCGTTTTTGATGCTGGGGCGGGAGCCGCGCTTGCTGGCTGCCCTGTACGATGAAGTTACGGGGTCAGCGACGAAGGAACTTCACCCAGACGCCAAGCAGGACAAGATGAGGGAAGTGTTTGCGATTGCTCGCAATAACCTGCAGCGGGCCTCGACGGATCGAGGACGTGAGCGACACCGACACCGAGAAATTCCCCGGAACAGGGCACGAATGGGCACGACCCAAGGATGGGCCGGGATTATTACCGGCCTCGCGAGGAGCGACCCCCACCTAAGTTCCTGCACACGGACCATCAGTCCTCAATTAACATAGCGGAAACGCTGGATAGATGCGTATTGTTGATGCGGGTGAACCTCACCACCGTCTACGTCCAGATACCACAGTCGCGAGTCCGACATCATGGAGTCCTGCACAGATGCAGGAGCAGGAGGAGCCAGTAAACGACCAGTCTCTGTCGTGGGGGCGGGGTGGCAGCAGGGAACACTGGCCGTCCGTCGTACCCCCCGCGCCAGAGACCGCAACGTGGGACGAAATGCAACGACCCCCGATGCGGGAGTTGCATGGTTTGAGACGCTGACCAGCGACGGGGACTGCGGAACGGCTCCCTTACTCCGACGCCGCTTTGGGCGGAGTCCGTTAAGGCGGCTCATTGAACCGCCTCACATATTCAAACTTAAAGCTCAAGCGCATAATAAATTCAAATACAACAAGGGGACCCGCGCAAATCGCAGCGATTGGCTGCGCAACAGCTTAGGTATTAAGAAAGAAGTGCCAATAAAGAATTGTTTGAAAGTGAAATGCGCTGTGGTGTTTTTTTGATTATTAATAAATTAACATCGTTTGATAATCGTTTCTATATTTTACTATGGGAGCTTTAATTTCTGTTCAAAAACTCGTTCAAATTGATCGCTTTGTGCGCTGCTGCATTATCGTTTGTGCGCTGGTGCATTATCGTGGTGCAAAATCACAAATCCGATCGATTGCGACGAAAATTCTCTCTCAAACGCCTTATAGCTCCACAAAAATTGAAATTTTTGTTCGCGACGATCCCAGCTCTTTCCTTTTCAGTGAAGAATATACCGAAATCTTAAAGCGTTTGCCACGTTCATGCAAACAACCTGTAAGCGTTTCGATGATTATTTGTGGGAAGGGTATGAGAGTGTTGATGCGCATAAAGAATATGATATCGCGACGGGCAGTCCCTTGCTTGAGCATTCGTGTACCTGTGTACGCAACTCTTGCTGCCTGTGAAAATCGGAAACGATAATTGTGTCGCGATTTACTTACTAGTTTGTCAATTTTGTATGGTTTCAATTGTAGAGGGACTGTCAAATGAGCCGTCATGACTTCGTCACATCAGTAATTTTGGCAATAATGAGTACATCTTGAGTTAGTATGACATGTGTATGTCCCACTTTAAGTTTTTATAGTCTGCTACCCGATATATTGCAAAACATTAAATAAACATATTAGTGTTCCACGATCATTTTTATACCCAAAACCCATAAAAATGGGAAAATTATACCCTGGGTTTGTTTGTATTGTTAAAAGTATGTGACAGGCAGAAGGAGGCGTGGCAGACCCCACAAAGTATATATATATTCTTGATCAGGGCGACGAGCTGAGACGATTTATCCCTGTCCGTCTGTCTGCCCGTCCGTATATCGATATCAGAAGCCGTGCTGCCAACTTTTTACCAGAAAAAAAGCTGGTTTTAGATGGAATAAACGGAAAAAAGCTGACAATTTTTACAAAATAGCGTTAAAAAAAAGCGTTTTTTTTTATTTTTTTAATTTTCAAGATTTTCAGCATGCTATCTAATTCTTCGCGACTAGCATCGGTTTCAGAATCGTACGATCTGTTAGTACCTATCATGCGAAGATAATTTGGAGGATCTTTGTATTCATAGCAGCATTTGCCCAGTCTTCGCAAACCATATCTGTGTTATATTAAATAAAAAAGTAATATATAAATCGGTATCATCACTCTCAATAAAATATTACCGTATGCTAAGAATACTGTTTATTGTGCTTAGGCTCATTGAGTTCCTTAACTTGGACTTTACCAAGTTAAGCTGGCTAAATACGCGTTCCACCTCCGCGTTGGATCATGGTAATGAAAACATTTGCAGGGCAACAGCTGCCAAGTCAAGGGATCTGCGGTTGCCGCCAGAATCCTTGTTATTAGAGACGTTATTCCAAAATTTGGAGCTGTCATTGACGTTTTCCCACTTAACTAGATTAATATCATAATACTGCCATTCAATGTCGGCTATTCTGTCTACCTGGGGGTGCTCTAACAATTCTGTGATTCCTTTCCTTTTATTCTTTTGCTGGAAGCCACCCAACGCACTTGTGTGTTTTTTCGTGCTTGCATGAGCACGAAGATCGCTCAGCTTTGCAGTTATTGTAGTCTTACAATAACTGCAATAGACCCTTGTGTCGTCCATGTCATCCCTGCGAAGCCACTCCTTGAATTTTTCGCTCTTCATCCAAGCATCACGGCACTTTTGCTTATATTCTTTTGGCATGGCGAAATTTGTAGCCGAAAAAATCCCACTTATTGTGATCACAGTTTGTGTAAAGTAGTGGTGGTGATATTGGCGAATATCGATATAATCGTATATTTTTACCAAACTTCTTCACAGATTTATCGAAAATGGGAGATTTTAATACCAAACTTTTTTTTACAAGTGGCAACCGTGCTGCTACATGTTTTCATGATATTGGTGGCAGTTTTAAAAACAAAGCAAAAAAAGCCTAATTCATTTTTTTTTAAAGCCAGAATTCCCGCAGTTCCCAAATATTTCCCGCAATTGGTCTTCGGAAAAAGCCAGCTTTGACGGGAAAAAAGCTAAATTGGCAACAGTGATTAGAAGATATAAGAGCTAGCACTAACCAGAGAACACATAGACCGGACAAGTAGTGTAAAGCGTTTTGCACACTTTTTTTCGGGCGTTATCTCCCAAACAACTTCGTATTTGCTCGGCTCCTCACTTTTTGGGTTCGGGCTACGAAAATATACGAAAGCATAATCATTTCGCTTCATGCGCTCGACCGAGATGGTCGACTGTTGAACAAAAGATCCCTCTGCGCTGAATGTTTCCCGTGCTCTCTCTTTCTCTCACGATGCTCTCTGTTCTCTCAAATATGTATATGTACATATGTATGAATGTGAGCAAAAGCAGCGCTCACAAAAATTGAAATTTCTTCGCAGCGAGAACCCATGCCTTCCCTTCTGTGTGAAGAGTATACCGAACTTTTCAAACCGTTTGCCATGTGTTTTCGTTATTATTTGTGGGAAGGGTATGAAAGCGTTGGTGCGCATAAAATGTTTTCGCGACGAGCATGCACACACACACACACTTACATTATGCTACATGTACTATGAGCATTTGTATGCCTGTTTGCGAAGCTCTTGCTGTCAATAGAAATTTTAAATCCCAGCATTTGCATTTGTCGATCTTGTGAAGTTCTCACATACATACATATGTATGTATGTATATACATTTGATTGTGAGCACGCATGGGAGGCGCTTCTCACAATTATGGGATATAACTTGTAGAAGCACTTGTGCCTTTACATGTGCGTGTGTGTATGCCTGGGAGATGAACATTGGCGTGTGCCTCCCTCAACTGGTGGTGGTGTGAACGATTTTGGGTTTTAATTGAAGAGGCGCGCTTATGTTTAAGTACCTGATTTCATTCAATGATCGTGGGTTTGCCATCAGAATGAATGGTTTTTAAAAATGTGGTACCTGATTAATCCCAGTGGGCAAAATGGGATGTGTTTTTTGAACCCTTGCACTTGTGCATACTTATGCAGGTCAATTTGACACCTTTTTAAAAAGATGAATACGTAAACAGGTCAAATTGACCCTTTTTACAGGCCCCATAAAGTATATAATATAAGTTAAGCGCTCCCATACTAGAGTACTAGTGATTGGGGGACGCTGTGTTGGGTTCTTGTGAATATATAACAACTTTGTGTTCAATGAAATAATATATTTTATACAATTTGGAACAATAGGTCTAAACTCTCTCTAGTCCGAATATAAACTGAACTAAATCTGTTCAACTGGTTAGGTTCTCCCCTTGAATGTCTGACTGGACTCTCCAGCCTCCTTAGATTGTCGAAAGTCTTAACTCTTCCCCATCTAAATATCTGCGTCCCGCAGATCAGGGTGCATATGCCCATTATAACGATATTCATCCAATATAAATTGTCCAATAATGATAATTATCCAATATAAATTGCCCAATATAATGATATTTAAATTTATTATCCATAGTCGATAGTTCCAGAGTCCATAAATTAGCATAAAGAGGGCCATCGATATCCACCTTCAAGTTAATTCAAAGCATTCATATTTCAATACATTTAGTATTCATTTGTGGTTATGACAATACATCCAACATTGTAAGCGCATTTATTTCATTCCCTCTGGCATCTCGGAAATCCCTATTACCATGAATGATCGAAACTAGGAAGGATATACCACGTGTAAAATTCTGTGGATGCTATGGGTGCTAAGGAAGTTAAGGAAGCTAAAAGAGGATTATTGCAATATAATTAAATGTGCTTTGGGTGCTAGGAAGTCAAGGAAGTTAAAAGAGGATTATTACAATATAATTGTATAAATGTGCATTTTCCTTTTTTTTTCCCTATTTTCTTAAGTTTGATTTATGAAGAATTTTTCCAGTTTTTGTTTTGTTGATAATCATTAATTCCACGAGACATATATGTCCCTTGTACACCATTACTTCTTAATGAATATTCTGTAAATTCACACAAATGGCATAAGCTTCCGGTAAATTTTTAGGTTTGCTAACTGTTAACATCCTCGGTAGGTCACCGTTTAGTCCTCTTATGAAAACATCTAAAGCTCTATCTCTATATGATTCTATTAATGCGGACAATACTACGACTCGTTGTTTGCTTTCCTTTAAGGCCTGTAAAATTAAAGAAAACTGACTGACTGAACTTGCTTATAGTAGGTTTCCAAGTCGTTGTTGCCTTGAATCATTTGATTCAATTCGTATTCCAAGGTTCGAACATCCCTTTTATCAGCATAATGCAATCGTAAAACTCGCTTCATTTCAGGCCAACCATCATTTTGTACACCGTACGATGACAGTGAAACATCGGCATTTCCAATTACTTTTCCTCGTATATGTAAAATTATTGAGCGATATAGAGGTCTTTCCTTGATAATAGAATAATCTTCAAGTACGGACTCGATCCTGTTTACCCACGAGGCATATTGTGAAGGGTTTCCCTCAAATGTGGGCAACACTTTAACACAGTCCGGCAATGACGAAATTTCATTTAATTCAAGCTTCAAACGTGGACGGGCTGTGATGTTTGTTCCTCTATGAGAGACTGATTAGTATCCTCCTTTTCCAAACGATCCACTTTCCTATTCAATTGCTTCAAATCTTCCTTAGGACTCGAAAATGAATCGGCTAATACAGTTATTGCCGCGCTCAGCCCTTGCAACGTTCCATTAATATTTTCCATATTACTTGTTATCCGTTAATTTTACTATTATTATTCTATTTATATAAGTTATTTTTATTCTTATTATACCCTGAACCCATTTTCAATGGGAAATCAGGGTATAATGGTTTTGTTGAAATGTATGTAACAGGCAGTAGGAGGCGTGGCAGACCCCACAAAGTATATATATTCTTGATCAGGGTGACGAGCTGAGTTGATTTGGCCCTGTCCGTCTGTCTGTCCGTCTGTCCGTCTGTCCGTATGTATGAACGCGTCGATTTCAGAAGATATAAGAGATAGAGACTTCAAATTTTTTTTAAAATGTCCGTAATTACAGCGCGCATATCAAGTTTATCATTAAAAATCGATAACTCATCTCGATCTTTTTTTATCGATAAAAAACCTTATCGAAACCCAGTTATAAAATTATATCTTCTACACCTTTATTGCTAGGGTCTCCAAATTTTTAATGTATGCTTATATGCAATTTATACAATTTCGGTTTTTGTTAAAATTTACCCCCCACCTCTAAATTCACCCCCTCACCCTCACTTTTGTAAAAAGCGTATTTCAAATACTAGAGACTTGTGCTTTGGCAATTACATGCATATTCATGTTATAATCATAATCTAAAAGTTTCATGAAGATCGTACGTCCATAAAAAAAGTTATTAAACAATTAACTTCCCATAGTAAGCCAACATTGCAGCCAATGCGTGTTTATGCGTGCGTACGTATGTCTGTGTGTGTGCGTGTATGTGTGCATATACGTATAATTATTGAAATATCAGTTGCTCGAAGGCTTCAGGGGATCTCGTAGTCGAGCAGTCTCGACAAGAGCTTTCTTACTTGTTTTTTTATATTCGTTTATTAACAACTGTACGTATATAATACAACTAGTTGTCCCGGCGAACTTCGTACCGCCTAACAGTCTCTATATATATAAAACAAAGTAGAGTTTGTTACAAAACTTATAATTCGAGATCTGCTGCACCAATTTTCATGGTTTTTGATTTGTTGGATTTGTCTCTGCCCCGAATTGGAAACAGGCATTGTATTTTTGAGTGCTCGCTAGAAAAGTAGGGAACGCAATGGCTCTGGTGGCGGGACCACTAATGGAAATGTCACTTTACCACTAAGGCAGCACAAACCGGGCGTTTCACCAGCAAACTTCAATGCGCCACAATGCTGGCAAGCAACGTCCATTGGACCAATGCAAACTAAACGATTCAAGCTATAGTCAATGGTGCAATCATATCGAAACGCTTCTCGATTCAAATCAATCCTTGAACCATTTCTTATTGCCATTTCACGGGCTGCCTCTCTTTGAGAAGCACGAATTAAGGCCCTTCTTTGCTGGGTACTAACGCGGAGCCTTTCTCGGGCGATTTCTCGCTCTTCGTCAGATAATTGACTCGCGATATTCCGTTGCCTAATTGCATTATGGGTCCGCCGGGAAAGATTAGGACGCGGCATTTTTATTAATAGTAATACTGAATATGCCCTCGCACAAAACCATATAAAACAATCGAGAAATATAAAAATAAATAATTTACACAAATTTATGTTTGAGACAAACAAATACCTGAACTTTCGAGATATTTAGCTTTTGTACGCACGCGCACAATTATTATTTATAAAGTTTAAAAGTCCAAAAATATAAAAAGCCAAAAATACACTTTTTAATAATAAACTTTTTTTTTTTTTAATTTCGAATTTTGAATTTTTTATTTATTTTTTGAACAGTCAGGTTTTAATCTTTTGATTTTTTTGAATTTTTGCAGATTTTTGATTTGAAATATTTTTCTTTTTGATTTTTTTTTTTTTTTTTTTTTTTTTTTTTGAATAGTCTTTTTTTTTTTTTTTTTTTTTTTGTTGAATAGTCAGGTCTGCTCGAGGCTGTGCCGTAGACTGACTGACTACATTTGTTTATTTACTTCTATACAGGACCGAAACTGTCACTGTTGTCAAGGCTACTGAGTATAAATGGAAATTTGAATCTTTAGGGAAAAAACCGCGTTTTTCAAGTATTCGTCAAATTTTTTCAGTATTTTAAAGATCTACTGTCCTACTCGTTCCGGAGACAAATCCAACAAATCAAAAACCATGAAAATTGGTCCAGCAGATCTCGAGTTATAAGTGCTAAGACACTTTTACACAACTCTCTTTTATATATATAGATATGTGTTAAGGTGGCTAAGGGTAGCGCACGATGCTTGCGGGACGGCCGTAAAGCATTGTTTCGCAAGCACTTTGCACTTCCTTAGCCTGGGACAGCTCGTCTTCGCTCGATTCTGCGAAGCTCCATCGTAATTGTGGCCGCGTTGCGTCGTAGAGGCTCATGTGCATTCCGTTCCACGGCTTCGGCGACTAAGTCCTCCAGAGGCACCATACCGGCTATAACGAGCGCCGCGTCTTCAGAGACTGTTCTGAACGCGCAGCATACTCTGATTGCGCACAGTCTGTAGGTGGCGCAAATGCCCCGGCTGTAGCTCTTTGCCATCGCTCTTGACCATATTGGCGCAGCATAGAGGATGACGGGCCTAATGACGCTTATTAGAAGGAAACGTCGTTGCTGTTTTTGTCACCGCGTGTTAAGCATAATACAGGAATCATGCTGCCTATTTATGCACATATTCTAGGTGCTCGCGGAAAGTTAAACTTGTGTCTATCATGACGCCAAGATAATTTATCGCCCTCTTTGACGCAATGGTGACGCTGCCGATCTTTATATTGGCAGTTTCCACTCTTTTGCGACTGCTTACTAAGACGACTTCGGTTTTGTGTGCCACTAGCTCGAGCCCAGCTCCTGTCAACCAGTTTCGTATCCGATTGATACTTTCGCTGCACATATCCTCTGTATCTTTAAGGTCCTTGCCTATGGTGACGACAGCACATCATCAGAAAGCCAATGGTGTGCGCACCGGCTGGAAGTTCCAAGCGCAATACGCCGTCGTACATAATATTCCATAGGAGAGGTCCCAGCACTGAGCAGTATCATATCCCAACTAGCTGTGTTAAAGGCATTCTTTACATCCAGGGTCGCTTTGATGCAGTATTGTTTCGTCCCGTGCCTCCATCTGGTGCCTTGGATGGCGGAAGTTGCCAGGCCAGCAACATTTTCTAGCGCATCTGTTTTTGACCGAGCCTTCCGGAAACCAAATTGGTTAGGTGACAGGCCTCCGACGCTAGCAATAGAAGTCTCCAGTCTAGAGCAAATCAGTTTCTCAAAAACCTTTCCCATGGTGTCTAAGAGACAGATTGGTATATACGAAGATGGTTCGTCTGGTGGTTTGCCAACCTTGGCTAGCAATACCCAGTTCTGGTTCTTCCAGGTTGCAGGGAACGTCTCCTGAATTAAACATTTGTTGTATAATTCGGCAAACGTACTAGGGTGCAAGGCGAGGGCTAATTTTAGCGCACGATTTGGGATCCCGTCCGGCCCTGTAGCTGTGTTAGCTTTAAGACCTCTGAAAGCTACTAAGATTTCTTCGTCTGTAACTAAAACAATTTGAGTGCTCGTTGAGCCCTGGTCAGCAGACTCGGACTCAGGGGCATGAATGGAGCTTAATCTTTCTGGGAAGAGCGTTTCCACAATCGATTTAAGCTCCTAGCGATCCGTAGGCTGCACATGTTTACCTTCGTACTACTTAACTACTATCTTGTATGCTCTGCCCCAAGAGTCACACAACTCTAAGAAACATTCTCTTTTACTTGTTCTAATGGCCGTCTTCAACTGTTTTCTAGCTACCTGGCAAGCTAATAGTTTCTCAAAAAACGTAGACCTACCGCGAGCCCGTTGGTAGCTTCTTCTCGCCTGGATGCATTTGCGTCGGATGTCACTTATTTGTGCATTCCACCAATACGTAGGCTCTTGTTGTCGCGTGAACTGCTTGCGGCGAAACATGCTCCTATTGCAGGCACTCTGAATTTGGGTTACAATTTGGCATGCTCTGCCCTCAGCATTACCAGTTGTGCCCAGAGACTGAATGACCTCTGAAAAGGCCGCGGGATCAAACGTATCCAGCCGATACGATTCCCTCTACAAGGTTGACGCCCTGGCAGGAGTCCCGACTAGAGCTTTCTTACTTGTTTAAATTTATAATATTTATAATTTATTATGTCATTTTAGCTACATTTTATTTACATTCCTAAAATCTAAATTCATTCAGTTTATATTTACATACATATTTAACTACATACTTATTTATCTATATTATTATATCATTATTATTATTATTTTTTTTTTTTGTGGTCAAATTTTTGCATTGCCTGCCGATCTTTCTGAACCCACCCTTCGGTTTTAATAACGTCTGTTAAATATACATTATTAATTTTTTGTCATTAAAAATAAATCTAAGATGCTTTATACATTCCAGATAGAGCATATTTATATTTATAACTCACTGCGAAATACTTTCCTTCAAAATTATGTTCACACAGCACAATAATATCTGAATAGTGACGTGTCACATATGCAATTATGTACTTGTATTTTCACACATTAACACTATACGGATAAAAGGAATAGGCAATAGGGCATACAAACACGAAGTTGATAACAGCTCGATTCTTTCGTAAGAAAAATCTCATGTGTGATGCATTAGAGCCATGGCTCGCAAATAACTGTTAACACTTTTTCGTTGTCTGCAAAAAAGTGTCTTTCACTGACACAGTCAAAAAAACTCAGACAGAAACTGTTTTTGTCGCGTCTGGCTTAGCTCGCTCGCGCTCTGAGGGAGACAGTTATTTTGGTTTTCGTTTCCTCAAGTCAAACACTGATCGTTAGCTTGAGTTAAATGAAGTAACGGTAAGTTGCGTTTGTCTGGGTAATCACGCGCGATTGCTGCGTTCTTTTTGTATGTATGTATGCGTGTATTTACACGCACACACACGTCAAAGTGTTTTTTGCTGAGAGTCTTTGTGTGAGGGAAAATCGTGTTAGTCTTTACGTGACACTCGTGTGAGAGCGTCACATGAATGAGTCATTGCATTGCGTCTGAGCGAAACAGATGCTAAAGAAAACAGAGAGTGACGCTCAGAGCGAGACGTGTCTGCACAATTTTTTGGTTATGATGCGAGGAAGAGAATAAACGAAAGAACGATCAACTCTCATTTGCAAGCTCTGATTAGAGCACATTAGAGAACAAAGGAATTTTGTTCAAATGTCGACCATCTCGGGCGAGCGCATGAAGCGAAATGATTGTTGTTTCGTATATTTTCGTAGCCCGTACTTAAAAGTAAGGAACCGTACGAATACGAAGTTGTCGCAAAATGTTTTACATTGCATGTCCGGTCTATGTGATCTATGGCTAGTGCTATGACTTAAGAAAGCAATTATAACAGTGTATTTAAGGATAGTAAAATGTTTAAACCAGTAATAGATTGAGTTTGTTAGTTTTAACATTTTTAATATTTGGTAAAAATAATATACGGAATGAATAATAAGTTTTAATAAATTAGTTCTTCATTAAATTAATAAAAACTACGAGTACAAATTATTTATCGCTGTATTCTACGGAAGAGCCTTGTTCAGTACACCTACTTCGTTCTACTGATGGTAAAGGAACTCGTTTTCCAGCACATGTTGAGTCGTCCAGATTATTCCATTTGTCGCAAGGTTTTCTTTTGTGTAAAATATTTTCAGAAACAATTATTTTGTCACATCTAATACAGTCATCCCGGGTACCTTTAAATAAAAAATGTTAAAACAAATCAGCTTTGCTTGGCTAGGAGAAACTGTAAACTACGAGAGATTCAAAATTTAGAAATATACATACATATATAATTGTACATAATGTACATATTTAACATTTACACAAAACATCAACATTTTTGTTGTTTGAAAATAATACAAATAAGGGTGCTGTAGATGATGCGACTTTTGAAGATCTGATTTTCCCATCATTATACCCTGAACCCATTTTCAATGGGAAATCAGGGTATAATGGTTTTGTTGAAATGTATGTAACAGGCAGTAGGAGGCGTGGCAGACCCCACAAAGTATATATATTCTTGATCAGGGTGACGAGCTGAGTTGATTTGGCCCTGTCCGTCTGTCCGTCTGTCCGTATGTATGAACGCGTCGATTTCAGAAGATACAGGAGCTAGAGACTTCAAATTTTTTTAAAATGTCCGTAATTACAGCGCGCATATCAAGTTTATCATTAAAAATCGATAACTCATCTCGATCTTTTTTTATCGATAAAAAAAACCTTATCGAAACCCAGTTATAAAATTATATCTTCTACACCTTTATTGCTAGAGTCTCCAAAATTTTAATGTATGCTTATATGCAATTTATACAATTTCGGTTTTTGTTAAAATTTACCCCCCACCTCTAAATTCACCCCCTCACCCTCACTTTTGTAAAAAGCGTATTTCAAATACTAGAGACTTGTGCTTTGGCAATTGCAATGCATATTCATGTTATAATCATAATCTAAAAGTTTCATGAAGATCGTACGTCCATAAAAAAAGTTATTAAACAATTAAGTTCTCATAGTAAGCGCTCACTGCAGCCCATGCGTGTTTATGCGTGGTTGCTTGTGTGTGTATGTGTTTGTGCATGTGTGTGTGTATGTGTGTGTGTGTATGCGTTTGTGTATGTATGCGTGTGTGTGTGTATGTGTGTCTGTATGCGTGTGTGTATGTATGCCTGTGTGTGCGTACGTGCGTGTGTGTGTGTGTGTGTGCGTGTTTCTTGTGTAAGCTGAAAGTCGCGAAAAAGTTTTGAAATATCTATTGCTCCAAGGGTTCAGGGGATCTCGTAGTCGAGCAGTCTCGACTAGAGCTTTCTTACTTGTTTTATGTTTCTGTTATGACATACAATACATATACTCGTGTATAGAAAGGTATATGAGTTAAAGACTACGAAAAAAATAAAATTTTGTACTTTAGATGCAAATATAAAAGTCATTTATTCACCACTGCAGTGGTGGCTTACTATGGAAATTTTATTGATTAATAACTTTTATTGTGGATGGACTATCTTCATGAATATATTATGAATGTAACATATAGTTGCCAAAGCATATGAATCTATATTTAAAGTTTGGCGACTCTAACTTTAAAGGTGTAACAGATATACATTTATCACTGTTAAAAGACACAGTAGGTTGCGCAAAGAGCAGTCCCGTTACTTTTAATGTTAACTAACAGCTCTCTTGTGACGTCACAGTATCAGATTTTGCTATGTTATCCCGGCTGAAGCTTGGAAGGCATTTCAGCAGAGATCGACTAAGTCGTCCAAAACAACCAAAATTAACTATATATAAGGAAATTTCAATAGTAAATACCTTAAAAATGGTCAATCACTAATTTTATAACGATACAATAAAGAAATTAAGTATATAATTGAATGAACTGGGAATGCACAAAAAATGGCCAATAAGTCAGCAGGAATGGTTGATGGACATAGTTAACTGGGTTTTCGCCATCAGTATTGTTTATTTATGCCAATTTACCTACACATTTAAATATAGTACACGTTGAAGCTGCATCAATAAAGGTGCTGCTCACCCCTGCTGTCATGTCAGAAACATCCGGTAGAATGAACTAATATTTGTGTATTAATTTCCAAGTCGTAAACTTGTATGATTATAAGTATTGAAACCTAAGGAAACACATAATCCTCCTGAATCAGCTCTTAAAACTTACACAGAAGCTAACAATGCTGCGTATCATCTATGGCCATCGGATTTGTAATATAAAGAATGTAATTAGTACGTATAATTATGCGGATTGATGGGAAATGCATAATACTTAGTAGTAACTTTTTAGCTTTACAAATTCAAGCCTTAGATAGTAAGGTTAAGTCCATTATATGCAAGAGTAAAAGTGGTCAAGGGATTGCATGATCAATAACTGCTTAGAAAACAATTTAGAGTATAAAAATTAGCAAAAACCTTTATATTTTCCGATTCGTGAATCTATATAGAACATGTGATTAGCCGCCCAGTTCGTTTTATTTAGTCTACTAGTTTTAAGACAAATAACAGTGTCAAACAGTGTTGCTTGATTTTCATACAAATTCAAACGCGCGCCCACCATTTTCGGAAATAATGACGTCACGCTGTCAAATCAGCTGTTCGCTTTGCATAACCACTAACCAGAGAACACATAGACCGGACACGTAGTGTAAAGCGTTTTGCACACTTTTTTTCGAACGTTAACAACCCAGACAACTTCGTATTCGCTCGGCTCCTCACTTTTAGGTTTGGGCACTAACCAGAGAACACATAGACTAGACAACTAGTGTAAAGCTTTTTGCACGCTTTTTTTGAGGCTTTACAACCCCAGACAGCTTTGGACTCGCTCGGCTCCTTACTTTTAGGTTCGAGCTACGAAAAAATACGAACGCACAATCATTTCGCTTCATGCGCTCGACCGAGGTGGTAAAATTTTGAACAAAAGATCCCTCTATGCTCAATGTTTCCCTTGCTCTCTCTCTCTCTCGATGCTCTCTGCTCTCTCGAATGTGTATGTATGTATGTATGTATGCATGTGAGGCTCACATTGTGAGCACAAGCAGCAGCTCACGAAAATTGAAATTTCGTCGCAGCAAGAACCCATGCCTTCCCTTCTGTGTGAAGAGTATACCGAACTTTTCGAACCGTTTGCCAAGCTCCTACAAAATATTTGCGTTTTCGTTATTATTTGTGGGAAGGGTATGAAAGCGTTGGTGCTCATAATGGAAATGTTTTTGCGACGAGCATGCACACACACTTACAGTATGCTACATGAACTATGAGCATTTGTATGCCTGTGTGCAAAGCCCTTGCTGGCTATAGCAATTTGAAATCCTAGCATTTGCATTTGGTCGATCTTGTGAACTCCTCACACTTACATAAATATGTTTGATTGTCTGTACGCAGGGGCCGCGATGCTCACAAATGATGGGGTAATCATTGTAGAAGCAGTTCAGTGCCTTTATATGTATGTGCGTGTGTGTATGTTTATAAGTGTATGCATGCGACATGAGCATTGACGAGTGCCTACGACAACTTAGAATTGTGTGAACGATTTTGGGTTTGACAGGAAGAGGCGCGCTTATAATTAAGTAGATGATTTTATTTCAATGATCGTGGGTTTGCCTATCAGAATGATTTTTGCTAGAAATGTAGTACCTGATCAATCCCAGTGGCCAAATTGGAATGCGATTTTCGATCCCTTGTACCTGCACATATACAGGTGAAATTTACCTTTTTAATAAGAAGCATATGTATGTACATACATACATATACTGGCTAAATGGACCCATTATAAAGGGTGCACAGGTAAGTGTGTGTGCATGCTCGTCGCAAAAACATTTTCATTATGCGCACAACCCTTTCATACCCTTCCCACAAATAATAACGAAAACGCATGGCAAACGGTTTGAAAAGTTCGGTATACTCTTCACTCAGAAGGGAAGACATGGGTTCTTGCTGCGAAGAAATTTCAATTTTCGTGAGCTGCTGCTTGTGCTCACAATGTGAGCCTCACATGCATACATACATATACACATTTGAGAGAGCAGAGAGCATCGAGAGAGAGAGAGAGAGCAAGGGAAACATTGAGCATAGAGGGATCTTTTGTTCAACATTTGACCATCTCGGTCGAGCGCATGAAGCGAAATGATTGTGCTTTCGTATATTTTAGTAACCCAAACCTAAAAGTGAGGAGCCGAGCGAATACGAAGTTGTCTGGGGTGTTAACGTTCGAAAAAAAGTGTGCAAAACGCTTTACACTACGTGTCCGGTCTATGTGTTCTCTGGTTAGTGGCATAACCTACTATCACTCAATCGTGTACATTTATTACTGGTTTTCGATTATGTTTTTAATCGATAGCAAAATAACGGGGAAAGTTATCAAGTCTTAAAGCAAAACTCGATATGCGCGTCGTATACACGGACCTAGGAAAAACAATTTCAAGACTAGCAATTCGACTCAGCTCTTTGGGAAGAGTATGAAAACGTTTATGCGCATAAACAATATGATTTCGCGACGGGCAAGCACACACACACTTGCAGTCTCTTGAATCATGTGTGAGCATTTGTGGCTGGGAAGGAGCGCTAATAATATGGATGCGCACTGCAAAGCGTGCCAGACTAACATTTTGAGTAGGCTGGCGTCACTTAAGCAGCATGCGGCTACACAAAAACAAAGATTTAATAATTTTGCCCGTTTCTAATCCGTCGTGTGAACGCATATTCTCTCAAATTAATTTAATCAAAACGAAAAATCGAAACCGCTTTAAAAATGTAAATATATCACATATATTACATGTACAATAATCATTGCGCGAAAATGGGTGCAATAATTTTAAGCCCAGTGAACAAGTGTTATTTAAAGATTTCAACAAATTGAATTTAAGCTGCTCTGACGAAGAAGGCTAGTAAATATAATTAAATGATCTTAAGAGAAACTAGCAAGACTGAACAAAGAAGTTCCTTTATTATTTTATTTTAAGAAAATGTTACAAAATGAATTTTAAGCATTTAATTAATTTTAAGACTTTAAATATATATTGAAATATGGAATTGAATACGAATGCATATTGTTCTAGTTTTATGTTGGACTGAAATATTATTAATTTTTTAAAATGAAATAAACAACAAACATTTTTTGCAATGGGAAAACCCTTATTTTTTCTATATATAATAAGTCAGTTATTATTTTATTATAATTTGAGTTTCCAGACGATTTATTTGTTATGGTATTTATAGTGGTATTTTGTAAAATATGAAATAGTATTTTATAGTATATTTTTGAGACCAAATTTGTATTTTTCGTTTGGTCCGGCGCGGTCACCCTGATCCATATTTCTTACATACATACGTGTACATATTTTTTTCTTATTTTAAGGAAAGATTACTGAATTATCTTTATTTTTAATTTTATCCTACTTATTGTATTATTGTCTATACTCTTACCATCGTGGGTTTTCATGTGTGCTCTCAGGTTGCACGCTAATGCAAATTTTTTTCCACATAATGCACAGCCATGCGGTTTATCCCCTAATTAAATAAAAAATGTAAAATAAATAAACATACATTTGGTATGCATTTAAATTATATGTAAAAAATCCATTAAATAATAAATTTTTAAATTTCTTTGTATTTTAATATGATAATTGCAAACATTCCTGCTATACAAACAAATAAGAAAGCTCTAGTCGAGATTGCTCGACTACGAAATCCCCTGAACCCTTCTAAGAATTGATATTCCACAATAATTATTCCCACTTTTACACAAGAAACACACACATAGGCCTGCACGCATAAACACGCATGGATTGCAGTGTGGGTTTACTACTACTATTTAATTGTTCAATAACTTTTCTTGTTGATGAACTATGCTCATGAAACTCATGATCATTAATATAACATTAAAGTACGTGTATATGCCAAAGCACGTCTCTAGTATTTGAAATACGCTTTTTACAAAGGCGATGGTGAGGGGGTGGATATAGGAGTAGGGGATAAATTACAACAAAAATCGAAATTATATAAAATACATAAAAGTCTACATTTAAATTTTGAAAGCTCAATCTCTAAAGGTGTAGGAGATATAATTAAATAACTAGCTTTCGATAAGGGGTTTGATCGATAATAAAATATCGGGAGTAGTTATCGATATATAAAGAAAAACTTGATATGCGCGTGATATACACGGACCTAGAAAAAAAAAGTCTCTAGCTCTTATATCTTCTGAAATCGACGCGTTCATACATACGGACAGACGGACGGACAGACGGACGGACGGACGGACGGACGGACAGACAGACGGACAGGGCCAAATCAACTCAGCTCGTCGCCCTGATCAAGAATATATATACTATGTGGGGTCTGCCACGCCTCCTTCTGCCTGTTACATACATTTCAACAAAACCACTTTACCCTGATTTCCCATTTTCAATGGGTTCAGGGTATAAAAAGTAAAATAAATAAATAAATGTAACGAAAGTAAGAGAGAGACCAGATGATTGTGGAACCACCCTCACCTAAGTAGGCCTTACACCAAAAAGGATCCTGAGGGCTTCCCAAGCCATATAAAATAATAAAAACTGTTTGCCGGTTCGGTAACAAAAGATAATACAACTAGTAATCGGTAATTCAAGTAATTCTATAACAGACATCGCAATAACACACGTAGTAATACACATAACACACGCAATTCAATTAGTAATTCAATGAAATACTATAAAAGAAAAAATCAAATTAAGACTAAGGACAAAAAAAGATTTGCAAAAGACGAAGTAAAGGAAAACCGCAATGTGACAATCAAAACAAAACTGGAAAAATTCTTCATAAATCACACTTAAGAAAATAGTATATCCATCCTAGTTTCGATCATTCATGGTAATAGGGATTTCTAAGATGCCAGAGGGAATGAAATAAATGTGCTTACAATGTTGGATGTATTGTCACAACCACAAATGAATACTAAATGTATGGAACTATGAATGCTTTGAATTAACTTGAAGGTGGATATCGATGGCCCTCTTTCTGCTAATTTATGGACTCTCGAACTATCGACTATGGATAATAAATTTATATTGGATAAATATCATTATATTGGGCAATTTATATTGGATAAATATCATTATATTGGGCAATTTATGTTGGATGAATATCATTATAATGGACATATGCACCCTGATCTGCGGACGCAGATATTTAGATGGGAAAGAGTTAAGACTTTCGACAATCTAAGGAGGCTGGAGAGTCCAGTCAGACATTCAAGGGGAGAACTTAACCAGTAGAACAGATTTAGTTCAGTTTATATTCGGACTAGAGAGAGTTTAGACCTATTGTTCCAAATTATATAAAATATACTAGTTGTCCCGGCGAACTTCGTACCGCCTAACAGTCTCTATATATATAAAACAAAGTCGAGTTTGTTACAAAACTTATAATTCGAGATCTGCTGCACCAATTTTCATGGTTTTTGATTTGTTGGAATTGTCTCCGCCCCGAATAGCAGTATGTATTTTAAAAATACTGAAAAATTTGGGAATACTTGAAAAATACGTTATTTTCCCTAAAAGTTATTTAATTTCGGAGCTGTCAAATTTTTGTATTAAAATCAGTAAGTAATGTCGTGTTACCTTTCAGCTGAACTAATTTAGGCTTCTATGAAAATACAAAAAAAATATAAATATAGATAATTGTTAGAATTTTCACGAATCATCAAACAATATGCGTAATAATTCATCGAACTAACCTTCTTGGTAGTTTCCCCACCTGAAACAAATACAGTAAAATTTGTATTTTAGAACCCCTAATAAGCTACTCCCTACTAAATTATGAGTGAGAAATTTTTTGGTGTACCAAAAGCAAACAGAATAAAATGTATATCAAGTTAAAATGAAAACAATGATATTGATCTTACCATTCAATTGATTAATCATTTTGATATAAAAGTGATATCCATCGTCTCCTTGCCAAAACATACACACATACACAAACATTTACATACATATACACACACAAGCATAAACACGCATGGGCGGCAGTGAGCGCTTACTATGAGAACTTAATTGCTTAATAACTTAATAACTTCATGAAACTATCAGATTATGATTATAACATGGATATGCATGTAATTGCTAAAGCACAAGTCTCTAGTATTTGAAATACGCTTTTTACAAAAGTGAGGGTGAGGGGGTGAATTTAAGGGTGGGGGGGTAAATTTTAACAAAAACCGAAATTGTATAAATTGCATATAAGCATACATTAAAATTTTGGAGACTCTAGCAATAAAGGTGTAGAAGATATAATTTTATAACTGGGTTTCGATAAGGTTTTTTATCGATAAAAAAGATCGGGATGAGTTATCGATTTTTAATGATAAACTCAATATCCGCGCTGTAATTACGAACATTTTACAAAAAATTTGAAGTCTCTAGCTCTTATATCTTCGGAAATCGACGCATTCAAACATACGGACAAACATGCATACAAGTGCTTCTACAAGTTATATCCCAAAATTGTGAGCAGCGCCTCCCATACGTACACACAATCAAATGTTTATACATACATACATACATACATACATATGTATGTGAGCACTTCACAAGATCGACCAAATGCAAATGCTGGGATTTAAAATTGCTACAGGCAGAAAGAGCTTCGCACACAGGCATACAAATGTTCATAGTACATGCAGCATACTGTAAGTGTGTGTGTGCATGCTCGTCGTGAAAACATTTTCATTATGCGCACCAACGCTTTCATACCCTTCCCACAAATAATAACGAAAACGCATGTCAAACGGTTTGAAAAGTTCGGTAAACTCTTCACACATAAGGGTAGGCATGGGCTCTCGCTGCGAAGAAATTTCAATTTGTGAGCGCTGCTTGTGCTCACATGCATACATACATATACATATTTGAGAGAGCAGAGAGCATCGTGAGAGAGAGAGAGCAAGGGAAACATTCAGCGCAGAGGGATCTTTTGTTCAACAGTCGACCATCTCGGTCGAGCGCATGAAGCGAAATGATTGTGCTTTCGTATATTTTCGTAGCCCGAACCCAAAAAGTGAAGAGCCGAGCAAATACGAAGTGTCTGGGAGATAACTCCCGACAAAAGTGTGCAAAACGCTTTACACTACTTGTCCGGTCTATGTGTTCTCTGGTTAGTGATAGAACTGACTTGCGTCGCACACTTATTCTTTTGTGCCTACCAACGAACCACGCTCGGGGACAGCGTCGTAACGCTGTCGCCGCGCTAAAACGGGACTTTCCAAAACTACAAAATGCCATCAGCCAATCGCATCTCAAGTAAAGGCTGATGCAATCTTCACATTATGATGAAATTACATTCTTGCGAAAAGCCTCACACACACAGCACGAACTGCACGCGCCGACATATGTATGCATGTGGGCACAAGCAGCAAGAACCCATGCCTTCCCTTCTGAGTGAAGAGTATTCCGAACTCTTCAAGCTGTTTGCCATGCTCGATCAGAATGTTTGCGTTTTCGTTATTATTTGTGGGAAGGGTACGAAAGCGTTGGTGCGTATAATGAGCATTTGTATGCCTGTGTGCGAAGCTCTTGCTGCCTATAGCAATTTTAAATCCCAGCATTTGCATTTGGTCGATCTTGTGAAGTGCTCACATACATATGTATGTATGTATGTATATACATTTTATTGTGTGTACGCATGGGATGCGATGCTCACAACTATGGGATATCACTTGTAGAAGCAATTGTATGCCTATGTGCCTTTACATGTGCGTGTGTGTATGTGTGCTTGAAGCCTGTATCCAATATACATGTGTATTTACATATTTATTTATTTCTAACTATTTCAATAATTTTTCGCGTCTTTCTGCTTACACAAGACACACGCACACACACACACGCACATGTAAAGGCACATAGGCATTAAATTGCTTCTACAAGTTATATCCCAAAATTGTGAGCAGCGCCTCCCATACGTACACACAATCAAATGTATATACATACATACATACATACATACATATGTATGTGAGCACTTCACAAGATCGACAAATGCAAATGCTGGGCTTCAAAATTGTTACAGGCAGCCAGAGCTTCACACACAGCCATACAAATGCTCATAGTACATGTAGCAAGGGACAGTGTGTGTGTATGCTCGTCGCGAAAGAATTTTCATTATGCGCACCAACGTTTTCATACCCTTTCCACAAATAATAACGAAAACGCAAACATTTCGCATGAGCATAGCAAACGATTTGAAAAGTTAGGGAAAAGTTAGAAGGGAAGAAACGGGTGTCTAACGCGACGAAATTTCAATTTTCGTGAGCTGCTGCTTGTGCTGACATGCATACATACATATTTGAGAGAGCAGAGAGCATCGAGAGAGAGAGAACAAGGGAAACATTGAGCATAGAGGGATCTATTGCTCAATATTTGACCATCTCGGTCGAGCGCATGAAGCGAAATGATTGTGCTTTCGTATATTTCCGTAGCCCGAACCTAAAAGTGAAGAGCCGAGCAAATACGAAGTGGTCTGGGAGATAACTCCCGAAAAAAAGTGTGCAAAACGCTTTACACTACTTGTCCGGTCTATGTGTTCTCTGGTTAGTGATATGAATCTACATTAAAAAGACATAGCAGATATAAATTTATTACTGGTTTTCGATAATGTTTTTAACCGATAAAATATAACTGGGCAAGTTATCGATACTTAAAACAAAACTCGGACACTGACCAGAGAACACATAGACTAGACATGTAGAACAAACTTTTCCAACACCGAAAAAATGCGCTGAAGAGACCGGACAACTTCGTATTTGGTCGGCTCGGCCGTTTGAGGCTCAAGCAGTGAAAATAAGGCAAGACAAAATCAGTGCGCTGCGACTGCTGCCACGAAATGCACACATTATCAAATGAAGCACGGTTATGCGCTCATTTTCCCTTCCTCACTCTCTCCCTCTCTTTATTATCTCTCTCTCTCTCTCTCTCTCTCTCTTATGGTCTCTCAAATAGCAGCAGCGCACAGAAATTGAATATTGTTCGCGACGATCCCAGCTCTTTCCTCTTGAGTGAAGGGTATACCGAAATCATAAAAGCATTTGTCACGTTCATGCAAACAAAATGTAAGCGATTCGATGGTTATTCGTGGGAAGGGTATGAAAGCGTTGATACGCATAAACAATATTATTTCGCGACGGGCAAGTACACACACACTTGTAGTCCCTTGCTACATGTATGAGCATTTGTGACCTGCGTGCGTTACTCTTGCTGCTTATAGCAATTTTAAAGCCCAGCATTTGCATTTGGTCGGTCTTACGGACTGTCATAACCACTTTAAACAGATGTACTATGTATGAACATACATACATATGTACATAAGTACATTTATATATTATTATTGCTAATCATGTTTATAAATGTGTTTATACCAGTAAATAATTATATATAATTAAAATTATTTTATACACATTTTTAACCGAACAAATTATCGTAAAACACTACTAACTTTATTAAATGCATTGCAATATATGAAATACACATGTCATATTATACTGAAGCTTTACTCATAATTGTCAAAAATTTCTAATTAAGTCATAATGGCCCATTTGATAGTCACCCTACGATTCAAATCATACAAAATTTACAAACTACTAATTCCAGAGACAATTAGCTTGCCATCCAATACAAGCATACACATACGCAAATGTATGTATGCATGTGCTCACTTCACAAGGCAAGTAATAGGAAGTGCACTTGTTACTTTAGTTAGTCAGCTACTTAAATGTAAGTCTTTGAAGTCTCTAGCTCTTATATCTTCTGAAATCGACGTGTTCAAACATACTGACAGACGGACAGATGGACGGACAGACAGACAGACAGACAAACGGACAGAGCTAACTCAGCTCGTCGCCCTGATCAAGAATATATATACTTTGCGGGGTCTGCCACGCCTCCTTCTGCCTGTTACATACATTTCAATAAAACCTTTATACCCGGATTTCCTATTGAAAATGGGTTCAGGGTATAAAAATTTGAAGATGCATATTCTTACTGCTATTATTTCGCTTCAAAGTAAAAAATTAAAATTTTTTCCCTGTCTAAACACTTTCTTGCCAAATAAATAGTAATATCTATATATATAAAAGAGAGTTGTGTAAAAGTGTACAGAGACTTATAACTTGATATGTGCTGGACCAATTTTCATTGTTTTTGATTTGTTGGATTTGTTTCCGCCACGAGTAGGTCAGTAGATCTTTAAAATGCTGAAAAAATTTGACGAATACTTGAAAAACGCGGTTTTTCCCTAAAGATTCAAATTTCCATTGATACTCAGTAGGCTTGATAACAGTGACAGTTTCGGTCCTGTATAGAAGTAAATAAACAAATGTAGTCAGTCAGTCTACGGCACAGCCTCAGGCGAACCTGACTATTCATAAAAAAAAGCACATTTGATAAAAATAATACGCGTGCGTACAAAAGCTAAATATCTCGAAAGTTCAGGTATTTGTTTGTCTCAAACATAAATTTGTGTAAATTATTTATATTTATATTTCTCGATTGTTTTATGTGGTTTTGTGCGAGGGCATATTCAGTGTTACTATTGATAAAAATGCCGCGTCCTAGAAGATCTAATCTTTCCCGGCGGACCCATAATGCAATTAGGCATCGGAATATCACGAGTCAATTATCTGACGAAGAACGAGAAATCGCCCGAGAAAGGCGCCGCGTTAGTACCCAGCAAAGAAGGGCCCTAATTCGTGCTTCTCAAAGAGAGGCAGCCCGTGAAACGGCAATAAGAAATGGTTCAAGGATTGATTTGAATCGAGCAGCGTTTCGATATGATTGCACCATTGACTACAGCTTGAATCGTTTAGTTTGCATTGGTCCAATGGACGTTGTTTGCCAGCATTGTGGCGCATTGAAGTTTGCTGGTGAAACGCCCGGTTTGTGCTGCCTTAGTGGTAAAGTGACATTGCCATTAGTGGTCCCGCCACCAGAGCCATTGCGTTCCCTGCTTTATGGCGAAACACTAGAATCACGACATTTTCTAGCGAACACTCAAAAATACAATGCCTGTTTCCAAATGACTTCATTTGGGGCGGAAATTATTGGAGTCGGATATAATCCGACATTTAAGGTAATTTACGTTAAAAATTTTATTTTCTATGACTGTCAAAAAAAAAAAATAATTTTTTTGGAATAATGTAGTTTGTTAAATTTCTGTAAAAAGTATTTGTAAATCAAACTATAACTATGGCTTTGAATTTAAAGATTCAAGGCCAGATTTGCTATCGCATTGGATCATTGCAACCTATTGAAGATGCACAGCACAAATTCTGGCAAATATACTTCATGGGCAATATAGAAGAACAACTTGACTGGCTTCACGAACATCATGCATTGGTCAAGCGTTCAAGACTGCATTAGAGCGCATGCCAAGAGATGACTATAAAGTAGTAATCTGAGCAGATAAAGGACCAGCTGGAACACATGAACACATTTAATGCTCCAACAATCGATGAAGTGGCAATCTTGATTGTTGGTGAAAGCTTGGAAGCACGCGATATTGTGCTTGCACGACGCAGTACTGGGCAACTACAAAGAATATCTGAAACGCACCGTTCAAATGACGCTTTACAATACCCACTGATGTTTTGGCAAGGAGACGATGGATATCACTTTAATATCAAAATGATTAATCCATTGAATGGTAAAATCATTGTTTTCATTTTAACTTTATATACATTTCATTCTGTTTGCTTTTGGTACACAAAAAAGTTATCACTCTTAATTTAGTAGAGAGTAGCTGTAAGAGTCGTAAACCTATTAGGGGTTCTAAAATAAAATTTTTACTGTATTTGTTTCAGGTGAGGAAACTGCCTTCGCCATGACGATAAACAAATCACAGGGTCAATTGTACGTGGCATGCTCACGTGTTGGCAAACCATCCGCATTATTTGTTCTTGCACCCGACCAAAAAACGAAGAATGTCGTTTACCACAAGGTGCTTGAATGAAAATCCGATTAATAAATTAATCAGAGTGTATCCCAACCTGAACAACATAGCTTTCAACAATTTTTGACCTAGAAATAATGGATAGGGCAATGCAACGTTTGCCGGGCCAGCTAGTATGTATATATATATAATATATATGTATCTTTTGTATACCGATTGTGGGCGTGTCAAATCAGAAATTGGTTTGTGAATGAGTATTCTGGAGTCAGTAACGTATGATTGCACCTTTCTTACTTGTTTTAATTAAATTTAGTTAGGACTTACCACTGTGCAGAAACAAATGATTTTTCAAATTCGTCTGCTTCGAAAATCCACGGAAGCAAATTGTACATTTAAATGGCCAGGTTCCACTGTGAACGTAGTTGTGTGACTTTAAATCGCCAGGAGTTGGAAATGATTTAGCGCACAAATTGCACTTGTGAGGTTTTTCCTTTTTTGTGAAAGAAAAAAGTAATTATAATATTATAATTTTAAAATTGTAAAATAATTTAAAGTTCTAAATACTTTTAGCCTTTTTAGGTAATTATTCATTAATTTCTTGTCTAGACTTCCCCCTTTTTGCTGGTACCTAACTCCTTCGAGAAACTTCGCTTCTTTTCTGCTTACACAGACCCAATAAAATACATATACGTACATAATTACAATACATACTTATTAGAGCGCCTGTATGTGATCTCTTAAGCCAAATAAGCTGTATACTCATTTATAAAATTTCTCTTAGGACCCTGTTTTATGTCCGTCCGTCCATCAGTATATATGAACGCTTCGATTTCATAACCTAAAACAGCTAGGGGCTTTAAATTTGTAAATTTTGTGCACACGCAGAAAATCAATAAAAAACAAGTAAGAACGTTGCAGTCGGGCGTTACCGACTGCGGAATACTCATTCACATCCCATCAACAATTTAGTAGTTAAGTTTCGCTCTAATACTGTAGAATATACAGGTTTTTCCGATTTGCCACGCCCCAACTGGGCGTAGACACCTCATTTTTGGTCAGTTTTTAGAAAGAGATAACGGTACCCTAACTGCAAAGTTTGAATGCTTACCCTCAAAGAATGTGAAAATACCAGGGTATTTTTCGATATGCCATGCCCCTAAAGAGGCGTAAAAATTATTTTTGGGGAATCGATAGAGGAGGCTACCAGTAACTCAACTATCCAAATTTGAAGCTTCTAGCTATTATACTTTAGGAGATATAAACTTTTGCGGTTTGCCACGCCCCCTGTGGGCGGACATATATCCGACAAAACTTTTTGGTCTTGGGTGATCAGTCCGAGTATATATACAAAATTTGAGGTCTCTGCCATCAATAGTGTCCAAAATATAGGAGAATTTAAAAAATCACTATATCTTCAGGTCCGATTTTCCACGCCCCCAATGGTCGTAGACTTATAATTTATCTTCAGACTTTATAGAATCATACTATTAGCTGACGTGCAAAATTTCAGCATTCTAGGTTTACAACTTTAGGAGATACAGTTTTATCCGATTTGCCACGCCCCCAATGGGCGTAGATATATCCGCCATAGCTCGTGATCCTTAGTGGTCGATGCGGATCTATATTCCAAATTTCAGCTTTCTAGCTCTTTAACTAACATGATTTCTGGTATATCGGAAAATGCATTTTCCGATTTGCCACGCCCCTAGTGGGCGGATCGGGAAAATTTTAACACTTTATAAATCGGAGATATACACGAGTATGTGTTCCAAATTTCAAGTCTCTAGCTTCAATAGCGCCGAAATAGATTGCGTTCATACGGACAGACGGACGGACAGACAGACAGACGGACGGACAGCAAGACGGACATTGCACAAAACCAATATACTGATTCACTTTCGTGAATGAGTATAATGATTGGTTTTAAGATGGTGAATCTTAAAATAAACTTAATAAGCTCGTATTTGTAAATATGTGCCCTTGTATAAATAGAAAAGAAGCGACAAATTATTTGAATGTTAGTTTCTCGAAAGGGGATGCCATGGGCAAGCAGTTTCAACCAGAGCATTCTTAGTTGTTATACACTGAACCAATTTTCAATGGGAATACTCAATGGTATACTCGGCTCGTTAAAAGTATGTAACAGGCCTGGCAGACCAGGACGACGAGCTGAGTCGATTCATCCCTGTTCGTCTGTCTGTCTGTCCGCCCGTCCGTATGTATCACCGCGTCGAAGAAGATATGAGCTAGAAACTTAAAATTGTATTATAATTCACGAAAGTGAAATGAGTATACTTGTTTGGTGCATGTCCGTCCGTGAATTCGTATGAGCGCAGTTCTAAATGTGTAAGGCTAGAATGCTAAAATTTTGCTAATGCTACGATTCTATAAAGATTGATGAAAAAGTTATATGTCTACGCCTACTGGAGGCGTGGCAAGTCGGCCCTGAAGATATAGTGACTTTTTAAATTCTGGTATATATATGCGGGTTGAACACCTAAGTCCAAAGAGCTATGGTGAATATATCTCCGCCCAAATGTGTCATGGCAAACCGCAAAAGCTTATATCTCCTACAGTTTAAGAGCTATAAGTATTAAATTTAGATAGTTGAGTTACTAGTAACTTCCTCTATCGATGACCCAAAAATAGTTCTAAGAACTAGCTAACGGTAACCACTGACCAGAGAACACATAGACTAGACATGTAGTACAAAGTTTTTCAACACCGAAAAATCTGTCTCCTAGGGCCTATCAATTTCGTATTTGCTCGGCTCTTCACTTTTTAGGTTCGGGCTACGAAAATATGCGAAAGTACAATCATTCCGCTTCATGCGCTCGACCGAGATGGTCAAATGTTGAATAAAAGATGCCTCTATGCTCAATTTTTGTTCTTGCTCTGTCGCTCTCTCTGCTCTCTGCTCTCTCAATATGTATATGTATGTATGCATGTGAGCACAAGCAGCAGCTCACGAAAATCGAAATTTCTTCGCGTTAGACTGCCGTTTCTTCCCTTACGTGAAGTGTATTCCGAACTCTTCAAGCCGTTTGCCATGCGTTTTCGTTATTATTTGTGGGAAGGGTATGAAAGCGTTGGTGCGCATAATGAAAATGTTTTCGCGATTAGCATGCATACACACTCTCGCTTGCTACATGTACTATGCAGTGTTGCCAGATTAGCTATTTAATAGCATTTTTAGCTATTTTTGAACCCTAAATGCTATGAAAATTTTGAAAATGCTATTAGCTATAAATTTAGCTATTTTACAAACGAATATTTTGAATTTGATTTTAGTATTTAAAGCAAAAAAAAAAAAACATTTTTCGATTAAGTCCCAAATTGTACGTAATGATCTGCGCGATACTACCACCACGACTTTGTCGTAATTATACCATCACTAGTTGTGAATTTATACCATCGCTAATTCTTCTTGCGCAGCAATGGCAAATGCTGCCATGATTATACCGTGCCTTCCAAATATTTAAAAATGATTCCAGTTAATCAAAAATTTAATTCTGATGATGATTTGGATGTGGACCAAATTGTAACATTATTAAATAACATTTAAAAATAAAATTTAAAGTAAATGCATAATGCATAAAGGTTTCAGCTATTTTGTAAGCTATTTTAAAATATGTTTAGCTATTTTCAGCTATTTTTTAGAGACGATTTTGCTATTTTTATGTCTCAAAACCTGGCAACACTGGTACTATGAGCATTTGTATGCCTGTGTGCGAGGCTCTTGCCGCCTGTAGCAATTTTACAGTCCAGCATTTGCATTTGGTCGATCTTGTGAAGTCCTCACATACATATGTATGTATGTATGTATATACATTTGATTGTGTGTACGCATGGGATGTGCTGTTCACAATTATGGGATATCACTTGTAGAAGCATTTGTATGCCTATGTGCCTTTACATGTGCGTGTGAGTATATCTTTGTTTGTATGCTTGGGAGATGAACATTGGCGTGTGCCTACCTCAACTTTTAATGGTGTGAACGATTTTGGGTTTTAATTGAAGAGGCGCGCTTATATTTAAATAGCGGACTAACTAAAGTGACAGGTGCACTTCCCATTACTTTTGATACGTTTTTTACTTGCATGCACCTGTATATGTATGTACATATATGAACGGGTACAGGGGATCGAAAATTTTATCCCATTTTTTCCACTGAGTTTAATCTTTAAAAATGCATTCTGATAGGCAAACCCACAGTCATTGAAATAAAATCAGGTTCTTAAAGATAAGCGCGAGTTACCCAGTCACTATACCACACACATATATGTACATACATGTGTGTATGAGTTACTCGCCGGCCCGTTCTATGCGCTCTGCGTTTTTTGTCCTTCTCTCTCTCTCTTTATGGGCTCTCAAATCATCAAGCTCAGCATCGCACAAAAATGAAATTTGTTCGCGACGATCCCCCATTTGAGTGAAGATTACACCGAAATTTTAAAAGCGTTTGCCACGCCCATGCAAACAAAATGTAGCGTTTCGATGGATATTCGTGGGAAGGGTATGAAAGTTTTGATGCGCACAAAGAATATGATTTCACGACAAGCATGCACACACACTTGCACACTTAGTACATGTATGACCAAATGTATGACTGTGAGGGAAGCTCTTGCTGCCAGTTGTACACATAAAGAATACATTTTCCCGACGAGCATGCACACACACATTTATAGTATGGGCTTTTGTCTGCAGCCGTCGCGAAACTCAATTCTCTCTCAATACGTTCGTCAAATGTCCGTTGTAGTCCCGTTTTATATGTATTTGCTATTATGTATGTGTTAGTGTGGGAAACGATTCTTAGTAAGAATTTCTTACTGCCTGTGGTATATTGTAAGTGTGTATGTTCATAATACGTGAACATTGGCGTGTGGCTGACACGGGCTTTTAATTGTGCGAGCGATTTCGAATTAAATCTGCAAAAGGGGGTGCTAACCGACCTTTTATTATCACTTCAGAGTTTTCTATTGTTAATTCTGCCAAAATTTATATAAGTTTTTTTTTTTTAACTATGGCTGAAACAAGTGCTATAAAAAAATCAACCGTTGGTGTCAAAAAATGTTAACAGAGAAATGGCGGGAAATGCATTATTGAAACGAGTGGCGCGAGTTATAGGAACAGTTCCATTCATTCTCCGGTTAGCTTATTTGCGTTTCCGTCTAAAGAATATTATTTAAACAAGTGGATTATAGCATGCAATTTACCTAATAATTTCGACCGGAAAAGGGCTAGAATATGCAACAGGCATTTTGAACGAAAATATATTGGGAAACGTTATTTAAAAGCCAATGCAGTTCCAACTTTACATTTGGGCAATTCAAATTTGATTTCAAATAATAATGCTGACGTAAGTGATGACATTTATTCATTGGACATACAGGAGGAAGCTATTACTCCTCATAGCTATCAAAAGAAATGCTTAAATAAAGTAGTGGATGACTTTATGAAGCCATCTGACACAGAACAGCAGCATCAGAGCAGCAATATTCAAACTCAAAGTGACGGGGAAGAAAATTTAGAGAATTTTCTGAGCTTTGACAATAGTTTACAAAATCAATTGTGGCAAGATTTAAGCGCTAGTAGGTCTTCTTTTTGTTCAAATTTTTTGAAAAGAGAGCAAAATGAGGTATATTATCGTAAAAAATATTATGAAATGAAAGTAGCTCTTCAGAATGTTCAGAATAAGAATTATAATTTGAAAAAAAGGTATTCATTTTTAAGAAATGCTCATAGGCAAAGAAACATTTACCAAAGAGCCAGAAAGGAGAAAAACAATTTACCTCATGTTTCAGACCAATCAAAGGTCTTATGTAAAATGCTTTTTTTTTTTTTAAATCAGGTTTATAACAGCGCTGAAAAAGTTATTTCGCAAAATATGCATTTCTACTCAGCTAGGGCATATGATTACCTTAGGGATGTTCTTAATTTAAGACTCCCGTGTAAGAAACAATTAAATCGCTGGGCGATTTTAAAAAATTTAGTTCCTGGATTTAATCCAGAGCTATTAGAAAACTTGAAGGACATTGTCGGAAAAATGAGCGCCAAGGAAAAATATACCGTATTAGTTTGCGATGAAATTAAAGTAAAGAGAGGTCTTCAGTATAATTCATCTCTTGACGAGATACAGGGATTTGAAAACGATGGCATAAAAAGGACTAAGTTTTTAGGACAGCAAGTCTGTGTTTTCCTTGTTAGGAGGCTGTTTGACAATTGGAAGTATGTTTTAAGCTATACGGTTTCAGCCCGTGGCATAAATCATACTGACCTAAAAAAGAAATTTGAAGAAAATATTGGACTATCGCAAGCATTGGGGCTTAAGTCAAAGCCGTTGTTTGCGATCAGGGATCCAATAATAAAGCAGTGTTTAATAGATGGGGTATTGATTTAAACAATCATAGCTTTGAGGTTAATGGTGAAAAATTTTTTGCGATATTCGATGCACCGCATCTTGTAAAATCCCTTAGAAATATTCTTTTAAAGAATAATATTTTAGCACCAGAAGGTACAGTTTCATGGGGAATAATTAGAAGATTATATGAAACTGAGACCAAGAATTTAACACGTTTATGTCCGAAATTGACCTTAAAACATGTCAGTCCGAATTGCTTTGAAAAAATGAAAGTGAAATTTGCCACACAAATCTTTAGCCACAGTGTAGATGCTGCGATACGCACAGTTGTCGAAACAGGTGGGTTTGCCGATTGCAAAGATAGTGCAGTTGCAACGGCAATATTTATAGATACAATTAATAATCTTTTTGATTGCTTAAATAGTCATGTATTATTTGATAGCAATCCTTATAGATGTGCCCTTAGGGAGAATAATAATGTCCATGAGTATCTTCAGGAAATGCGTGATTATTTCCTAAATCTGCATTATCCACACAAAGTATATTGCATTGATGGGATGTTGATTACAATCTCATCGGTAATTGCTTTGGCGGAAGATATTTGGAATAACAACACTGATATTTTCTTTGTTGCCACATCCAAATTAAATCAGGACCCGTTGGAGAATTTATTTTATTTGATTAGATGTCGGGGAGGAACAAATAGTAATCCAACAGTATTCGAATTCAATACAATAATATCTAAAATGCTATCCATGAAAATGTTGACATCAGCTTCGGTATCTGGAAATTGTATTCCAGATGAAGATTTGATGTTGGCCAATATCATAAAAGATAGCGGGTCCCAATTATCTGTTTTTCATGAACAATGTAATTCATGTCACACTCCAACCGAAATTGAACCCTTAGAAGATGATTTAGAAATAGAATTGTCATTAGATACAACCATTGCCAATATTAAAAATGATTTTAATGAAAATGCATTGCGATATTTTGCTGGGTATCTTCTACACAAACTGTTGCAAAACACTGATTGCGAAGTTTGTACAAATCTTCTAAAATCATCAGACGAAATGCAGTGTTCTTCTGAGTATTTGATACTCAATAAAAATTTTCATTATATAAATAGATATCTTAAATTGAAGGCCCCTTCTGACCATTTTTACAATTTGATAAAGCTGCATTTCGAATCATTTAGAAAAATTTTCGAAAAGAAACCATACATCGCTCGCATTAAAGAGAAAATTGTTCTGTACTGCATGCACGCTACAGCAAAATCATCTTTAGATAATGAATGGTTTTCTCCCACCCACCCTTGTTTTGAGCATAGAAAATCTATTCTTAATCAGTTTGTCTTAATTCTAATTAGAAAGAATTGTAAATGGCAAACTGAGAAAATTGTTGGTAAAACCAGCATAAGTAAAAGAAAATTAAAAATAATACATCAATAGGGAATTTGACTTTATATTAATTTTGGCACAATTCTCAGCAGTAGAAAACAGTGAAGTGATAATAAAAGGTCGGTTAGCATTCTCCTTTTCAGATTTAATTCGAAATCGCTCGCACAATTAAAAACCCTTGGTAGGCATTCGCCAATGTTCACGTATTATGAACATACATACATACATACATATGTATGCATGCGCATACATAATATACATACATACGTACTTAAATTTTTCACAGGAGGCATGACTAGAGATTCGCACATATGTACATACATACATATGTAATTGGATGTGTATGCATGTAAGTAAAAACATACTCATTATGCACAGTACAAATAATAACAATAATCTTAAAATCTGACATTATCATTGTAAACTCTCAACAGTATGGCAATGGAGGAAATGACGACGAACCCATCGTCGCCAAGAAGTCATAATTTTTGAACGCAACTGGCAAACACACATAGAAATTTATATTTCTAAATTGATTATTAATTTATCTTGTTAATGTTATTGAATTATAAACTTATTGAATTATCTTGTTAATTTTATTAAATTATCCTTGTTTTTATTGATTTCTTTATATTAAATTTAATGTTTTCTATTTTTATATTTATTAAATTAGTGAAATAATATTAAACAGATTCCTATTTAAAACAACTGTTTTTATGAATTGTTAATAGAAAATAAAAGGTACTTGAATACAAGCGCGCATCTTCAATTAAAACCCTAAATCGTTCACACCATTAAAAGTTGAGGTAGGCACACGCCAATGTTCATGTCCCATGCGTACACACAATCAAATGTATATACATACATACATACATATGTATGTGAGGACTTCACAAGATCGACCAAATGCAAATGCTGGACTGTAAAATTGCTACAGGCGGCAAGAGCTTCGCACACAGGCATACAAATGCTCATAGTACATGTAGCAACCGAGAGTGTGTATACATGCTAATCGCGAAAACATTTTCATTATGCGCACCAACGCTTTCATACCCTTCCCACAAATAATAACGAAAACGCATGGCAAACGGCTTGAAGAGTTCGGAATACACTTCACGTAAGGGAAGAAACGGCAGTCTAACGCGAAGAAATTTCGATTTTCGTGAGCTGCTGCTTGTGCTCACATGCATACATACATATACATATTGAGAGAGCAGAGAGCAGAGAGAGCGACAGAGCAAGAACAAAAATTGAGCATAGAGGCATCTTTTATTCAACATTTGACCATCTCGGTCGAGCGCATGAAGCGGAATGATTGTACTTTCGCATATTTTCGTAGCCCGAACCTAAAAAGTGAAGAGCCGAGCAAATACGAAATTGATAGGCCTTAGGAGACAGATTTTTCGGTGTTGAAAAACTTTGTACTACATGTCTAGTCTATGTGTTCTCTGGTCAGTGCGGTAACCTAACTGCAAAGTTTGGATGCTTATGCTCTAAAAATGTGAGAATTACTTGGTATTTTTCGATATCCCACGCCCCTAAAAAGGGCGTCACAATTATTATTGGCTCATCGATAGAGGATATTACTAGAAACTTAATTATCCAAATTTGCTTCTAGCTTTTATAGTTTCGGAGATATAAACTTTTGCGCTTTGCCACACCCCCCGTAGGTGGACATATATCCGTAGAAGCTTTTTGGTCTTGGGCGGTCAGCCCGAGTATATATATATTTGAGGTCTTTAGCATTGTTGCCAATTTTTGTGGAGCATTAAAATCTGTTTTTAGTGGGAAGATACTTAAAAAACCGAAATTTTGTAAAAAACAAGTAAGAAAGCTCTTGTCGAGACTGCTCGACTACGAGATCCCCTGAACCCTTCGAGCAACTGATATTTCAATAATTATTCGTATATGAACACATACACGCACACACACAGACATACGCATTGGCTGCAATGTTGGCTTACTATGGGAAGTTAATTGTTTAATAACTTTCCTTTTGGATGGACTATCTTCATGAAACTTTCAGATTATGAATATAACATAGATATGCATATATTTGCCAAAGCACAAGTCCCTAGTATTTGAAATACGTCTTTTACAAATGTGAATTAGGGGTGGGGGCAAATTACAACAAAAACCGAAATTGTATAAAATGCATATAAGTATACATAAAAAATTTAGAGAGTCTAGCTTTAAGGATGTATCAGATATAAATTTATTACTGGTTTTCGATAATGTTTTTAATCGATAAGAAAATAACGGAGCAAGTTAAAGCAAAACTCGATATGCGCGTGCTATACACGGACCTAGGAAGCAAAATTTCATGTCTCTAACTCTTATATCTTCTGAGATCGACGCGTTCAAACATACGGACAGACGGACGGACGGACAGACGGACAGGGCCAAATCGACTCAGCTCGTCGCCCTGATCAAGAATATAGGGTCAGCCACGCCTCCTTCTGCCTGTTGCATACATTTAACAAAACCATTATACCCTGATTTCCCATTGAAAATGGGTTCAGGGTATACAAAATCGGAAAAAAGGCTGATGTTTTTATACCCTTAACCCATTTTCAAATACAATTTTCGTAGCTCGAACCTAAAATTAAGGAGCCGAGCGAATCCAAAGCTGTCTGGGGTGTTAAAGCCTCAGAAAAAGCGTGCAAAAGCTTTCCACTAGATGTCTAGTCTATGTGTTCTCTGGTTAGTGCAGACACATATAGGCACACACGTATAAACACGCATGGCTGCATGTCGGCTTACTGGGAACTTAATTGGTCGATAACTTGTCTTATGGATGTAAATTCCTCATGAAACTTTCAGATCGTGATTATAACCTTAAAGTGCGTCCATAAGCCAAAACACAACTCTCTAGTATTTGAAATACGCCTTTTACAAAGGTGTGGGTGAGGGGGTAGATACATTAACAAAAATCGAAATTGTATAAAATGTATCTAAATATATACAGTAGAATCCGGTTATAGCGACACTCAAGGGACCGTCGATTTTACGTCGCTATACCCGGAGGACGCTTTAACCAGAAAAAGTAAAAAATATATTTTTTTTCTTTTTTTTACGGTTGCCATAGCTTTTACTATAAAACAATTTAAATTTTTAATCAAAATAACAATTTTTTATAAACTTCTTTCAATAACATGGTTTAGAAACATTTTTGTGACGTCGGCATTGTACTTTGTCTCTCTCCCTCTCTCTGTCTTAGCAGCATTTGTGGCGTTACTACGCACACAAGCAAGTGTACTGATCACTGATGAATACATACATGTTACATTTCTAACAGAGTATTTTT
Source organism: Drosophila mojavensis (assembly GCF_018153725.1). Taxonomy (NCBI): domain Eukaryota; kingdom Metazoa; phylum Arthropoda; class Insecta; order Diptera; family Drosophilidae; genus Drosophila; species Drosophila mojavensis. The sequence goes on along the minus strand of NW_025318636.1, from coordinate 1,065,653 downwards.
ATGCTGAAATTTGTTGTCATTATTTTTTATTTTATTTTTTTTATCACGTCGTAATAACCGGTGATTGACTGAAAAATATGAAAAAATCGTCAGCATAAGCGGATTGTCGTTAAAAGCGGAGACGTACTAAGCGGAGGCTCTTTCATATAAGTTTGTATGGGGACCAACCAAGACATCGAATTTTTAGCGACATAACCGGTTGGACGCTTTTAGCGGAGTCGTTATAACCGGATTCTACTGTATTTAAAATTTGGAGACGCTTTAAAGATGTAGGAGATATAATTTAATAACTAATTTGCGATAAGGTTTTATGGATAACAAAGAAACTGAATGAGTTATCGATTTTTGGAGATAAACTCGATATGCGCGCTATATATACCTACATTTAAAAAAATCTGAAGTCTCTAGCTTACATCTTCTGAAATCGATGCGTTCGTATATGTACTTTATTTGGTCTGCGATGATTCCTTCTGCCTGTTACATACTTTTCACAAAACCGTTATAGCCTAAATTCCCATTTTCAATGGGTTCAGGGTATAAAAATAGAAATAGATTTGAAACAAAATGTTAGTTAAGCTTGAATTGTGAAAAAGAACATATTTCACCTACTAACCGACAGTTATTTAAGCTCAGCACTTAACAAAAACACATCGCAACTCGCTTTACTCTTCGCTTTGGCTCTCTTCTACATGTAAATCTGCATGCAGAGCTTTCTCGCACACTGTCGCTCAATATTATCGCAGCGCTTATCGCAGCCACTCTGATATTTGCCTAATACATTTCACAAGGCAATTATACCCTGATTTCCCATATTCAATGGGTTCAGGGTATATTTAAAAATTAAGTATAGTGGGAGGTCATACAAGAACCTTCCAACGGTCGAGCGTTTCAAACGTAAAAATTATGCAATTACATTACTAATATTCTCTTTGTGCAAGAGGCCGGTTCCGTTATTTTTAATGTTAATTGACAACTGTATTGTGACGACTCATTTTCAACTTGTGCCCTGAACCCCGATTTTAAATTTAGTTGATATTCCAATTATACATATGACGCTTCTTTTACGTATAAAGATATAAGTAAGAAAGCTGTAGTCGAGACTTAATTTCTATTTACACAAAAGACAACAAGTAAGAAAGCTCTAGTCGAGACTGCTCGACTAAGAGATCCCCTGAACCCTTGGAGCAATAGATATTTCAATAATTTTTTCGCGTCTTTCAGCTTACACAAGAAACACGCACACACACACACACACACACACACACACACACACACACACGCACACACACACACATACACAAACGACAGTTCGAATTGCGTTTTCACGGAGTGCGGTCGATGTCATCGTGATCCATCGTAGACAATAGCTTGAACTGTGTTTTCCCCTGAGAAAGTGGAAAGAACTGAAGTCAACGTGTTTGCTGTGGGCGGGGCGTACCCAGCGACCTCAAAAAAACTACCAGAGACTTACTGCGCGGCGGTTCGTGGAATTCCCAAGCGGTATAATTCGGTGGTGCAAGAGAAGGGGGGCGATAGCGTCATTGTTTTGGCGTCAGGGCTTCTCTCCTTTCCTTGTCTTTTGTGGGCGCGTAAATTTTGTTACTTTAGGCGTCACACTTGCGCAATAATAAAAATCAGGTGCATTCACTCTAACAGCTGTTAGTAGTGCTGGAAATTGCATCGGGCAATCAGCTGCTCACTAACGTTGGTGAGTTGCTAAGCCTTATCAAAGACAGCAACCTAGCTGCTGGAGTGAAGTAGCAGTTATTAAAAGTAGTGCATACTTTCGGGCTCTCACTGTAGTCAAGTTGAGTTTAAGTTACTGCGGGTTGTAAACTCAGATTATATTAGTAGCCATTGCCCACTACAGGCTTCACGCCGTGGTAGTCGGAGCAGAAATGGATGCCATGATGGAGGACGAGCTGCAAGCTTTTGCGCGTCGTTCCTCGTTGCAGCGATCGCCGCAGCAACAACAGAGGGCGTTGGTGCAGCCGTCGACTTCTAATAAGGCTCCAGTGGCTGAGTGCCAGGCACCCAAGTCACTAAAAGAAGCGTTAGCTCAAATAGGAGCTACACTAGAGGGTTTGTCTGCCTTATTTGGGGGTCAGCGGCATATAAATGCCTTAATGAGAGAGGAGCTGGCTAGGCTGGTCAGCCTTCACAAGACGGCCGAAGCGTTCTGCAACCGTTCGGTTAAAAACTGTGAGGTGCAGACCACGCCACTCAAAAAAGTAGGCGAAAATGTTAAGGCAGCGAGCATTAGTGCTACAGTAGGTAGCAATACTCCCAAGCGGTCGAGGGAAGTTGCCTCCGAACAGAGGAAAACTCCCTCAAAAAAGCCGAGGCCCAATAGAAGTGCAGCGAACCCAAAAGAACCAATGGCTCTACGGGCTGCAGCTGAAACTTCAAACCAGGCCGCTCGACAGACAAACCAGAGCAGCTAGACAGTCGTTAAAGGGCGAAAGCCTATGCGAAAACGTCCCAGGACTGACGCGATTGCGATTTCAGGCGTAGGGGGTTGCAGCTATGCGGACATGCTCCGTGTAGTTAAAAGCGACTCAAATTTGAAGCATCTGAGCAGCGACGTTCAAGGCATTAGGAAGACAGCTAAGAGGGACCTCTTATTGCAACTGAGTAGGAAGCCGGAGCATAGCGCTGAGGCTCTGCACGAAGCTGTAGGCAAGGCCTTGGGACACCGAGCGGTAGTTAAAACACTTACCGAATCGGCCCAAGTTGAGATTCGCGATCTAGATGAGTTAGCGACCAAAGAGGAGATCTTGGAGGCAATTAGGGTGGAGTTGAAGGATAGCTCACTCCCCATTGAGGCTATCAAATCGCTTCGGCCAGCTTTTGGTGGACAGCAAAGAGCTACGGTTGCTCTTCCAATTGGGAAAGCTAAAACTCTGCTCGAGCTGTCCAAAATTAGAATAGGATGGGTAGTTTGCCGTATCCGAGCCGTGGAGCAGCCTAAACGCTGTTTCAAGTGCCTCGATTACGGTCATATGGCAGCTAACTGCGGCAGCGACTGTGACTTAAAGGGCGCCTGTTTCAGGTGTGGAGAGATGGGTCACAGTGCAAAAGCATGCACCAAGCCACCAAAATGTAGCCTCTGCATCCGGAAAGGTGAAAAGCAGACGGACCATTCAGCAGGCAGCTTCAAGTGCCCATCTTACCGTGAAGCTGCTCGTAAAATGAAATGTTAAGGTTTTTGCAGCTTAACTTAAATCATTGTGTTGCTGCCCAAGATCTTCTAGAGCAGACCATTAGGGAAAAATGTATAGATGTAGCTTTTCTCAGAGAGCCTCACCACTGTAGAACCAGCTGCCCTAGGACATGGTCAACAGACGTTAATGGCAAAGCTGCGTTGTGGGTATGCGGCAACTCAAGTCATTCAATGGGTTCGTACGTGGCCGATATGGTAGCTTATGGCTTTACAGTTGCTATCTGGCCCCCAGCATGCAGCTCAGTGAATTCACGACGGTGCTCGACGAGCTTGCCGAGGATGCTAGGGGTCGGAAGGCCATTATAGCTGGAGATTTTAACTCCTGGGCGCTAGAATGGGGTAGCCCCACAACAAATGCCAGAGGTCGTATCCTACTGGAGATCTTCGCGACACTAGATGTTGCACTGCTCAACACTGGCCATGAGTACACCTTCAGTCAGGCGGGATACGGGTCTGTTATCGACATTACTTTTGTCACTTCATCCCTCTTTCGGGGAGCAACATGGAGCCATTGCGATAGCTATACAGGCAGCGATCATACGGCACTTCTGTTCACAATAGGTGAGCCACCTGCCAGGGCGTCAACATTGTGGAGGGAGTCGTATCGGCTAGATACTTTTGATCCCGCGGTCTTTTCAGAGGCCATTCAGTCTCTGGGTACAATTGGTAATGCTGAGGCCAGAGCATGCCAAATAGTAGCCCAAATACAGAGTGCCTGCAATAGCAGCATGTTACGCCGCAAGCAGTTCACGCGACAACATGAGCCTACGTATTGGTGGAATACGCAAATAGGTGACATTCGTCGCAAATGCATCCAGGCGAGAAGAAGCTACCAACGGGCTCGCGGTAGGTCAACGTTTTTTGGGAAACAGTTAGCTTACCAGGCAGCTAGAAGACAGCTGAAGAAGGCCATTCGGGCAAGCAAAAGAGAATGTTTTTTACAGTTGTGCGACTCAGCCGAATATGACCCTTGGGGCAGGGCATATAAGATAGTAGTTAAAAGACTATACGCAGATAGACAGGTGCTGCCTACGGATCGTCTGGAGCTTAAATCGATTGTGGAAACACTCTTTCCAGAAAGTTTAAGCTCCATTCACGCCCCTGAGTCCGAGTCTGCTGATCAGGGCTCAACGAGCACTGAAATTGCTGAAATTGTTTTAGTTACAGAGGAAGAAATATCAGTAGTTCTCCGAGGTCTTAGAACCAACACAGCTCCAGGGCCGGACGGGATCCCAAATCGTGCGCTAAAGCTAGCCCTCGCCTTGCACCCAAGTACGTTCGCCGAATTATTTAACGAATGCCTGATCCAAGAGACGTTCCCGGCAAAATGGAAAGCCCAGAATCTGGTATTGCTACCCAAGGCTGGCAAACCACCAGATGAGCCATCTTCGTACAGACCGATCTGTCTCTTAGACACCATGGGAAAGGTGTTTGAGAAACTGATCTGCTCTAGGCTGGAGACTGCGATTGCAAGCGCCGGAGGCCTGTCACCAAACCAATTTGGATTCCGGAAGGCCCGGTCAACAACGGACGCGCTTAACAAAGTTGTCGGTCTGGCCACTTCCGCCATTCAAGGCACCAGATGGAGGCACGGGACGAAGGAATACTGCATCATTGCGACCCTGGATGTAAGGAATGCCTTCAACACAGCTAGTTGGGATATGATACTGAATGCGCTGTCACAATATAATATCCCTAAATATCTAAGAGAGATAATAAAGAGCTACTTCAGAGGAAGAACACTGGTATACAACACGAGTGAGGGTCCCCAAACTCATACAGTGTCAGCTGGAGTACCCCAAGGCTCAGTGCTGGGGCCTCTCCTATGGAACATCATGTACGACGGCGTACTGCGCTTGGAACTACCAGCAGGCGCGCACACCATTGGCTTTGCTGATGATGTAGCTGTCGTAGCCATAGGAAAGGAGCTCAAAGATACAGAGGATATGTGCAGCGAAAGTATCAATCGCATACGAAGCTGGTTGACAGGAGCTGGGCTCGAGCTAGCGGCACACAAGACCGAAGTTGTACTGGTCAGCAGTCGCAAAAGAGTGGAAACTGCGAATATAAAGATCGGCAGCGTCACCATTGCGTCAAAGAGGGCGATAAAATATCTTGGTGTCATGATAGACACAAGATTAACTTTCCGCGAGCACTTAGAATATGTGCATAAAAAGGCAGCTGATTCTTGTAGAGCTCTCTCGAGAATCATGCTTAACACGCGGGGACCTAAACAGCAACGACGTCTCCTCTTAATGAGCGTCATTAGGTCTGACATCCTCTATGCTGCGCCAATATGAGCAAGAGCGATGGCAACGCCGAGCTACAGCCGAGGCATTTGCGCGATCTACAGGCTGAGCGCAATCAGAGTCAGCTGCGCTTTCAGGACTATCTCCGATGACGCGGCGCTCGTCATAGCCGGTATGGTGCCACTGGAGTATTTGGTCGCCGAAGCCGTGGAGCGGAATTCGCACGGGCCTACGCGACTCAACGCTGTCAGGGCGAACAGCATCGCACGATGGCAAAGAAGGTGGAATAGCTCAGCTAAAGGGCGGTGGACGCACAAGCTCATCCTGGAGCTTGAACCATGGGTTAACCGCAAACATGGCGAGGTTAACTTCTACCTTACGCAGATCCTCTCGGGTCATGGATGCTTTCGGAGCTATTTGAAGCGCTTTGGCCACGAGGAATCTGACGAGTGCCCCTGGTGCGAGCGAGGGCATGTGGAAGACGCCAACCACATTCTTTTCGAATGTGGACGGTTCCTGGAGGAGAGGCGTCGTCTGGAAGAGGCAGTGGGCCGCTCCCTTAGAGCGGACAACTTAGTCAACGCCATGCTGGAATCGGAGGAAGCTTGGGAACTAACAAGCACCTTCGCGGCCACGGTGATGATGGAGCTCCGCAGAGTCGAGCGACTGAGAAGACGAGCTGTCCCAGGCTAAGGTAGCGCATAGTGCTTGCGAAGCAATGCTTTATGGCCGTCCCGCAAGCACCGCGCGCTATCCTAGCCACCACGCAACTTGCAATTTGTTTAATTTTGTCAATAAATGAATATAAAAAAAACAAAAAAAAAACACATACACAATCATTAACATACATATACACACACAAGCATAAACACGCATGGGCGGCAGTGAGCGCTAGAAGATATAATTTTATAACTGGTTTTCGATAAGGTTTTTTATCGATAAAAAAGATCGGGATGAGTTATCGATTTTTAATGATAAACTTGATATGCGCGCTGTAATTACGGACATTTTAAAAAAATTTGAAGTCTCTAGCTCTTATATCTTCTGAAATCAACGCGTTCATAAATACGGACAGACGGACAGGGCCAAATCAACTCAGCTCGTCGCCCTGATCAAGAATATATATATACTTTGTGGGGTCTGCCACGCCTCCTTCTGCCTGTTACATACATTTCAACAAAACCATTATACCCAGATTTCCCATTGAAAATGGGTTCAGGGTATAAAAACGGTGCGCACGCATACGCACGCACGCATGACCAGGCATTGTCTGCAGTGTGGTCTTACTACGAGATATTATTATACCCTGCACCCATTTTCAATGGGAAATCTGGGTATAATGGTTTTGTTGAAATGTATGTAACAGGCAGAAGGAGGCGTGGCAGACCCTTCTACACCTTTATTGCTAGAGTTTCCAAATATTTAATGAATGGTTATATGCAATTTATTCAATTTCGGTTTTTGTTAAAATTTACCCCCACCTCTGTGTCCTACCCCCTCACCAACATATTTGTAAAAGGCGTATTTCAAATACTAGAAACTTGTGCTTTGGCAAATACATGCATATACATGTTATAAATATAATCATGAAGATCGTATGTTGATAAAAAAATTATTAAACAATTAAGTTCTCATAGTAAGCGCACACTGCAGCCCATGCGTGTTTAGGCGTAAGTGCTTGTGTGTATATGTGTTTGTGTATGTGTATGTATGCCTGTGTGTGCATGCGTGTGTGTGGGTGTATGTGTGTGTTTATGCTTGTGTGTGTATGTATGCCTGTGTGTGCGTGCGTGCGTGTGTGTGTGTGTGTGTGTGTGTGTGTGTTTGTCTGTGTAAGCTGAAAGACGCGAAAAATTATTGAAATAGCTATTGCTCCGAGGGTTCAGGAGATCTCGTAGTCGAGCAGTCTCGATTAGAGCTTTCTTACTTGTTGTCTAATATGGTTGTTGAAAAATATCAATATATCGATATATTTTTCAACAAAAATATATTTATACCGGAATATTTTTGCAATTCGAACCAAAAATCGTTCACACAATTCTTAATCGCTGTAGGCACACGCCAATGTTCATGTCCCATGCATACACACATACACATACACACACGCGCATTTAAAGGCACATAGGCATACAAATGCTTCTACAAGTGATATCCCATAATTGTGAGCATCGCATCCCATGCGTACACACAATCAAAGGTATATATAAGTTAAGCGCTCCCACACTAGAGTACTAGTGATTGGGGACGCTGTGTTGGGTTCTTGTGAATATATAACAACTTTGTGTTCAATGAAATAATATATTTTATACAATTTGGAACAATAGGTCTAAACTCTCTCTAGTCCGAATATAAACTGAACTAAATCTGTTCAACTGGTTAGGTTCTCCCCTTGAATGTCTGACTGGACTCTCCAGCCTCCTTAGATTGTCAATTGTCTTAACTCTTCCCCATCCAAATATCTGCGTCCCGCAGATCAGCGTGCATATGTGCATTATAATGATATTCATCCAACATAAATTGTCCAATATAATGATATTTATCCAATATAAATTGCCCAATATAATGATATTTATCCAATATAAATTTATTATCCATAGTCGATAGTTCCAGAGTCCATAAATTAACATAAAGAGGGCCATCGATATCCACCTTCAAGTTAATTCAAAGCATTCATAATTCCATACATTTAGTATTCATTTGTGGTTATGACAATACATCCAACATTGTAAGCGCATTTATTTTATTCTCTCTGGCATCTCAGAAATCCCTATTACCATGAATGATCGAAACTAGGATGGATATACTATTTTCTTAAGTGTGATTTATGAAGAATTTTTCCAGTTTTGTTTTGATTGTCACATTGCGGTTTTCCTTTACTTCGTCTTTTGCAAATCTTTTTTTGTCCTTAGTCTTAATTTGATTTTTTCTTTTATAGTATTTCATTGAATTACTAATTGTATTGAATTGCGTGTGTTATGTGTATTACTACGTGTGTTATTGCGATGTCTGTTATAGAATTACTTGAATTACCGATTACTAGTTGTATTATCTTTTGTTACCGAACCGGCAAACAGTTTTTATTATTTTATATGGCTTGGGAAGCCCTCAGGATCCTTTTTGGTGTAAGGCCTACTTAGGTGAGGGTGGTGCCACAATCATCTGGTCTCTCTCTTGCTTTGATTTCATTTATTTATTTATTTTACTTTTTTCTTTTATGTATAGTTTCTAGACTTATTCTTTTCCGAAAGGGAAGCCCAAAGTATTCCTCTTTGGTTCTAAGACCTATTAGGGTAAGGGTTATTCCACGATCGAATAGAAGGTCTCCGCAATACATGTTTTTATACCCTGAACCCATTGAAAATGGGAAATCAGGGTAAAGTGGTTTTGTTGAAATGTATGTAACAGGCAGAAGGAGGCGTGGCAGACCCCACAAAGTATATATATTCTTGATTAGGGCGACGAGCTGAGTTGATTTGGCCCTGTCCGTCTGTCTGTCCGTCCGTCCGTATGTATGAACGCGTCGATTTCCGAAGATATAAGAGTTAGAGAATTCAATTTTTTTAAATGTCCGTAATTACAGCGCGCATATCAAGTTTATCATTAAAAATCGATAACTCATCCCGATCTTTTTTTATCGATAAAACCCCTTATCGAAAACCAGTTATAAAATTATATCTTCTACTCCTTTATTGCTAGAGTCTCCAAATTTTTAATGTATGCTTAAATGCAATTTATACAATTTCGGTTTTTGTTAAAATTTACCCCCCACCTCTAAATTCACCCCCTCACCCTCACTTTTGTAAAAAGCGTATTTCAAATACTAGAGACTTGTGCTTTAGCAGTTACATACATATTCATGTTATAGTCATAATCTAATAATAATAAGTTTCATGAAGATCGTACGTCCACAAAAAAAGTTATTAAACAATTAAGTTCTCATAGTAAGCGCACACTGCAGCCCATGCGTGTTTATGCGTGGGTGCTTGTGTGTGTATGTGTGTGTGTATGCGTGTGTGTATGCGTGTGTGTGTATGTATGTCTGTGTGTGCGTACGTGCGTGTATGTGTGTGTGTGTGTGTGTGTGTGTGTGTGTGTGTGTGTGTGTGCGTGTTTCTCGTAGTCGAGCAGTCTCGACTAGAGCTTTCTTACTTGTTATTTTTGCATATTTATGCTTTGCTTGTTGATTAGAGATTTCCAGATAACCGCCTTTTTATTTCGTTATATAGTTAGTGCTTTAATTCCTTTTAATTTATACGGAAACCCATCATTCAACACAGGTGGAAATTGTGACGTTTATTTTTTATGACATTTGTCTTACGGCAAGGATTTGAACCTCGATACGAGAATCAATCTCGTACCACCATTATGCCTGCAAATTTCTTTTATTTTCGTTTTAAGACTCGTCTCGGCACGGATTTGAACCTAGGTATTGCCAATACCACCATTTAGCTACGCTTTCTTTTATGTTATAGTATAGTATAGTATAGTTAATTATGTTATTATTTATTGTATTATGTTATGGCAAGGACTTTCACCCCATTACTTTGCAAATCGCAGAAGTACTTCGTAATTTTGCCAACAATTTCCCAATTGGATTGGAACAATTTATTTGTACTTGCTTTTTTAATAAGCTATTTTTATCGAATTATTGACACGTCACCATTTCCCTTTATTTCCGTGAAGAATGTGGGTCCCGGGCGCCAGTTAAACGCTTCCACACTAGAGTACTAGTGATTCGGGACGCTGTGTTGGGTTCTTGTGAATATATAACAACTTTGTGTTCAATGAAATAATATATTTTATACAATTTGGAACAATAGGTCTAAACTCTCTCTAGTCCGAATATAAACTGAACTAAATCTGTTCAACTGGTTAGGTTCTCCCCTTGAATGTCTGACTGGTCTCTCCAGCCTCCTTAGATTGTCAAAAGTCTTAACTTATATACATGCATACCTACATATGTATTTGAGCACGTCACAAAATCGACCAAATGCAAATGCTGGGATTTAAAATTGCTATAGGCAGCAAGAGCTTCGCACACAGGCACACAGTAGGCTCATAGTACATGTAGCATAATGTAAGTGTGTGTGTGTGTGCATGCTCGTCGCGAAAACATTTTCATTATGCGCATCAACGCTTTCATACCCTTCCCACAAATAATAACGAAAACGCATGTCAAACGGCTTGAAGAGTTCGGAATACTCTTCACTCAGAAGGGAAGACATAGGTCCTTGCTTCGACGAAATTTCAATTTTCGTGAGCTGCTGCTTGTGCTCACATGCATACATACATATACATATTTGACAGAGGAGAGAGGAGAGAGCATCGAGAGAGAGAGCAAGGGAAACATTCAGCATAGAGGGATCTTTTGTTCAACAGTCGACCATCTCGGCCGAGCGCATGAAGAGATGAGATTTTGTGTTCCCATATTTTCGTAGCCCGAACCTAAAAGTGAGGAGCCGAGCAAATACGAAGTGGTCTGGGAACTAATGCTCGAAAAAAGTGTGCAAAACGCTTTACACTACTTGTTCGGTCTATGTGTTCTGTGCAGTGAATCTATTTCAGTTTTGCCAAATCGGCTTCCGAAAGTAAGGTGGCGTAGTTAGTAGCTGCGTGACGCTCGATCGAGAAGTCGCAGGTTCGAATCCCGACCATACTAAATGGGCATTTTTATTAGTAGTATCTAGTGCTACGAGAGGCCTTCGAGCAATACATACACACACACATACACACAAACATACATAGATACATACACACGCTCATACGAAAACACATACACACACAAGCACCCACGCATAAACACGCATGGGCTGCAGTGTGCGCTTACTATGAGAACGTAATTGTTTTTTTGTGGACATACGATCTTCATGAAACTTCAGAACTTCAGATCGTAATTATAACCATAATATGCGTGCACTTGCCAAAGCACATGTCTCTAGTATTTGAAACACATTTGGAGACTGTAGCTCTAAAGATGTAGGAGATATAATCTTATAACTGATTTTCGATAAGGTTTTTCATCTATAAACAAGTAAGAACGTTGCAGTCGGGCGATACCGATTGCAGAAGACTCATTCACAGCCCAAACGCTGTCAACCAGAGTATATAGTGCAATTTTCAAGTCTAGTGCGCAGCAAAAAACACGGCATTTTGCCATTAAAATTGGAAAATCATCGATAGCTATTGCATTCAAATTACATACATATATAATTTATACCATTTTGATTTTTATTATATATGTATTTATATCCATACATTCAAGCTAACAGCAGATCAGCGCGATTTTCCTATGCTTGTGCACACACCATCGTCTATTCTATGCGTACAGACAGAAGCGTGCCTTTTCTCACATTCTTAGAATTTCGATTGATTTCTGGACTTTCTAGCCGTTACTGTAGTTTTGTCTGATGACGCTCTCTTATTAAGCTATTCTATTTTAGCAACTGATTCTTCGATCAAAGCAGTGGCGCGGGTGCTAAGGGCGACACAAGTAATGTTAGAGTAGGGGAGGTTCGAACCTCTACTATGTTATTATTATTATTTTTTTTTTTCCATACATATTTCGTTTTTTATAAAATAGATATTTTATTGGGAAGGTTCGAGCTTGACTGAATGGCACTTAATACTTTTCATTTTCTTAGTCGAATAATTTTATAAGTTTAAATTTGTTCTTCTTAAATAGCCCTCAAAACATATACGCAAATACATACATATGTATATATAATTATATATGTTTGCCTGCGCGCATAGCATCAAGCATTCCAGCCTTATACACGCGCTCATTTGTATGTGTGTATGTATGTACACATAAATGCGTGCTCTAGCATATTCTAAGAATCCCGTTGCGATTGATTTGTCTTTGCATTGTTTTTGAATTTCCAGCCGCTACACTGGCTTTTCTTTGCTATGTGGCGTCATAACAATAATGTGATTTCATTTTAACTACTATTAATCGAAACGACGCGGTGGTGCTGTAGGCTGAAGCGCCGGCGATCTTTATTTTAGCTATTTTGACAATCATGCTGTTTGGGTTGGGTGCGAGTTCAAATCCCGCTGAAAACATTTTTTTGTAAATTGCAAATTTTTGTTATTTTAGCTTTTTTATATTTTATTAATTTTATAAAAATGTTTCCTTCCGTGCTATCAATGCCTATAAGCCTACTTATGTGTACATATACATAAATAGATGACGCATGACGCATATAAATGTCGCAATTCGGGCACTGTAAATGCCGATTGCCACGCCCCTAGTGGCCGTCTGCTCCTCAATTTTAGCCAGTTCTTAGAACGAGCAACCGGTTACCTAAATGCAAAATTTGAATTCTTACGCTCAAAAAATGTGAAAATTACAGGGTATTTTTCGATATGCCACGCCCCTAAAGAGGCTTAAAAATTATTTTTGGGGCATCGATAGAGGAGGCCACCAGTAACTTAACTATCCAAATTTGAAGCTTCTAGCTCTTAAACTGTAGGAGATATAAACTTTTGCGGTTTGCCACGCCCCCTATAGGCGGACATATATCTACCATAGCTCGTTGGACTTGGGTGATCAACCCGCGTATATATACCAAATTTCAGATCTCTAGCATCAATAGTGCCTAAAATATAGCAGAATTCGAAAAATCACTATATCTTCAGGTCCGATTTGCCACGCCCCTAGTGGGCGTAGATATATTTCACCCATCTTCATAGAATTAAAACATTAGCTTACGTGCAAAATTTCAGCATTCTAAGTTTATAACTTTAGGAGATACAGTTTTGTCCGATTTGCCACGCCCCTAATGGGCGGAGATATATCCGCCATAGCTTGTGATCTTGGGTGGCCGGCGCGGACCTACATACCAAATTTCAGCTTTCTAGCTCTTCAACAAACATGATTTATGGTATATCGGAAAATGCATTTTCCGATTTGCCACGCCCCTAGTAGGCGGATCGGGAAAATTTTAACACTTTATAAATCGGAGATATACACGAGTATGTGTTCCAAATTTCAAGTCTCTAGCTTCAATAGCGCCGAAATAGATTGCGTTCATACGGACAGACGGACAGACGGACAGACGGACGAACAGCAAGACGGACATTGCACAAAACCAATATACTCATTTCACTTTCGTGAATGAGTCTAAAAAATATCGGGACGAGTTTTCGATTTTTAATGATAAACTCGATATCCGCGCTGTAAATACGGACATTTTAAGATCAAATTTTAAGTCACTAGCTCTTATATCTTCTGAAATCGACGCGTTCATACATACGGACTGACGGACAGACAGACATATGGACAGGGCCAAATCGACTCAGCTCGTCACCCTGATCAAGAATATATATACTTCGTGGGGTCTGCCACGCCTCCTTCTGCCTGTTACATACATTTCAACAAAACCATTATACCCTGATTTTCCATTGAAAATGGGTTCAGGGTATAAAAATGAAATCACTGATAGACATGCGAAATAATTGTAATAGTTTGTTTCATCGCCATATTGCAGCTCTTTTAAAAGGTTCTGATCCACTCATTCACCCAACACTTTCTTTTCTGACAGACTTTGATCTCCTCACTTTTTTTTTTGGCAGACTTTGATCTTCTCACTTTTTTTTTTTTTATCAAAATGGCTAATATAGCAACAGGAGCAAATCTCGATTTTTGTGCCGACATAATATAAACACGTCGCTATTCCTTGACTTTTTCAAAACAACAGAACTTGCAAATGAGTGTCCACTTGCAAGCAATGCAAACAAAAAATGAAAGCACGTGTAGACATTAACGCAATATATTGCACGAAATAGCCATGCAACAATTTGCGTGCAAAACAAAAATTGAAGTAATTTGCATGCAATATTTGCATTGGTGTGAGCATTTGTGCAAACTTTTGCTGCAAATTATTTTTAAGTGGCCGCAAATTGTTTGCATCGTGTGTACCCAGCTTAAGAGCTAGAGGATTGTAATTTTTTTCCCATGTATACCACGCGCATATCGATTTTTTCTATCGGTTAGAACATTACCGAAAATCACGAATAAATTTATATCTGCTATATCTTTAAGGTCAAATAAAGCCGTCAAATTTTAAATGTAGATTCATATGTACTTTATAGAATTTTGGCTTTTCCTAAAATTTAACCTTTACCCCTATATCCACCTTGTCAACCTTATCCTCACAAAAGGCGTATTTCAATATCATAGACTTGTACCACTAACCAGAGAACAGATAGACTAGACATGTAGAAAAAACTTTTCTACAGCAGAAAATGTTAAATTGGTGGAACATTTGCTATTGTCCTCTCTCTCTATCTCCCTCTATCGTCTCTCAAATCACCGAACTCAGCAGCGCAGAAAAATTGAAATTTGTCCGCGACGATCCCAGATCTTTTCATTTGAGTGTAGGGTATAACTCGATCATAAAAGCGTTTGTCCGGCTCATGCAATTAAAATGTAGCGTTTCGATGTTTGTGTGCACGCTCGTCGTATAGTCGTCGACCAACTTAACATTTTCTGCTGTAGAAAAGTTTGTTCTACAGGTCTAGTTTATGTGTTCTCTGGTTAGTGCTTGTACTTTGACATCTGAGAGTTTCATGAATATAGTCCGTCAACAAGAAAAGCAATCAAGTCACCGTAGTGAACCCATACTTCAGCTAATGCGTATGCTTGTGTGTATGTGCGTGTGTGCATGTGCGAATAATTATTGAAATATCAGGTGTTCAAAGGGTTCAGGAGATCTCATAATCGCCCAGTCCCGACTATAGCTACTTGTTTTTTTTTTTTTTTGGTTATTTATGACTTCAGTGCATTGAAATAATTGAATTATTACCTTTATGTGTGTCATCCTATGATAATATAAGTTACTGCTAGCAGTAAACTTTTTTCCGCATACTTGACATTCATGGGGCTTTTCACCTGAGTGAATCCGTCTATTATAATGTTGTAGATATTATTTACCTAATTTGTTGTGTATTTTATGATATGTTTTTACCTGTGAGTATTTAGAGAGCTTGAAGTACTAAATCCTTTTCCACAAACCGAACAAATATGAGGTTTCTCCCCTGCAAAGCAAATATTCATAATAAATGTCAAAAATCAGCAAGAAAATTGATTATATCGTTAAACATACATGTACATGTAAAGCATCTGCTAGAAATCAAGTAAGAGCGTTGCAGTCAGGCGTTACCGACTCCAGAATACTCATTCACATCCCATCAGCAATTTAGTAGCTACGTTTGGCTTTAATGCTGTAGAAAATACAGTTTTTCCCGATTGGCTAAGCCCCTACTAAGCGTAGACACCATTTTGGTCAGTTCTTAGAACGAGCTAACGGTAACCTAACTAAAAAATTCCAATACTTACGCTAAAACAAATGTAACAAGTAAGAAAGCTATAGTCGAGACTGCTCGACTACGAGATCCCCTGAACCCTTGGAGTAATAGCTATTTCAATAATTTTTCGCGTCTTTCAGCTTACACAAGAAACACGCACACACACACACACGCACGCACACATAGGCATACCTACGCACACACGCATACACACACACATACACACACACACGTCATACACACACAAACGCATACACACACACACATACACAGCCTCGATTACGGTCATATGGCAGCAAACTGCGGCAGCGACTGTGACTTAAAGGGCGCCTGTTTCAGGTGTGGAGAGATGGGTCACAGTGCCAAAGCATGCACCAAGCCACCAAAATGTAGCCTCTGCATCCGGAAAGGTGAAAAGCAGACGGACCATTCAGCAGGCAGCTTCAAGTGCCCATCTTACCATGAAGCTGCTCGTAAAATGAAATGTTAAGGTTTTTGCAGCTTAACTTAAATCATTGTGTTGCTGCCCAAGATCTTCTAGAGCAGACCATTAGGGAAAAATGTATAGATGTAGCTTTTCTCAGTGAGCCTCACCACTGTAGAACCAGCTGCCCTAGGACATGGTCAACAGACGTTAATGGCAAAGCTGCGTTGTGGGTATGCGGCAACTCAACGAACGTACTTTCGAATGTTAAGTCATTCAATGGGTTCGTACGTGGCCGATATGGTAGCTTATGGCTTTACAGTTGCTATCTGGCCCCCAGCATGCAGCTTAGTGAATTCACGACGGTGCTCGACGAGCTTGCCGAGGATGCTAGGGGTCGGAAGGCCATTATAGCTGGAGATTTTAACTCCTGGGCGCTAGAATGGGGTAGCCCCACAACAAATGCCAGAGGTCGTATCCTACTGGAGATCTTCGCGACACTTGATGTTGCACTGCTCAACACTGGCCATGAGTACACCTTCAGTCGGGCGGGATACGGGTCTGTTATCGACATTACTTTTGTCACTTCATCCCTCTTTCGGGGAGCAACATGGAGCCATTGCGATAGCTATACAGGCAGCGATCATACGGCACTTCTGTTCACAATAGGTGAGCCACCTGCCAGGGCGTCAACATTGTGGAGGGAGTCGTATCGGCTAGATACTTTTGATCCAGCGGTCTTTTCAGAGGCCATTCAGTCTCTGGGTACAATTGGTAATGCTGAGGCCAGAGCATGCCAAATGGTAGCCCAAATACAGAGTGCCTGCAATAGCAGCATGTTACGCCGCAAGCAGTTCACGCGACAACATGAGCCTACGTATTGGTGGAATACGCAAATAGGTGACATTCGTCGCAAATGCATCCAGGCGAGAAGAAGCTACCAACGGGCTCGCGGTAGGCCAACGTTTCTTGAGAAACAGTTAGCTTACCAGGCAGCTAGAAGACAGCTGAAGAAGGCCATTCGGGCACGCAAAAGAGAATGTTTTTTACAGTTGTGCGACTCAGCCGAATATGACCCTTGGGGCAGGGCATATAAGATAGTAGTTAAAGGACTATACGCAGGTAGACAGATGCAGCCTACGGATCGTCTGGAGCTTAAATCGATTGTGGAAACACTCTTTCCAGAAAGTTAAAGCTCCATTCACGCCCCTGAGTCCGAGTCTGCTGATCAGGGCTGAACGAGCACTGAAATTGTTTTAGTCACAGAGGAAGAAATATCAGTAGTTCTCCGAGGTCTTAGAACCAACACAGCTCCAGGGCCGGACGGGATCCCAAATCGTGCGCTAAAGCTAGCCCTCAAGGCTGGCAAACCACCAGATGAGCCATCTTCGTACAGACCGATCTGTCTCTTAGACACCATGGGAAAGGTGTTTGAGAAACTGATCTGCTCTAGGCTGGAGACTGCGATTGCAAGCGCCGGAGACCTGTCACCAAACCAATTTGGATTCCGGAAGGCCCGGTCAACAACGGACGCGCTTAACAAAGTTGTCGGTCTGGCCACTTCCGCTATTCAAGGCACCAGATGGAGGCACGGGACGAAGGAATACTGCATCATCGCGACCCTGGATGTAAGGAATGCCTTCAACACAGCTAGTTGGGATATGATACTGAATGCGCTGTCACAATATAATATCCCTAAATATCTAAGAGAGATAATAAAGAGCTACTTCAGAGGAAGAACACTGGTATACAACACGAGTGAGGGTCCCCAAACTCATACAGTGTCAGCTGGAGTACCCCAAGGCTCAGCGCTGGGGCCTCTTCTATGGAACATCATGTACGACGGCGTACTGCGCTTGGAACTACCAGCAGGCGCGCACACCATTGGCTTTGCTGATGATGTAGCTGTCGTAGCCATAGGAAAGGAGCTCAAAGATACAGAGGATATGTGCAGCGAAAGTATCAATCGCATACGAAGCTGGTTGACAGGAGCTGGGCTCGAGCTAGCGGCACACAAGACCGAAGTTGTACTAGTCAGCAGTCGCAAAAGAGTGGAAACTGCCAATATAAAAATCGGCAGCGTCACCATTGCGTCAAAGAGGGCGATAAGATATCTTGGTGTCATGATAGACACAAGATTAACTTTCCGCGAGCAAGTGCTCTAAGTAGAATATGTGCATAAAAAGGCAGCTGATTCTTGTAGAGCTCTCTCGAGAATCATGCTTAACACGCGGGGACCTAAACAGCAACGACGTCTCCTCCTAATGAGCGTCATTAGGTCTGTCATCCTCTATGCTGCGCCAATATGGGCAAGAGCGATGGCAACGCCGAGCTACAGCCGAGGCATTTGCGCGATCTACAGGCTGAGCGCAATCAGAGTCAGCTACGCTTTCAGGGCTATCTCCGATGACGCGGCGCTCGTCATAGCCGGTATGGTGCCACTGGAGTATTTGGTCGCCGAAGCCGTGGAGCGGAATTCGCACGGGCCTACGCGACTCAACGCTGTCAGGGCGAACAGTATCGCACGATGGCAAAGAAGGTGGAATAGCTCAGCTAAAGGGTGCTGGACGCACAAGCTCATCCCGGAGCTTGAACCATGGGTCAACAGCAAACATGGCGAGGTTAACTTCTACCTTACGCAGATCCTCTCGGGTCATGGATGCTTTCGGAGCTATTTGAAGCGCTTTGGCCACGAGGAATCTGACGAGTGCCCCTGGTGCGAGCGAGGGCATGTGGAAGACGTCAACCACATTCTTTTCGAATGTGGACGGTTCCTGGAGGAGAGGCGTCGTCTGGAAGAGGCAGTGGGCCGCTCCATCAGAGCGGACAACTTAGTCAACGCCATGCTGGAATCGGAGGAAGCTTGGGAACTAACAAGCACCTTCGCGGCCACGGTGATGATGGAGCTCCGCAGAGTCGAGCGATCGAGAAGACGAGCTGTCCCAGGCTAAGGTAGCGCATAGTGCTTGCGAAGCAATGCTTTACGGCCGTCCCGCAAGCACCGCGCGCTATCCTAGCCACCACGCAACTTGCAATTTGTTATTTTGTCAATAAATGAATATAAAAAAAAAAAAAAAAAACACATACACACACAAGCACCCACGCATAAACACGCATGGGCTGCAGTGGGCGCTTACTATGAGAACTTAATTGCTTAATAACTTTTTTGTGGACATACGATCTTCATGGAACTTTCAGATTATGATTACAACATGGATATGCATGTAATTGCCAAAGCACAAGTCTCTACTATTTTTTTACAAAAGTGATGGTGAGGGGGTGAATATAGGGGTGGGGGTAAATTACAATAACCGAAATTGTATAAATTGCATATAAGCATAAATTAAAAATTTGGAGACTAGCAATAAAGGTGTAGAAGATATAATTTTATAACTGGTTTTCGATAAGGTTTTTTATCGATAAAAAAAGATCGGGATGAGTTATCGATTTTTAATGATAAACTTGATATGCGCGCTGTAATTACGGACATTTAAAACAAAATTGAAGTCTCTAGCTCTTATATCTTCTGAAATCGACGCGTTCATACATACGGACAGACGGACAGGGCCAAATCAACTCAGCTCGTCGCCCTGATCAAGAATATATATATATACTTTGTGGGGTCTGCCACGCCTCCTTCTGCCGGTTACATACATTTCAACAAAACCATTATACCCTGATTTCCCATTGAAAATTACATGCTATTTTTCGATTTTCGGCATTTATAGGGCCCGAATCACGGCATTAACATATATGCGTCAGCCTTCTATTTATGTATTTGCTCACATAAATAGGCTTAATAGGCATTGATAGCACGGAAGGAAACATTGTTACAAAATTAATAAAATATAATAAAGTTAAAATAACAAAAAAATTTGCAATTTACAAAAACGAGTTTTCTGCGGGATTTGAACTCGCACCTAAGCCAAATAGCATGTTTGTCAAAATAACTTAAATAAATATCGCCGGCGCTTCTTCCTACAGCACCACCGCGTCGTTTCGAGCAACAGTAATCAAAACGAAATCACATTATTGTTATGATGCCTATAGCATAGAAAAGCCAGTATAGCGACTGGGAATTCAAAAACAATGCAAAGGCAAATCAATCGCAACGAGCTTCTAAGAATTTGCTAGAGTACGCATTTATGTGTACATACATACACACATACAAATGAGCGCGTGTATAAGGCTGGAATGCTTTATGCTATGCGTGCTCACGTATATATACATATTTACATGTATGCATACATGTACATAATTATGTATTAGAGGGCTGCATGAGAACCAAAAAAACCGTAACGGAATTAACAATGCTCATATTGAGATGTGTGGCACCGAGGTCAAAACGAAACTTGTATGAGTGTGAGTGCGATCGTATATGACTTAGACGCACAATATTGTATTGAGCGACAAAGTATATGAAGTGATTCGATGAGTATATGAGTTGCGTCGCAGTTTGCAGAGAGAAAAATATTTTTTTAAATACCCGAAGCGCAATAGAATTGTGTGTGTGCAGACCAAAAGCCGACCGACAGCAAATTTACCGTTATAATTTGGTAGCGAAAAAATATTCTTTATGCATAGCGTTTTCATACGAAACGAAATGTTATTTTGTTAAACAATATATGTATGTATTGTAAAGAAGTATTTCTATGGCTGGGGTAAAGCTCTCAGTCTTCCCCAGGGTCATTTACAAGAAATTTAGTAAATTTCCGAGACCACGGAATGAGAGAGGATAGTGGGCCGAGATGGCCGAGCTATCCGTGTTTAAGACAAGAAACTTATTGGAGAAATTGCAGTTGCAATGGGGTGACCTGAGAACGCTGCGGTCCAGCTCTGGCGTATAACGCTCAGAATCGGGATAACAGTGCCTGCCGTGTGCAGCGACCGAATGCCTAGAGTACGATGACTCAGCCTCGAGAATAGACACGTGGATCGCCACCTCGACTCAGCTCTGGCGTGCAACGCTCGAAGCAGGTTCGCGTTCCACCCGCTATGTGCTGAGCGCCACACATGGTATTCCCGAGAACTGATGGCCAGTCCTAGAAGACAACGGGCCAAATGATTACCGCTTCGATCCAGCTCGTATAACACTCGGCGTATAACACTCAGAGCTGGATCGCACTGCACCCACTATGTGCTATGGCCGGATGCATAGAGGTGCTAGCGCTAGCTTATCTTGCACACAACCAAGCTGACTGTCACCACGGCTCAGCTCCGGTGTATAACACTCGGCGTTGAGTCGTGTGACTAATGCTGCGAGCTGCGGCGAGACACCTCTGACGAAAAGAGGCCCCCCTGCTTAGCACACAGCCAAGCTGACCATCGCCACGATTCAACTCTGACTCAGACTTGAATCGTGCGATCAGTGCTGTGGGCTGTGGCGAGACACTTGTGTCCCAGAATAGCCGGCGGCCGACCAGTGTATAACGCTCTGAGTCTCGTGTGGTGACTACCGTGCACTCAACCTCGAAACTGGCAACTCTGGCCCACGTCGCGATATTTTACAGTCAGTTGGAATTTTCTTCGATTAAGCCTTTATTTCGTTCACTTCACTAATAATAAACTAGCTTAAAACTCATTGACCCGGCACTCGCCCCCACTAAGAAAAGAAAACACGTGTCCTATGAAAATTCGTCGGCTGTCATGTCGAAGTCGTTCTGTCCGGTGGGTACGTCTATTCGTTTCAAGAGTCCAAGAATAAGTCATCGAGTTCTAATTTTGCGCTTAGCGCTGCGCCTCCGGCTTAGAACACTGCGGCTTTTGCATGCGCTTATGCGTTTCTACATTGCATTCTATTGTGCGAGAGCATTTTACTCTTAGCGTCGCTCTGCACTCTCAACGCTGCGTCGCTGCATTGCGTGGTATGTGTTTTTTGAAGTGCGAAAGCTTTTGGCTCTTCGCGCAGCTATGCGCCGCTGTGTTGAGTCGTCTACGCTTTGCTGCGCGCTATCGGTGTTTCGTGGTGTAGACTGTACTCGGTTGCCGTTTTGATTTTTATGCGTCGTTTTTTGTTGCTGTCCGTTTGGCATTGTTATTGTCCGATGCTGCGCCGTTTCGTTACTCGCCGTTGTTATTGTTGCTGTCGCCATGCAGACTGTGCGCTAGCTGAGCGCCGTTAGACTTCCTCCGTTGTTCTCTCTCCTCGTCCGTGTTGTCGTTGCGTCGTCCGCTGTTGCGTCGCCTGTTGCTACCCTGCACTATATGAATTAAATGGGTATATCTACTTTGCTTAAATTATATGTTATGATTTCATGATTTCTCTTAATTCTAACAAAGGTACTTAAAGCTATTCTATTACTGGGGCGTAATACGGCCCTGAAAAATGTGATACTTCACAGTATATATTTAATTAATATTGAAATTTAGAATCAATTTTTCAAGTTGTCAGGATTAGTAGCTATATAATATAATGTCATGAAACCGCTAACGTTTTATATGTGCATGGCAAACCCCTTTCAAGAGCTTCATATACCCTCTAAATGGACAGGGCATAGAAAGAGACAGAGTAAGAAATAATAAGCGCACGATCAGGCTTCTTATTAAAATGCGTGCTTTAAGCTTGAACGCTCGAAGCGCACTAATCTAGGCGTGAGATTCTTTCACTGCTCGAGCCTCAAGCGACGGAGCCGAGCAAATACGAAATGTTGACACGAAGATATATGCATTCAAAAACTCGAGTGCCTCGACGCCGAAATTATTTGGTTAACTGTTGTATTGCTCCTTACGTCTTATTTATTTTCATTCTTTTTACTAAAGACAGGGAGATGTGAGATATTGAGTGCATGCGATCTCAAACTCAACAAACAAACTTAAACTTATAAAATTATTCGACTAAGAAACACAAAGGTATTAAGTGCCATTCATTCAAGCTCGCACCTTCCCAATAAAATATCTATTTTATAAAAAACTAAATATGTATGAACAAGTAAGAAAGCTCTAGTCGAGATTGCTCGACTACGAGATCCCGCACACACGCACACACACACGCACACAGGCACACACCCGCATACACACACACACGCATAAAAACGCACGAGAACTTAATTGTTTAATAGTTTTTTTTCGTGGACATACGATTTTCATGAATTTTCAGATCTTAATTATAACAATAATATGAGTGCACTTGCCAAACCACAAGTGTCTAGTAATATTAAATACGCCTTTTACATTTTTGATGGTGAGGGGGTGGATATAGGAGTGGGGGTAAATTTCAACAAAAACCGAAATTGTATAAATTGTATATAAGCATACATTAAAAATTTGAAGACTCTAGCAATAAAGGTGTAGGAGATATAATTTTATAACTGGTTTTCGATAAGGTTTTTTATCGATAAAAAATAACAGGATGAATTATCGATTTTTAGTGATAAACTCGATATTCGCGCTGTAAATACGGACAGAAGAAGTCTCTAGCTCTTATATTTTCTGAAATCGACGCGTTCATACATACGGACAGACAGACAAGCAGAGCTAAATCGACTCAGCTCGTCGCCCTCATCAAGAATATATATATACTTTGTGGGGTCTGACACGCCTCCTTCTACCTGTTACATACATTTCAACAAAACCATTATACCCTGATTTCCCATTGATAATGGGTTCAGGGTATAAAAACAAGTAAGAAGGCTCTAGTCGAGACTGCTCGACTGGGAGATACCCTGAAGCCTTCAAGCTGATATTCCACTCATTCTGCACTCCTTTTATGCAAACATGCATACGCACGTATAATGACGCGCTCAGCTGACTGAGCAGTTAGCAGCGACTGCGCGTGGGCTGCGCTGCAGTGTGGGCAATATTATGCGAATTTATTTGTTTAATAATTTCTTTTGTAGACATACATGGTACACACGAGTATGCATTCCAAATTTCAGCTCTCTTGCTCTTATAACTTTTGAGATCGACGCACTCATACGGACGGACGGACAGACGGACAAGGCTATATCGACTCAGTTCGTCATGCTGATCAAGAATATTTACTTTATAGGGTCTGCCACGCCTTCTTCTGCCCGTTACATAATTTTTCACAAAACCCATATACCCTGATTTCCCATTTTCAATGGGTTCAGGGTATAAAAAAAATAACATCGATGAGATTTCGAACCTCCTGGGATCATGCCCCATTTTTTGTTACGCACTAGACTTGAGAATTGCACTATATACTTTGGTTGACAGCGTTTGGGCTGTGAATGAGTATTCTACAATCGGTATCGCCCGACTGCAACGTTCTTACTTGTTTTTATTAATCTTTATAAAATCATAACATTAGCTTACTAGCAAAATTTCAGCGTTCTAGCTGTAAAACTCTTGGAGATACAGTTTTATCCGATTTGCCACGCGTAATATATCCGCGTAAATATATCCGCCATAGCTCGTGATCTTCGGTGGTCGACGCGGATCTTTATTCAAAATTTCAGCTTTCTAGCCCTTCAAATAATATGATTTCTGGCACATCGAAAAATGCATTTTCCGATTTACCACGCCAAATGTAATATGTGCTTTAAATTAATAAAAACAAATGGTAACACATCAAATATAATGGTCTTGATGAAATGTATGTAACAGGCAGAGGGAGGCGTGACAGACCCCATAAAGTATATGTATTCTTGATGAGGGGACGAGCTGAGCTGATTTAGCTTTGTCCGTCCGTCCGTATGTATGAACGCGTCGATTTCAGAAGATATAAGAGCTAGAGACTTCTTCTATCCGTATTTACAGCGCGGATATCGAGTTTATCACTAAAAACCGATAATTCATCCTGTTATTTTTTATCGATAAAAAACCTTATCGAAAACCAGTTAAAAAATAATATCTCCTATAACTTTAAAGCTAAAGTCTCCCAATTTTTAATATAGATTTATATGCAATTTATGCAATTTCGGGTTTTGTTAAAATTTACCCCCCACCTCTATATTCACCCCCTCACCCACATATTTGTAAAAGACGTATTTCAAATACTAGAGACTTGTGCTTGGACAAATGCATGCAGATCCATGTTATAAGTATAATGTGAAAGTTTCATGAAGATCGTATGTCAACAATTAACAATTAAGTTCTCATAGTAAGCTCTCACTTCAGCCCATGCGTGTTTAGGCGTGGGTGCTTGTGTGCGTGTATGTGTGTGTGTATGTGTGAGTATATATATATATATATGTGTGTGTGTATGCGTGTGTGTGTGTGTGTGTGACGCAAAAAATGATTGAAATAGCTATTGCTCGAAAGGTCCAGGGGATCTCGTAGTCGAGCAGTCTCGACTAGAGCATTCTTACTTGTTAAATGTAGATTAATATGTGTAAACTTAACTGAATTTTAATTTTTGTTAAAATCGGCGCAAAAAAAATTTGCTGCAGGTGACTACGAGTTTTCAAATGCTGGGCTGTGTGATATTAGGCCCAATGAAAAAGGCAACTGCATACTCCCAGACAAACATAGGCATGCGCGCATAAACAGGCATGGACTGCAGTGTGGGCTTACTATGGCAGCTTAATTGTTTAATTACTTTTCTTGTCGTTGGACTATTTTTACGAAACTTTCAGATCTTGATTATAATATTAACTGTGTGCATGTACCAAAGCACAGGTCTCTAATATTTGATATACGCCTTTTACAAATATGTGGATGAGGGCCCACTGAAAAAGGCAGCAACATACTCCCATACGCATGGGCTGCAGTGTGGGCTTACTATGGGAGCTTAATTGTTTAATTACTTTTCTTGTCGTTGGACTATGTTTACGAAACTTTCAGATCATGATTATAATATTTATTGATATACGCCTTTTACAAATATGTGGATGAGGGGGTGGGTATACGGATAGGGGTAAATTACAACAAAATAAAAATTCTATAAAATACATATGACTCTACATTTAAAATTTATAAACTCTAGTTTTAAAGGTGTAGGTGATATAATGAATTAATTCGATAAGGTTATTAATCGATAACAAAATATCTGGAGTTGTTATCGATTTTGGGAGAAAAACTCGATATGCGCGTGATATACTCGGACTTAGCACAAATTATTCAAGTCTCTAGCTCTTATATCTTCTGAGATCGACGCGTTCATACATACGGAAGAACGGACGGACGGAAGGGCGGACGGAGGGACGGACGGACGGACAGATAGACGGACAGGGCCAAATCGACTCAGCTCGTCACCCTGATCAAGAATATATATACTTTATGAGGTCTGCCACGCCTCCTTCTGCCTGTTACATAGTTTTAACAAAGCCATTATACCCTGACTTCCCATTTTCAATGGGTTCAGGGTGTAAAAATCAAATTTACTTCGAAACAGCAAACATTTCTCAATCGGATTATTACAGATATGAATTGATCGATTAGAGTACTCAATTTTAATTACCCAATATATACATATATAAAACAAAATTACCTGTATGTGTTCTCATATGTCTCTTTAATAGACTAGGCCTATCAAATGCTTTTCTGCAGACTTCACAGGGAAGTAAGGGTCTTTCGTTTTTACCCGTTCGTTTTTTCACTGATCCGTATTGGTAGGTTTTAAAGTTAATTTTATTTTTAGATGAGATTGTAGTAATATTTTTTAATGCATATTTATTTATTTCGTCCATCGACGTAGATGAAGAAGCAGTTGAGTTGTCAATTGTGCTGTCATTAAGTGATAATAAAGAACCAGAGGAGTCACTCAAGGTTGACTTTTGTTCGTCCTCACTGACTGGAGGAGATAGTGGCAAATCTGGTGTTTTATGCATTAATGCTAGTGACAAATCAAGGGGAGTATCTGGAAAAATAGAATAGCAATTAAGGACAATTTTTTATTTTCCATTTATGTAAATACCTTTTAAAATCGAGTCCATTGCTTCTCTATACAGCGTGGAACGCACAGTCAAAAATATACTGTCTTCGGGGGATTCCGGAATATAATAAGCAACTAATTCTTCATACATTTTTATTGGCTTTATAACTTCATACAATGGATCTCCTTTAACCATCGAACTGATTATATTTACAGTAGAGTCGAATGAACTAGCAATTTTAAGAAATCTTATCCAATTACAATGAATAACGGCCTTTCCATAATTGTATGAAATTTCGTGATATAAACCGTGCCGATATCTTAGCTGAAAAATAAAGTGAATATGTGTAATATATTTATATTATAAAATATAATATAAATATGTATAAATATTTAATTAACGATGAGTAAATACCGTAATAAGGGAAGCAGATAAGCAAACTTTAGTCGAAAAGTCACAAATACCGGTTAGATTGGAGTCGGTATCCAAAACATAATAGAGGATAATAAAGGATGCTAACCGCAATTTAGTCTTTAAGTTTTGAGTTTTTAGCTTTAATACTGTAGAAAATTCAGCTTTTCCCAACTTTGTCCCGCCTCCACTGAGCATAGACACATAAATTATGGTCAGTTTCTAAAAAATTTTTTGAAGATTCTAGCTTTAGAGCTGCGGTAAATATAAACGTTTAAGATTTGCCCCGCTCCTGTAGATATATCCGCCATAGATTTTTATACCCTTAACCCATTGAAAATGGAAAATCAGGGTATAATGGTTTTGTGAAAAAGTATGTAACGGGCAGAAGGAGTCATCGCAGACCCCCGTCCGATCTCAGAAGTTATAAGAGCTAGAGCATGCATACTCGTGTATACCATACGCAGTACAAGTTTGCTTTATTTTTTTGATAACTCATCCGATAACTTTTTTATCGAGAATAATCGAAAAATTCATTTTGTTGTTTCTGCCTAATTTGAACACTTTTAGACCTGGAGTCTTCAAATTTGTGTTGTATATAAAGTTAATGGATACAAAGATTTTGTAATTTACAGATTTTGGATACCACGCCCCCTTCGCCCCCAATTTGTAAAAAACGCATTTAAAGTACTAGAGAATGTACACACATTTTCACCATATGATTATGCTCTAAAAGTTTCATTATGATTGTATGTCTACAAAAGTATTTATTGAACAAGTACATTCTCATAATATTGCTCACACTGCAGCGTAGCCCAAGCGCAGCCGCTGCTTACTGCGCAGTTAGCAGAGCGCGTTGTTATACGCGCGTCTGGTTGCATGTTTATGTATGTGTACATAGAAGAAATGATTAGAATATCAGCTTAGAGGGTTCAGGGTATCTCCTAGTCGAGCAGTCTCGACTGGAGCCTTCTTACTTGTTGGCACTAACCAGAGAACACATAGACTAGAGATGTAGAACAAACTTTTTCAACACCGAAAAAATGCGCTGAAGAGACCGGACAACTTCGTATTTGGTCGGCTCGGTCTTCTGAGGCTCAAGCAGTGAAAATAAGGCATGGCAAAATCAGTGTGCTGCGACTGCTGCCACGAAATGTACGCATTGCCAAATGAAGCACGGCTATGCGCTCTTTTTCCCATCCTCACTCTCTCCCTCTCTTTATGCTCTATCAGTCTGGCAGCAGTCGCAGCACACTGATTTTGCCATGCCTTATTTTCACTGCTTGAGCCTCAGAAGACCGAGCCGACCAAATACGAAGTTGTCCGGTCTCTTCAGCGCATTTTTTCGGTGTGGAAAAAGTTTGTTCTACATGTCTAGTCTATGTGTTCTCTGGTTAGTGTTGTTGGTCTTGGGTGGTCAATTCGAGAATATATAGGAAATTTTAGCTTTCTTTAACTAATATGCATTTAATACACCACACCCATTAAAACACCTTCCCAAAATCCTGATATACATCTAAAAGTATATTGTTGGTATATTTCGAAAAACATTTCAGGTAAGATCATACTATTTTAAAATTTTAATCGAAACCTATGCCTTTAGATATCGTAAAAGAAAGAGCAAAAATCGTAAAGGGTTATTCAGGAAAACTAGTGTTGTCAATGCGAAAGCTACTAAAAGCTGTTTTAAACAATAAAGGACATCCTATAACGCATTAAATATCCCAATAATTAAAATTTTGGTAGTTTAGTATTTTTGTTTACTTTTATCCCTAGCTCCTAACTAAATATATACATATGTATATGTATGTATATGTATCAGAAGTACATAAGAACACACGTTAATTTAGATTTAAGTACATATATCGAATTATATGCATCAACATTCTTTTTTAAAGTTCATGGGGTGATCACTCTCCCATGACGTTGGGAACTCTTAAAGATGGGTACAATGAATTTGAAAGAAGTTCTCACAGTTTTCTTTAATGCTTCAGAAGTTATTTACCACAGCCCTGTGAAGGCTCATTCATAAAATACATACATACATATATTTGTACATATGTATGTATATGCATATGTATGTACATACATATATTTATAAAACTATTTTGCGAAGCGGCGATGCATGAACATTATTCTTCTAATGTGAAGCAATGTCTGGTAAATAGTAGATGGTGTGATAATAATCACCGTTGTGGTATTTTCTGAAGTTCTGATTTCTAAATTAACTTTATCGTTGAGATTCAGGAATTTAATAGTCGTAGTTGAAAATCAAATACTTATATGTATTAGCAAACAAAAATAATAATAATTTATAGTACTTTCAGGAAGTAATTATACTCTTTTGAGAAAGTAAGTGCAAAATCCGAAAATATACATAGTATAACTGAATTTTGAAATCGTTTTTAATCACAAACATCAATTAGGATATCAAGAAGAGTAGGAAAACTTGTCATCATTGAGCCTACAATGAACGACAAGGCTTACCCATAAACTTTAAAAGACAATATGCACAATAGTTGCAGAAAACAAGTAAGAAAGTTCTAGTCGAGACTGCTCGATTACGAGATCCCCTGAACCCTTCGAGCAATAGCTATTTCAATCATTTTTTGCGTCTTTCTGCTTACACAAGAAACACGCACACACGCACACGCACAAACATATACACATGAGAACTTAATAGTTTAATAACTTTTTTGTGGACCTACGATCTTCATGAAACTGATACATTTCAACAAAACCATTATACCGTGATTTGCCATTGAAAATGGGTTCAGGGTATAATTAGGTTTTGGCGATGACAACAATTCGCTACTCCATTAAGCGGCTACTAACTATAATATACAAGGATATGCTGAAAAATATATTAATAGAAGAGCAGTGGTTTCAAATTCTGCTTGATATCACTCAAAAGATATTTATGTCAATCACAAATTAAGCAAGTAAGAACGGTGCAGTCGGGCGTCACCGCCTAAAGAATAACCATTCACATTTTCTTTTTTTTTTACCCTAAGCCCACTGAAAATGGGAAATCAGGGTATAATAATTTTGTTAAAAGCATGTAATAGGCAGAAGGAGGCGTGACAGAGTATATTTAATCTTGATCTCGGCGATGAGCTGAGTCGATTTAGCCCTGTCTGTAAAAATGCATTTTCCGATATGCCAGAAATCATATTAGCTGAAAAGCTAGAACGTTGAAATTTGGAATGTAGATTCGTGTTGACCAGCCAAGTCAACAAGCAACGGCGGATATATCTACGCCCATTGGGGGTGTGGCAAATCGGATAAAACAGTATCTCCTAGAGTTTTACAGCTAGAACTCTAAAATTTTGCACATGAGCTTATTATATTATGATTCTATAAAAATCAAAAATATTATATGACTAGGCCCAGTAAGGGCGTGGAAAATCGGACCTGAAGATATAGTGATTTTTCAAATTCTGCTATATTCTGGGCAGTATTGACGCTAGACACCTGGAATTTTGTGTAGTTATGGCAGATATACTTCCGCCCTCCTCTCCTATCTACTCAAACATAATTATTACGCCTGTAATTTTCACATTTGTTTAGCGTTTACAGTTAGCTCGTTCTAAGAACTGACCAAAATAGTGTCTAAGGTCAGTAGAGGCTTGGTCAATCGGCAAAAAACTGAATTTTCTACAATATTAAAGCTAAACTTAGCTACTAAATTGCTGATGGAATGTGAAAGAGTATTTCTTTTTTTTAGAGTAAATTTCCAAAATACTATTACGCTAAATTCCAACTGACCGAAAATGAAGAGTCTACGCCTACTAGGGGCGTGGAAAATAGAGAAACACTTCAAAAACTGCATCCCCCAGGATGATGAGAATATCAGCTTTTTGCAGGGTTATACCCATTGAAAATGTATGTAACGCGTAGAAGGAGGTGTGGCGTATTCTTATCAGAGACGAGATGAGTCGATTTAGTTATGTCTGTCTGTCCGTATGTTTGAACGCGTCGACCGCAATAGATATGAGAGCTAGAGACTCGATTTTTAAAATGCCCTTATATCGTTTGCTTCAAAAAATCGGTAACTACTCCATTTTTTATTATCGACTAAAAGCCTTTTCAAGCTTTAATTATAATTTTTAATATTTTACACAACAAATTTCGAGTCTCTTGTAGGTTCTGTTTATGCATACAGATAGGGGAGTATGGCTACACCAACTAAGCTCTTCCGCATCAGAAATCTAAAAACCTTACTAATTCCTCTTCTAACTGTTATTTATTTCTAGCGTGTCAAGCCAAGTAAAACAGTATTTTCTAAATTTTTAGTTAAACGAAAATGTATCAAATAAACTATAGTTGATCTCATTTATTAATTTGGCAAAAGTTTCACATTAAATAGGAGCGTTTCAAATCGGAAGTCACCATACCTTCCAATGTTTTGCAACTAGAGACCGAAATTCTGGCACCTGTACACTCTTTGCTGATCAACCTTATTCTAGTCGCTGCGCTATATACCATAAAGATTAAATAATTTGTTTGTTAATTTAAATTTAATTTCCAATTTTAAACAACACTGTTTTAAAATGTATTATTATTATTAATTGGCACAAGCGCACTTACATCATTTTCATCAGGACGCTTTAAGTTTTCAATTTTATCGGTACGAATAGTACCTTGAAACGGACAAAATAGAGTTCCTTTTTTGATATTAGCAGTTGCGCACACAGTTAATACAAATTCTTTTTTTTTATTTGGTAAGGATATTCCGGTTAAAGACAACTCTTTTGGTATCAAAACGCATGATTCCATTTTAAAAAACAATAAGCATTCAATTTTTGAAAGAAGAAAATAAATGTAAACTGCTAAATTATTTTTATATTTTACGAGTGACTCTGCGCACCCATTTCGTTCAATGTTCAAGAAATACTGCGGGATCAGGATCGCTTGAATCGACCATGACCTTCTTGATGAAAAACTGCAAACACTTGAAATACCAATACCATTCAGATATAACATACTCACAAAAGACACTAGTGTTCTCATACTAAAAGTTGTCTTGCGGACCAGACCAGCCGACATCCAGAAAAAATAAGAGTCAGGCTCATTTAACTCAATGCTCCACTACGTTACCAAAACAAGATCAACATTACACAACGCTACGGCTATCAATTGATCTCAAACAAACTCGTCTTGAACGCTCTGGCACGGGTATGAGCACCTGTACGCGTTTGGCCACACGCATACATATATATACTACTACACCTATTTTTTTGTTCATATGTATTAGTTTGTAGGCATCGTTTGATGTATTTATACATAAATATATATGTATGCATTAACAGGTAGCAACTTGACTTTACTGTAAGACGAAGACGACTTTTGTCGTCCATCACCTGTTGCCGTGTAACCTAAGCGAATGGCTTGTTATCATTCAGCATCGCTGAATTCCCTTCCTTTGTTGTTTGTGTTTTAGTATTATTGTACTTGTCTTAAGCTCAACATGCCGATTAGGGTTATAACTGGAGACTTTGAATGAAATTTCGGGGTGGGCGGCAACTACTCACGGACATTGAGAGAACTCGCTTCAGTTGTGAGAGCTGAGCTCTTTTCGACCCACCCTTCCATCTCTTTCACCATAACATCTTGCCGACAATAAGTGGTTGCTTACTGAGTTACACTCAACGAGTTTACTTCGACATTTGGATGGAACAGGTGCAAACACTTTGGCTGCAACTACTACCTCCATTCATAACTACTGTCGAAGACGTAATTTTACTCAAGTCTCGAGTCAAG